>NC_050574.1:253460843-253780010 GCF_011100635.1 Trichosurus vulpecula | reverse complement strand
TCTATGTAAGGGATAAAATTTGATCACAAAGATAAAATGTATAAAAACAATTTAAGGATCAGAGGCCTCTCAGAAAACAAAAACAAAATGACAAGTCAAAAGAAAACTGAACACCATATTATAAGAAATAGAAAAAGAAAAATTAGCAGAACTTCTGAATTTAAAAAAAAAATCAAAAATACCTAGTTTGCATGCAGAATAAAAAGAAACAAATATCTATGTCACTAACTACAAGACAGATACAGACTAAGTTGAACAATTCTAGAAAAAAAACCACAATTCCAACAATAAGATTATATATTATGTAATCAACTAGGAGGAAAAAAATATAAAAGAAAGAATATTTCAATAACACATAACTCTTCTGTATGCACCAGAAGCCTTAAAAGATAAATTATACACAAACACATACACAAATATATATGTATATACACACACACACATATTATATATTCTGAGAGACAAATGATCTCAAGGTATAATGCAAAATGACATACCTTTCAAATTTGGGTCTTGTCATCAATGATAAAAAGATGGATTATGTATAAGAGAGATGTGGGAGCACGTTATTCCATCTTTTCAGATCTCAGGCAATAGATACACAAGAAAGATAAATACAGTTAAGAAGGAAAGCACCAAAATTGAAATATATCAACCCCTTTCTAGAAGCCAAAGGGAAAAAAGCAGGAGAAAAGCACATAATGGATTTGAAAGATAAAAAATAAAATAAAGCAGTAATTGAAGTTTTTTCTAAAAATACATCGGGAAAAAAGACAAAAGTGGAAATTTTTTTTAAAAAAAGAAAAGGCGATGATGAATGAAGAAGCCTCAAACCCATTGTCTAAAATTTACAATTGCACAGTCCCCTTCCTCTTTCCAGTAGAGGGGAATTGCCATTGTTTTGGGGGACTAAGCTACCTAAGGTATTGAGCAAAAACAAGAAAGAGGAGTTAGAAGAAGGAGTAGAATGCTTGATGAGTCTGAATCAAGTCAACAATAAAAAAGAAAGAAAATTAACTTCTGTAGTCTCTCATGAAAAAGAGGGAGTATGAAAGAATGAATAATGTGGTAAAAGAAGGAACTGAAATTAGAAAGGAATTAAGGGGGGATTCTTGATTCAATGGTAGAAGAGATCCTCTTGAAGAAAACTCCCAAGGGCATTCATATTCTATAATTGAGATAGGTCTTTTTCAATGGAAACAATATTTAGGCATCTGATACACATTTAAGGAAGTATCCTAGTATTCCCAAAGTCTGAACACACAGACAAAAATGCATATTTTCAAGAAACAAAATGAATGAAATTTTCAACATTTTATTTAATTGGAATATTAACAAATAACATCTTCAATATGATTTCCATCATATGTGACTCAAAGGTTGATATGCCTTGCAAGACTCATGTGAACTCAGTGCAATAACTCCATATTGTCTTCAATTTTAGCATGTTCACTCTTTATTTGTTCAATCAGGTGTGTTGCATCTGTGATTTTCATAGAGTACGCCTTCTCCTTTTACATACCCCAGAAAAAGAAGTCACTGAAGAGCACAGAGTCCTTGCTGAAATGATTAATGAGATGTTAATGATATTTCCTGTGTGTCCAGACTTTACAGACACCATGTGCTTTCATGAAAAATGTCATACCTTAGAAGTTCTAGGAAAAGCTGAAGTGCATAAGAAGGGGAATGCATGGAACTAGAGAGGAAATTACATTACAAATGGAAAATGAGATTATTGTGGAAAGGGCTAGGAGCAGAATTGGACAACAGTCTAATGGACATGGAAAAATTTCTGTCATAAAACAATTCTCTCCTCACTATGCATCCCCAAAGAGTGTGTGGAGGGTGGGGGATGGGGGTGGGAGACATTTTAAAACCGGTTTAGAAAAAAAAAATAGTGTCAAAATTGATTCTGTAGAAGCTTTAACTCCATGAAGAATAAAGTAGGATCAAATAAATAAGTTTGTAATAGACAGAAAGGAGACAGAAATAATCAGAGAAACTAATTTCTCATGGGTACATTAAGTCAGTATGCTAAAATGATAATGTTACCTAAATTGATTTCCTTATTCAGTGTTATTCATTGTAGCAATGGAATGTTGTATAGCAATAGGAAAAATAATCATGAATTCTATCAGTAGAAACAAAAAGTTAAGAATCTCAAAAGTGATAATGAAAAAAATGAAAAGGAAATACAAGAACTTTTACTACAAAGCAGTAATCAAGAGGAAACAATAGTAAGGGAAATACCGTTATTAACAACTACTGAATGCATAAAATTTTTGTTTTTGAATCTACCACACTAATACTACCACAGGTAATACTCATACAGGTCAATTACATAGGAGTCTTTAGAAAATTTAAGAAAAGATGCAACCAAGATGGCATAAAAGGCAGGAAGTTGTCTAAGCTCCCCACAATTCCCCTTCAATCAACTTTAAGTCATGTTTCAAAATGAATTCTGGAGTGACAGAACCCAAAAAAGGCCAAGATTAAACAATTTTTCAGCAAACGTTAACTTATTGGTACTGTAGGAAAGGTCTGTCTCACTTGGGTATAGAGGAGCACAACACAGCACAGGCATTGTCTGGGCAAGTCAGCTGAAGTCTATTAGGACAAGCATATATCAGAAACCATAGTCCTTGTGGCTCCAGTTCAGCAGGCCAGTAACACAGCAAGCCAGCGATGAGCCTCCAGCCATAGGGCAGCAGCCTATGGTGAAATCTGGCAAGCCTGGAAGCCCCATTGCATCAAAGGCACCTAGGCCTTGCCACCTTGGAAAAGCAGACTAGCCACTAATCCTGGAGGATCAGGCACACCTGGGCAAACTGGTATTCCTACAGGTCCCTGTGAGGTATGCCAGGCCTATGATGCAAAAAGCTTGGAACAGTGCACTCTAGGAGTAAAGCCCAACTTTAAAAGTCATGAAATAGGTTAGAAAATGAGAAAGAAAGGGAAAAAATCCCTGACCAGAGAAAGCAATAGTGAAAGAGAAGGTCAAAATAAAAACTCAGAAGGGGACAAAAAGTTAAAATGCCTACATGAGAAGTCTCAAAGTAAGATATGAATTGATCTCAGACCCCAAAAGACCTCATGGAAGAACTCAAAAAGGATTTTGAAAATCAAATACAAGAGACATAAGAAAGATTGGGGAAAGATATGAGAATTATGCAAGAGAATCATGAAAAAATAGTCAACTGCTTATTAAAGGATGCACAGAAGAGGGGAAAAGATGTATTAAAATTGAATGAAGAAAACGACTCCTTAAAAAATAGAACTGGCCAAATGAAAAAGGAGGTCAAAAAGCTCCATGAAGAAAGTAAGTCCATAAAAATTAGATTTAGGAAAGTTGACACTAATAACTCCATGAGACATCAGGAATTAAGCAAACAAAATCAGAAAATAGAAAAAAAAAGAAAATGTAAAATACCTCATTGGAAAAAAAAAAAACAATACACATGGAAAATAGATCTAGGAGAGAAAATTTAAGAATTATTGGACCACCTGAAAGCCATGATCAAAAAAAAATCCTAGAAATTGTCTTTCAAGAAATAATCAAAGAAAACTACCCCAACACCCTAGAACCAGGTGGTAAAATAGTACTGGAAAGAATACACTGGGAAAGCATATTCAAGGAAGATGTCAAAGTAGGTAAGACCATTCCAAACTCTCAAGATTTCCCCCACAAAGAGATGAAATAGCTCATCAGGGTGAATATTGAGCTATAAAAGTAAATAAGAATAAGTACAGAACAAGAGTACTTCTGGGACAACTGGAAAAGATCTGAGGAAAAGCCCCAAGATGATGTTTGGTCTCTTTGAAGAGTATACAGCTCTAGGCTAGGTCCTACGTCTGCTTAAACAACAAATAGCAAGCCCTGGGGTTAGCTTGGTTGGAAGGCTGCTTCAGTTCTAGCTGCATGAACTTTTACTCCCCACACAATGAGAGATATTGGCTGTCTGAGCCAGGGAAGATGAAGAGGACCATTGTTGCCAAGGAATGCCAGACCCAGCGATGCCGCAGAGATGTGGTGGGGATGAGAAGGAACCAGCACACACCTGGTGAGTGCAGACAGTAGAGTAGGGATGTAACTGGCACTTACACAAGGCTATAAGTCTTGTTTCTACTTACAAGCCAGAAAAGAGAATCAAAGGAAGATTTCAGGCTAGAGGCACCATCCTCCATTCTCCAGGGCTAAAGATGAATATACAAAGGAACATATTAAAAAAAATTCACAGGGAAAACAGAAAGAATCCAACCATACAGAGTTACTATGAGATTAGAGAAGACCAGGGTTCATCTTCAGGGGAAGATACCAAAACACATAAATCCTCTTCTAACCCAAAGAGTAACCTCAAATGGTCACCTGCTCAAAATAATTCATAGAAAAATTTAAAAAAAGACTTTAAAAATCAAATGAAGCAGATCAAGGAAAAACTAAAAAAATAAGAACAATCCAAAAGAAAAACAAGATTGTGAAAAGAAAGTCAACTAATTGGAAAAGGAGATCCAGAATCTTAAAGAAGAAAAGAATTCCTTGAAAATCAGAATGGGGCGAGTGGAAGCCAGTGACATTACAAGAGATAAAGAAATAATAAAATAAAATATAAAGAATGAAAAAAAAGAAGAGGATATGAAACATCTCATAAGAACAACATCTGATCTGGAAACCAGATCAAGAAGAGAAAATGTAAGAATTGGACTACCTGAAAGAATCACAAAAAGAATATTGATACAATAATATAAGATAAGGAATAATTAAAGGAAATTGTCCTGAAATATTAGAATAAGAAAGGAAAGTAGAAATGGAAACATTCAGTGATCACCACTTGAAAGAGAGCCTATGATGAAAACCCATAGGAATATTATAGTTATATTCCAAAACCCCTAACTCAAAGATGAAATATTACAAGCAATGAGAAAAAAAAATTGAAGATGGTAGCATCATAATTTGAATCAAACAAGACCTAACAGCAGTGACACTAAAAGACTACATGTCCGAGAACCCTATATATTGAAGAGCAAAAGAACCAGTGTTCCAGCCAAAAATAACATACCCAGAAAAGTATGCATAATTCTAAATTTAAAAAGGCATTTAATGAATTGTCAGATTTGTGTGACTTTGTTAAAAAAACAAAACAAAACAAACCCTGAACTTAATAGGAGATTTGACATGCAAGAGTGAAGAGAAATCTAAGGTTCATAACAAAGAGTGATTACAATGGGCCCACTAAGGACAGATTATTTACTTTTTATGCATATAAAATGTAAAACCTATGTCTAAGATTATTATTAGTAATTAGGTAGTTGATAAGAAAGATTGGGGTAGACCTGAGTATGATATGACTTTAAAAAGTAAAACCATTTAGGAACAGCTAAAAAAAAGTAATTATTCAAATGAGGTGTGAGAGGAAGAATAGACACAGAGGAATTAGATGGGGGAAGATGGCATTTAATTCCAGACACCTACTTTCATCAGGAATGGGTTCGAGGGGACAATTCATATATATCTAGAAGAGTATTAAAGTCTTCTAAATGCAGAAACAAATAAAATGCAAAGGAAATAGAAAGGGGAGAGAGGAAAAAAGGTGGGATTTCTAGAGGGAAGGGTGAGGGAATAGGTTAAAGGGAGGTATAGAGGAGTGTTCACATTAATGGCAATGGGAAGAGAAAGAAGGGATCCTTGGAAGGGTAGTAGGTTAAGTAATAGGAGGGCAAGGTAGTCAGTAGAAGTAAAATAGAGAGTTAGGATAGAGGGGAAATGAGAGATATGGACAAACATAATAAAAATCAAAAGTAGAATTTGTTAGGGAAAACATATGTCTATGTATGTATTTATGTGTATATGAATGTGCGTATGTATGCATATGTGTATTTGTATCTATTGATCTATCTAACTATATATACATATATGTGTGTGTGTGTATATATATATATATATATATAACTATTTAAATGAATTCCCACTGAATTTTAGCCTTTGGGGGAGGGGACAAATTAAAAGAGCACAATAGAGGAAAAAAAGAAAACTGACAAGGAAGCAAAGAAAAGATGGACAGGTCTCAACACAATGCATGGTATTTGTTATATAGGCTTTCCTAAAATGGAAATTTATTGCTATGTATTTTGAATACTGTCTTATGTTCTTCTGTGCATATGACATGAATTTATTCTTATTTTGTGCTTGTTTCAATATTTAAGTTTATGTTTCTTTTCTTTTCTTATTGCGTATCTTTTCAGCAATAAAAAAGAAAAAAAAAGAAAGATAGAGAAAAAAATCCACTGATAACCTCCTGGAAGTGATACCAAAATGAAAAATTACCAGGAACAATATTGCCAAGTTCCAGAACTCTCAGGTCAAGGAGAAAATGCTGCAAGCAGCAAGATAGAAATAATTCATCTATAGAAAACTATAGTCAGGATTATAGAGGATTTAGCAGCTTCTGCATTAAAGGATCAGAGGGCTTGGAATATTATATTCTGAAAGGAAAAAAGGTTGGATTACAACCAATAATCAACTACCCAGAAAAACTGAGCAAAACATTTTAGGGGGGAAATGGGCATTCCATTAGAGGGGACTTTCAAACATTCCTGATGAAAAACCACAGATGAATAGAAAATTTGATTTCAAGTATAAATCTCAAGAGAAGCATAAAATATAAATAAGAAAGAATAAAAGTTATTTAAGAAGGTTAAACTGTTTATATCCCCACATGGAAAGATGATATTTGTAAATCTGTACAACTATATCACTATTAGGGCAGCTTGAGGGATTATACATAGACAGGGGGTGTGGGTATAAGTTGACTTTCATAGGATAATATAAAAAAGGAGTGAGAAAGAGGATTGCAATGAGAAAAGAGGGAAAAGAAAGGAAAATGGATTAAATTATATCACATAAAGAGGTGTGAAAGATCTATTAAAAAGGAGGGAAAGAAGAAAACGAGGTGAACATTGCTTGAACCTTACTCTCATCAGATTTGGCTCAAAGAGGGAATAACATACACACTTAGTTTGATACAGAATTCTGTCTTACCATATAGGAGAGTAGGAGTGGAGGTGTGAATTAAAAGGGAGGCTCATAGAAAGGAGCATAGATTGAGGGAGGCAAAACAGTTGTAAGGAGTGACAAGGTGAAAGGAGATGGAAGGAAAAGTATAAACAGAGGGAAAATAGAATAGAGGGAAATACACAACAATCATAACTTTGAATGTGAATGGGATGAACTCACTGATAAAACTGAAGCAGATAGAAAAGAGGATTAACAAGAAGAATCCTAGAATATGTCTTTTTTTTAAAAATAAGAAACATATTTGAAGCAGAGAGAAACATAAAGAGAAAAGATAAGTCTGAACCATATTCTGCTTCAGCTGAAGTTCAAAAAAGCTGAGATAGAAATTATGATCTCTGACAAAGAAAAAAAAAAGTTCTAATTAAAGAGATAAGGAAGGAAAGCACATCTTGCTAAAAAGTACCATAGACAATAAACTAATACCAATACTAAACATATATGCACCAGGTTGGGGACCTCAAACTCTCCATCTTAGAACTAGATAAATTTAACCACAAAATAAAAAAGAAAGAAGTTAAAGAGTAGAATATAATTTTAGAAAAAAATAGTTATGATAGCCCTCGGGAGAAAAGTGTATGATGATAGAAAGGAATATACATTTTTGTCAGTGGCACATGGCAACTACACAAAAAGGAGATCAACACAATACATCACCAGGATTGTAAACTATGATGGGGTGGGACTTATACTAAGAATGCAGGGCTGGTTCAATATTAGGAAAATTATTAGCATAATGGACCACATCAAGAAAAATCTGAAACAGAAATAATATGATTACTTAAACAGATACAGAAGATGGCAGAGTAAGAAATAAGTTACTCTCACCCTCCCTTATTGATCTCTGAAAGCCCAAAATATTTCCCCAGGAAAAACCCTGGAACAGCTGAGCCAAACGAAAGACAGGTGCAGCAGTCTTATAGCCCAGGAAGCCTGGGGCATTAATGGGAAGTGTCTCTCTCATTCTGGGGGAGGGGGAATAGTACAGGATGGGAAGTAATCCAGCAAGCCAGCAGCAAGCCATACTTCAGCAAACCAGAGGGAGATCCTGAGCCCCAGGGTGGTAGAGCAGGCAAGCATCAACAACAGGAGCCCTGGAGTGCCTTGGCATCAGCAGGAGTACTATAGACACCAGCTTGACAAACAATCATGTTCACCAGCGTTCTCCAGCAACCAAAGCTCTTGGTGTTTAAGTACCATTCCAAAAGTCACAGCTTCAGGCTGACAGACATCCCCCAGCAGCTAAACATTCCAGCACGAAACCTAGGTGAACAGGCATTCCACAGGGACCAGATTCTTCACTCCCACATGAAGAGCTCCAGTGTTGCTGACCCCAGCTCAGCACCAGGTAAGCTGTCAGACTCCTACAACTTCCAGCTGCCAGCACCTGAGGCCCCAGAACATAAAGTCAGTGACCAGGTGCCTGGCTCCCAGCATAAGAGATTTTGGTCAGTGTCCCCTGTGCTCCAGCAGGAGACCTCAACTTTAAGCCAGGAAGTAGGCAAACACCATGAGCAAAAAAGGAGAAATGGAGGATCATCACAGATTCTTACAATAGTAACAGGGAAAATCAAGGCATAAATACAGAAGAGGACAACATTGTCAATATACCAACATCTGAAACCTCCAAGAGGAATATAAACTGGTCTCAAGCTCAAACAGCCTTCTTGGAATAGCTCAAGAAGGATTTTAAAAGTAAAATAATAGAAGGACAAGAAAGATGAAGGGAAAATAGGAAGTATGGAAGAGAAAATCAATAGCGTGGAAAAGGAAGAACAAAAACTGACTGTAGAAAACAGGTCCTTAAAAATAAAATTGACCAGGGGTGGAGCCAAGATGGTGGCTGGAAAGCAGGGACTTGCATAAGCTTTCCCTAAGGTCCCTCCAAACACCTGTAAAAAATAGCTCTGAACAAATTCTGGAGCTGCGGAACCCATAAAATAGCAGAGGGAAGCAGGGCTCCAGCCCAGGGAAGTCTGGTTGCTCACTGGGAAGGATCTATCACATGGGGCTGGGAGTGGAGTGGAGCACAGCCCAGAATGTGCCAGGCCAGGACCAAACAGACTGGGAGCCAGGAGAAACAGGTGGTAGGGCCCTGAATCATTGAGCTCTGGCAGCTACCAGATTTCTCAATACACAAACGCCAAAGACAATAGACAAGGTTAATAGAAAAAAATTCTAGATCAGCAGTGCACGGTTGACCCTAGCCCAGGGGGTTGGAAGTGGTGCAGCCTTGGTCCAGGTTGGCAGGTCTTGGGGGAGGAGGAGCACTGTTGTGGTAGAGTTTGCTGAGAAGAAGTAGCTCTGAAAACAGCAGCACAGCCCCTAAAGCTTGGGACAAAGTACTCTACTCTACAAGCAGTCATAGAATGACAAAAAGCTCAAGAGCCAAGTAGTTGGCTGGGAATATGAACAGGCAGCAAAAACAGACTCAGAGTCAAACTCAGACATTGTAATCTTTTTTTGGTGAGAAAAAAGATCAAAACTTACACCCGGAAGAAGGCAACAAAGTCAAAAAGCCTACATCAAAAGCCTCCAAGAAAAATATGAATTGGTCTCAGGCCATGGAAGAGCTCAAAAAGGATTTGGAAAAGCAAGAGAAGTAGAGGAAAAATTGGGAAGAGAAATGAGAGTGATGCAAGAAAATCATGAAAAACAAGTCAATGACTTGCTAAAGGAGACAAAAAAACTGCAGAAAGTAACAACTTAAAAATAGACTAACTCAAATGGCAAAAGAGCTCTGAAAAGCCAATGAGGAGAAGAATACCTTGAAAGGAAGAATTAGCAAAATGAAAAAGGAGGTCCAAAAGACCACTGAAGAAAATACTGCCTTAAAAATTAGCATGGAACAAGATATTATAAAATAGAACCAAAGAAATGAAAAAATGGAAGACAATATGAAATATCTTTTGGAAAAACCACTGACCTGGAAAATAGATCCAGGAGAGATAACTTAAAAATTATTGGACTACCTGAAAGCCATTATCAAAAAAAGAGCCTAGATATCATCTTTCAAGAAATTTTCAAGGAGAACTGCCCTGATATTCTAGAGCCACAGGGCAAAATAGATATTGAAAGAATCCACCAATTGCCTCCTCAAATATTTACCAAAATGAAATCTCCTAGGAATATTGTTGCCAAATTCCAGAGCTCCCAGGTCAAGGAGAAAATACTGCAAGCAGCCAGAAAGAAACAATTTGAATATTGTGGAAACATAATCAGAATGATACAAGATCTAGCAGCTTCCACACTAAGGGATCAATGGGCTTGCAATATGATATTCTGGAGGTCAAAGAAGTTAGGATTAAAACCAAGAATCACCTACCCAGCAAAACTCAGTATCATACTCCAAGGCAAAATATGGATTTTCAATAAAAGAGAGGATTTTCAAGCTTTCTAATTGAAAAGACCAGAGCTGAATACAAAATTTGACTTTCAAATACAACAATCAAGAGAAACAAGAAAAGGTAAAGAAGAAAGAGAAAACATAAGGGACTTACTAAAGTGGAACTCTTTTGCTTACATTCCTACATGGAAAGATGATGTGAGTAATTAATGAGACTTTTCTCAGTATTAGGGTAGTTGAAGGGAATATACATATATATAGACAGAGGGCACAGGGTGAGTTGAACATGAAGGGGTGATATCTGAAAAAATAAAATCAAATTAAGTTATGAGAGAGGAATCTATTGAGAAAGAGAGAAAGGGAGAGATTGAATGGATCAATTATCTCACATAAAAGTGGCAAGAAAATGCAATTCATTGGAAGGGAAGGAGGGAAGGTGAGGGGGAATGAGTGAATCTTGCTCTCATTGGATTTGACCTGAGGAGAAAATATCATACACACTCAAATGGGTATCTTACCCCACATGAAAGTAGGGGGAAGGGGATAAAAAGGGGGGATAATAGAAGGGAGGGCAGGTGAGGGAAGAAGTAATCAAAAGCAAACACTTTGGAAAAGGGACAGGGTCAAGGGAGAAAATTGAATAAAGGGGGGCAGGTTAAGATGGAGGGAAATATAGTTACTCTTTCACAACATGACTATTTATGGGAGTGTTTTGCATAATGATACATATGTGGCCTATGTTGAATTTCTTGCCTTTCTAGCGAGAGTGGGTGGGGAGGGATGAAGGGAGAGAATTTGTAACTCAAAGTTTTAAAAGCAGATGCTCCAGAAAAAGTTGTTTTTGTATGCAACTAGGATATAAGATATACAGGCAATGGGACATAAAAATCTATCTTGCCTTATAAGAAAGTAAGGGGAAAAGGCATGGGGGGAGGGGGACGGTGGTGACAGAAGGGAGGGCTGACTGGGGAATAAGGCAATCAGAATATATGGCATCTTGGAGTGGGGGAGGGTAGAAATGGGGAGAAAATTTGTAACTGAAAATCTCGTGGAAATCAATGCTAAAAAATTTAAAAAATATATATTAAGTAATAAGGTATGAAAATTAAAAAAAAAATAAAAAAAATAAAATTGGCCAAATTAAAAAAAAATCACAGAAGAAAATGACTCCTTAAAAAACAATTGGCCAAACAGAAAAAAAAAGCATACTGAAGAAAACAATTTCTTAAAATGTAGAATTGGCCAAATCTAAAAGGAGCACAAAAATGTTCTGAAGAGAAGAACTTGTTAAAATGTAAAATGGGTCAAATGGATAAAATGGTTTATAATGAAAAAGAAGAAAACTATTAGTTAAAAATTAGAACTGGATCAGCGGAAGCTAATGAGTCTGTAATATATCAAGTATCAAGAAATAAAACAATGAATAAAATAAAAAAATATAAAATACTCCATCAATAAAAATAAAAAAAATAAAAATTAAAAAAACTGACTTGGAAAATACAACCAGGAGAGAGAATTAAAAATAATATTGGCCTACCTGAACATCACAATTTTGAAGAAAAAAAGAGCCTAGAAAGCATTTTTCAGGAAATCATCAAGGAAAACTTCTGCGTTCCTACCAGAAGGTAAAAAGTTATCAAATTATCCACCAATCACTTCATGAAAGAGATCTAAAATTTAAAATACCTAGGAATATTGTAGACAAATTCCAAAATTATCAGGTGAAAGAGAAAATACTACAAGCAGTCAGAATGGAACAATTTAAATTTATGGAACCACAGTCAGGATTATGCAACACTTTTCATCTTGTACATTGAAAGATTGGGGGGTGTGGAATACAATATTCCATAAGGCAAAGAAGCTTGGATTACAACCAAGGATCAGTCCCAGCAAAATTTAGCATAACCTCCCCGGGGAGGAGATGAGCATTCACCAAAATAGGGGCTTTCCAAACTTTTTGATGAAAAGACCAGAACTTAAGAGAAAAACTAATATTCAAATACAAGGCTCAAGAAAGGCATAAAAAAGTAAAGAGGAAAGAAAAAAAACCGTTATTAATAAGGGCAAACTTTTTACTTCCCTACAAGGGAAGATTACACTTGTAACACTTGAGTACTGTATCATTATTACAGCCTTTTAAAAGAGTATACACAGAGAGAGGGTCTGGGTATAAGTTGACTTTGATGTAATGATAAAAATCTGATGAAGTGGTGAAAAGGGATTGTGCTGGAAGAAGAGTAAAAGAGGAAGCAGACAAAGGTAAATTACATTAAAGGAAAGGAGATGAATATTGTTTGACCCTTACTTTTATCAGATATGGTTCAAAGAGGGAATAGTATAATCAGCTAAGCATAGAAATCTAATTTACCCTATAGGAAGTAGGAAGGAAAGGGGAAAGAAAAGGGAGGTGGATAATAGAAGGGAATGCAGACTGAGGGAGGTAGTAGTTGAAAGCAAAACTGCAGTGAGGAAGGAAAAGGAGAAAGGAGAGAGAAAAGTATAAATGGGGCAGGGGGAATAGGATGGATGGTAGAAACTAGGCTCAGACCAACATCTTACACCCTATGCTAAGATAATGTCAAAATGGGTACATGATTTAGATATAAAGACTTATAAGCACATTATGAGAGCAAGGAATAAATAGTTTACCTGTCAGATCTATGGAGAATGGAAGAATTTATGACAGAACAAGAGATAGAAAACATGAAATGCAAAATGGATGATTTTGATTACATTAAATTGAAAAGTTTTTGCACAAGCAAAGCCATTGCAACCAAGATTAAGAGGTAAGCAGAAAATTGGGAAAGAATTTTCACACCCAGCATCTCTCATAATGGTCTCATCTCTAAAATGTATAGAGATCTGAGTCAAATTTTTAAGAATACAAATCATTCCCCAATTGTTAAATGGTCAAAGGATATAAACAGGCAGTTTTTAGCAGGAGAAATTAAAGCTATCAATTGACATAAGAAAAATGCTTTATATCACTATTGATTAGTGAATTACAAATCAAAATGACCCTGAGGTCATTTCATATCACATGTATCAAATTGGCTAACATGAGAAAAAAGGAAAGTGATAAATGTAGAAGATATGGGAGATTTGGAACACTCATGCATTGTTGCTGGATTTGTGAATGATCCAGCCATTCTAGAGAGAAATTTTGATCTATGCCCAAAGGGCTATAAAATTGTGAATACCCTTTGACTCGGCAATACCACTTCTAGGTCTATATCCCAAAGAAATCATAAAAAGAAAATCATAAAAATGGCAAATGGCAAAATATGCATGAAAATATTTGTAGCAGCTTTTTTGTGGTGACCAAGAATTGGAAATTAAGGGGATGCCCATTGATTGGGGAATGCTTTAACAAGTTATAATATATGAATGTAATGGATTACTATTCTAATCTAGGAAACAATGAGTGGTCAGACTTCAGAAAAAACTTGAAAGACATATATAAACTGATGCTGAGTGAAATGAGATGAACAAGAACACTATACACAGTAACAGCAACAAGGTGCAATGACTGACTTTGATAACTTAGGTCTTCTCAGAAACACAAGGATCTAAGACAATTCCAAAAACTCATGATGGAAAATGCTATCCACATCCAGAGAAAGGACTTTGCAGTCTGAATGCATGTGTAAGTATGGCTCTCCATTTTTCTGTTGTCTTGTTTTGTTTCTTCTTTCTTGTAATTGCTCCAATTAGTTCTAATTTTTTTCTACATCATGACTAGTGTGAAAATATGTTTGATTTGAATGTGTAAGTAGAGACTACATCAGATTGCATGCCACCGAGGGAGTGGGGAGGAGAGAGAGGGAAAGAAAATTTAAAACTCAAAATATTATGGAAGTGAATGTTGAAAACTAAAAATAAATAATGTGCATAAAATAAATGAATAGATGCAGAAAAAGCTTTTGACAAAATATAACACCCAGGTATATGAAAACATTAGACAGCATAGGAACAAATCAAACTTTCCTTAAAGCAATACACAATATCTGCCTAAAACTATCAGCAAGCATTTTATCTAATAGGGATAAGCTAGAAGCCTTCACAAGAAGATCAGGGGTGAAGTAAGGATTCTCATTATAACCAATATTATTCAATATCATACTAGAAATATTAGCTATATCAATAAGAAGAAAAATAAATTGAAGGATTAGACATATTAGACACAACTATCATTCTTTGCAGATGATATGATGATATATTTAAAGAATGCTAGAGAATCAAGTAAAATTACTTGAAATAATTAACAACTTTAGGAAACTTGCAGGATGTAAAGTAACCCACATAAATCAACATTTCCATATACTACCAACAAAGTCCAGCAGCAAATGATAGCAATAGAAATTACATTTAAAATAACTGTAACAATATAAAAGACCTGGGAGTCTTCCTGCCTAGATACATCCAGGAATTGCATAAACACAATTACAAAACACTGTTCACACAAATAAAGTCAGACATAAACAAATAGAAATAATCAATTTCTCATGGAGGATAGGCCAATACAATATAACAAAGAGGAAAATTCTACCTAAATTAATTTCCTTATTCATGCCATACCAATCATATATGTATGTATGTATGTATATATATGTATGTATGTATATGTATGTATGTATATGTATATGTGTATATATAAAATAAACACACATATCCATATGCATATATACATATGTGTAGGTGTATATATTATATATACACACATAAATGCACACACATATATGTATATATACGTATATGTGTGTGTGTGTGTGTGTGTGTGTGTGTGTATAATCACAATAAAATTCATCTGGAAGAACAAAAGGTCAAGAATATCAAGAGAATTAATGGAAGCAGATGTGAAGGAAAGTGGCCTAGTCAAACAGATCTCAAACTGTATTATAAGCAGCAATCATCAAAATAATTTTGTACTGACTAAGAAATAGAGTGGTGTCTTTGTGGAATAGATTTGACTTACAAGACTTAGTAGGAAATGACTATAGAAATCTCACTGCTTGACAAACTCCCAGTTTTGAGAGATGACATCATTATTTGACAGAAAGTGCTGGGGAAGGAGGAAAACAGTGTGACAGAAAGTAAATATAGGGTAACATCTTCCTGCGTATACCAAGATAAGATAAAAAATTGGTACATGATTTAAATATCAAAGATGATATCATAAGCAAATCAGGAGGGCATGGAATAGTTTGTCTGTGAGATCCATGAAGAAGGGAAAGATTTCATGACAAGAGAGGGATAGAGACTCATTATGAGATGTTAAAGTAGACAATTTTGATTATATTAAATTTTTTTAAAAGTTTTTGCACAAAGCAAACCAATGCAACCATGATTAGAAGGAGAGTAGTAAGTTGGGAAACTATTTTTAAGAGCAAGCATCTCTGGTAAAGGCCTCATTTCTCAAATATATAGATAATATTTTTAAATTTATAAGGATACAAGTCATTCCTCAATTGATAAATGGTCAAAGCGTATACAAGGCAGTTTTCAGATTAAGAACTTAAAACAATTTATAAGCATATGAAAATGTTCTAAATTAATATTGATTAGAGAAATACAAATTAAAAGAACTTTGAGGTACCACACCACAACAATCACATTGGATGATATAGCAAAAAAGGAAAATGATGAATCTTGGAGCGGATGTGGGAAAGTTGGGAAACTAATACACAATGCATGGAGTTGTTTACTGATCCAACCATTCTGGAAACGACTTTGGAACTATGACCATAAGACTGTAAAACCGTGTATACCCTTTGACCAATAAACACCACTACTGAGTCTATATCACAAAGAGATCAAACAAAATGGGAAAGTACCTATTTATACAAACATATTTATAGCAGTTCTTTTTTGTGGTGGCAAAGATTTGTTAATTGAGGGGATGCTTTTCAATTGCATAATGGCTAAACAAGTTCTGATATGTGAATGTAATGGAATATTACTATGCCATAAGAAATTATGAGCAAGCTGATTTCAGAAAAAAACTTGGAAATATTTACATGAAATGATGCAAAGTGAGGTGAGCAGAACCAGGAGAATATTGTACAAATTAACAGTAATGCCGTACTATGATCAATGGTGAATGACAGCTACCCTGATCAATACAATGATCCGAGGCAGTTCCAGTGGACTCATGATTGAAAATATTATCCACCTCCACATCAAGAACTAATATATTCTGAATGCAGTTTTCAAGATTTAAGAATGAAAAAAAATTGTTTACATACTACAAGGAATCATTAGTGTAGAATTTGAATGTGGAATTTTCATTCATAGGGAAAGAAGAAGAAAAAAGATAAAACATATACCTATTACAAATTTGTGAATCTATAAATATTCTTTAGAATTTTCCCCAGTAAAAATGGGAAATGGCATTCCTTTAGAGATCTATCCATAAATTTTACTGTAATTTGATATCGTACAGATTTTCAAAAGTATTTTGTTTGTATTTACATATAAAGCAGTAAATAAATAAATAAATATAAATTTACATATAAATCCAGTAACCATGAAATTAGTAGATACTTGTTCCTTGGAAGAAATGCTATGGGCAGCATACTAAAAAGCAGAGATATCACTTTGCTGACATAGGTCCATATTGTCAAAGTTATGGTTTTTCCAGCAGCAATATATGGCTGTGAGAATTGGACTATAAGGAAAGCTGAGTGGCACAGAATCAATGTTTTTGAATTGTGGTGCCAGAGAAGATTTTTGACAGTCCCTTGGATGACAAGGAGATCAAATAAGCCAATATTTAAAGAAATTAATTCAGGTTATTCCCTGGAAGGTCTAATACTGAAGCTGAAGCTTAAGTACTTTGGCCACATAATAAGACAATAGAACCCATTGGAAAAGACCCTGATGTTTGGAAATATTGAAGGCAAAGGGAAAAGGGGACAGCAGAAGATGAGATAGATAGTGTCACGGAAGTAACAAATATGAACTTGGACAGAATATAAGAAAAAGTGTAGGATAGAAAGGCCTGGTGCGCTATAGTTCATGGGGGTCATGAAGAATCAGACAAAAATGAATAACAATAAATATTTCTGATTCACATATGATATATATCATATACAATATTGTGTATGTGTGTGTTACTTATAAACTTGTGGCAGAAGTCATTTTTGATGGATGTATATGTATGTATGCATGAGGAATATTACTTGCAGTGCACTTTCATAACAGAGGTGGTCAGGCTTTGTGTTTGCAAAGACAGGAAATTAAGATTCTATGGAAAGAGTCATCAGAACATGGTTAAATTAACTTTAAAATCTTAGACACAATAGAAGCTTCTCCATGAATAGGAGAAATATCATCAGCGTGACTTCCAGCTCATATAGATTCTGTTTTGAACTCTTTTATCTTCCCCACAAAGACTATTTAAACGAAACTGATGATATAATCTGTAGTAGGATGAAAGGAACAAATGAAATATTTTTTAAATCAACAATCACAAGATTCCTTCATTTCAGGTTGCTGAACATTTTAAAAGATTTTTTCCTGAAGCACAAAGCACTTAATTGCTTTTAACTTTTTATGGGGTGGGGGTGTAAGGAAGACTCCATCATTGAATCAGTGTATGGAACTCCTTCCACACGGGCTGACAAGTTATTTACTCTTCATAGTCTTTTTAGGGAGGTCCTGGGCCAATGAGAGTTTGATTGATCTAACTATGGTGGGCCTTACCTTCTATCCACAAAAATGCCATCTAATTTCAATAATTCTGAAATCAAGAGAGATAGATAGATAGATAGATAGAGAGAGAGAGAGATTTTGCTGTTGGTAGTCCATAAACTTTTATTAAGTACCAGTTGTGCATCAGGCTCTGTGCCAAACACTGGGAAAAAATAGCAAAAGGAAAGAAATTATTATCTATCTATCTAGGAGCTTACAATCTAAAGGAGAAAGACAACACACATTTCAACACCCTCAGTTGTTTCATCCCTCTGATTGGAAGGATGGAAGGTCAAACAATAAACTCTTCCCAAAGCATTCTCTTTATACAGGACTCAGAATTCTACAGTTAACTTCATTTTCCTTCAGATGCTCCAAGATCATCATTATTTTGCCCCTCTGGCTACTCTCTAATGCTTCCTCCAAGACCAAATTTGAGGGAGTATTGATCCATGATTTTCTGTTTGCAGATGATTGTGCACTCAGTGCATTTTCTGAAGCTGAGATGCAAACAGGTATGGATCATTTCTCTTCTGCTTGTGCTAATGGCCTAACAACACCAAGAAAACACAGGTGCTCCATTAGCCAGCACCACACCATCCATACATGCAACCATTGATTACAGCAAATAGAGAAGTTCTGAATGCTGTGGATAATTTTACTTACCTTAGTAGTCTACTTTCCAGGAATGTACACATTGATAATGAGGTTGATGCACACATTGCTAAAGCTAGTTCAGTGTTTGGGAAACTTTGAAGCAAAGTTTGGGACAGAAGAACTATTAAACTGACTACTAAACTGAAGGTCTACAGAGCCATTGTGCTGACCTCATTGTTGTATGCCCGGGAAACCTGAAGAGTCTACCAGCACCATGCCAGGAAATTGAATTGCTTCAATTTAAATTGTCATAGGAAGGTTCTGAATATCACCTGATAGGATAAGATATTATACATTGAGGTCCTTTCTAGAACTAAAACTGCCAAGCATTCAAACTCTACTTCAGAAAACACAACTCCAATGGGCTGGCCACATTATTTGAATGCAAAATGTGCACTTGCCAAAAAAGACTATTTTATGGAGAACTTACACAAGGCAAGCATTCGCAAAGTGGTCAGAAGAAGGGCATAAGGTCACTCTTAAAGTCTCTCTTAAGAACTTTGGAATTGATTCTGTGACTAATAAATGTGACATGGGAGACACTGGCACAGGACCACTCAGCATGACATGCCCACATCAGAGAAGGTTCTGTGCTCTATGAAGAAAACAGAATTGAAGTAGCTCAAAAGAAACATGAGATGTTCTAATTTAGAGAATTCACCCAAAATGTTCACCTGCTCTATTTGTGCCTGACTTGTGGTAGAACACTCCAAACTTGTATTGGTCTGATCAGTCACATTTGGATACACTCTAACTGGATTCAAGTGTAGTGGTGTAATTTTGGTCCTCTTCAAGAATGAAGGACAACCAACCAACCAATGCTTCCTACAATCAGAAGGGGGAGGTAATTGGAGGTCTTGAAGTGTTAAGTATCAAAGCTGGAATGATACCTATGCTTTTGGGATTAGTGCAGCTGAAGTAATTCACAATTTGATGTTCAAGCCTTTAGGGATGCACCTCTTTAAGTCCAATCTTTAGGTAAGAGAAAAAAATCAGTCTATCCAAGATCTAATATTGGAAGCATTTTCTTTGGTCATAGCCACTAGAGCTTGTTTTCTAGATGAAAGAATCAAAAATTGTTTCCATATTATAAAGAACTATTAGTTTAGAATTTCAATAGAGTATTTCAATCCATGAAAAAGAAGAAAAAAAGAAGAAACATATACCCATTACAAGTTTGTGAATCTTTATAAAATCTTTAGAATTCTTCCCCACTAAAAGTGGGAAACAGCATGTCTTTTAGAGATTTATATGTAAATATTAACACAAAATACTTGTGAAAATCTGTAAGATATCATTGAAATTTCTTCCTCTTACGAAGTAATTAGAATTTAAATAGCAAGTTGGTTTCAGAACATTTTTTCCTTTGGGGGGAAAATATAGCTAACTTTATACTGAGGCATGGTGCTTTGACAGGATGCAATCATTTTCATTGCTAATTAGAGAAAACACAGAGTTTCTGAGTTTTGAAATCATTAGTAATTGATCATTTCAAACAAGAAGACTGCTGTTATGACTAATGAATGAATTGTTAATGTCTGTGATAGATGATGGTTTCTACTGATAAAGAAATGACTATGTATAACTGTTTATCATATGGTGCTCCCCAGGATGCTGCTAAAAACAAGAACTTAATTGTTTGTTTCCTAGTTACATGTTTCCATGCCCATTACGAAAAAGAAGCCAGATACAAATGCAGTCTTTGGAGCCCAACAGTTGATTTATATGTGGATTGCCTTGTTGGCAAAGTTAAATTTCAGAGAAATGTTATTTAAATCATCTTTTCATTTATAGGGAAGGGTGAGCACTAGCCAGAGCCTTTCTTCTGTGAGATAGGTACCTAACATCCTCTCTTGCACAGAACTTTCTCCTGCCTATTTAAGTACCTCTTCATTTGCTAAGTGGGCTTAGAATGTAGCAGAACAAAATATTAAACTTCTATAACTGTCAGTGACTTCTCTGGAGCCATTACTACTGCAAAGAATATCAAAGAACAATTGCTTGCTATGTCTCAAGACTTCATTTCCAATTGCTTTCTTGAAAACTTAATTTATTATGAAAATTTCAAAGATCTATTCTTGACAGATTTTCCTACCAAGTGTCCCACAGCTCTCTTGTTATGCACACACAAACATGCACATTTAGTTACACAGAAGTAGATATGAAGTAACAGAAATAGAGGATTTTGAATCATACTGGTATATAAACCCAGGTTCTGCAGTTTGTGACTGCTAATAGTCTAAGCAGTCACTTCATAGAATCTTATCTAAGCCTCAATTTCTTTACCTCTAGAATCAGGAGGTTGATTGTTAATGTTCCTGTTAGCTTAACATCTTAGAAAACTTTGTGATTTTAGAATAGTTTCCATATAACAAGGGGATGGACAAATTCAGTGCTGACAATGGTCTCAGAGAGATTAAATAATTTAACTAAATAGTCATAGTTGGGGACCATAACCTAGTCTACAGATCTTTGTAATCATGTCTTTTCCTTTGTAACTTCATTTTGACTGTACATTCTCTGATGGGATACAGAAAGAATACACTGAAAGACAGCACCTAGGTTTTATCCCTGATTCTTAGATTAATTAGCAACAGGACTTTCACGATGACTCTTTAATTTTATGTAATATTTATAATTAAAGGATTTGGATTAGTTAGGCTTTGTGGAGAAAGCTATACCAAATACAACTGTGTGCTTAGTTTGCATATATTCTTCATGTGAAAAGTAGTAAAGTGTACTTGGAGTTGGAAGGCCTGGGTCCCTGTTCTTTGTTTAGCAATTCCTACAGCAACTTATATAACCACCTTGACTCCTTTCCCTTTTCTGTATAATAAGAATAAGAATGCAGGATTGGGGAGAACAAAGTTTTGGGGTTTTTCTGAATTTTTTTTGCAAACCTATAGCAGTGAGACTGCAAGCCCTTGCTAAGAAAATGATTAAAAACATCACTTCCCACTGGCAGACCATGCCAAACCTGTAGACCTATGATCTCTGAAATGGAGAGAAAGAAGATAAAACTTTAATGCATAATATTACTATTTAATGTATAAGTTATTGCAATATGTAAGTTCCCTTTTTAATTCCAAACTTCTGTTCTTTTTCTAGACTTCACTTTCCAGCTCCTTATAGCCTCTTGTTTATCATGTCTTTATGAATTTTAATCATTGGTTAAACACATTGAGACAGTACCCTCCTCAAATTGGCTTAGCCAATAAACACTTTTATTTCCTTGCCAAGCTGAAAAATATAACAGCTAAAAATAATACTGTTTTAGAGTAAAAGTTCATTAATAAAACACTATGCAGCATTATGAGCAGTATCATCTCACAAAAAATGTAAAAAAGAAATGGAAGGGAAAAGGAGCTTAAAGGATGCTTGGGGGTCTGGGACTCAGATACCTGATATTGTTCTAAGAATATTTATAGATGAAACATGAAGGGAAGTGGCAAACAGTAAAGAAATGACACAGATTGGTCAATGTTCCTAAAGAACCAATTTTCATAACTACTGACAAGTTTTACCTCAAGAAGTATAGCATTCATGTGGTATATATGAACCATTAGAAACAGCACTTATGTGGATGAAGATAAAAAAGTAGGTCTTTCTAGCCAAAAAAAACCCAAAAAACTGAAGAGATCCACAAAAGGAGTTACTTCCTGAAAAAAGAGGAAATACCCCAAAATTACAATTGGAAACAGTCAAGATATTATTGCACACCAAAATGCAACTAAGACTATATTAGCAACTACTAAGCCAAATATTGACTTTTTCAACTTTATACATTTTGATACACATTGGGGATATTCTTAATGAAAGTAAATCACAAGAAGTAGGTATGGGTTTTGCTGGCAGTATTCTAGAGAAGAAGGGAAATAACTTTGACTATGGAGTCGAGAAGCTTGGAGTTAAAATCCCGTATCTGATTTTTATTACCAGTGCATTCTTGAGCAAGTCATTTCAAATTACCATTCCCAGTACCACCTGTAATGTGAAGGAGTTAGACTACATAACCTCTGAAGTTCCTCTCAGCTCTAGACCTATGATCTTCTGGTCTGAACTTACAGAGACAGAGAGAGAGACAGAGAGACAGAGAGAAACAGAGAGACAGAGAGACAGAGAAAGACAGAGAGAGAGACAGAGATAGAGAGAAAGAGACTCATACACAGACAGAAAGAGACAGAGACAGAGAGATAGAGACAGAGAGACAGAGGCAGAGAGACACAGAGAGAAAGAGACAGAGAGACAGAGACACATACACAGAGAGAAAGAGAAACAGAGACAGAGATAGACAGAGACAGAGAGAGCGAGCCAGAGAGATAGAGGCACAGAGACAGAGACAGAAAGAGAGACAGAGAGATAGACAGAGACAGAAATAAAGAGAGACACAGAGAGAAATACTCAGAGACAGAGAGAAAAAGAAAGAGACAAAAAGAAAAAGTGGCAGAGAGAAAAAGAGACAGAGAAAGGGAGACCAAGAAAATATAAAATTAGAAGCAATAAAATTGTCAATGACAGAGTGGAAAGTGGCTAGAAGGATTACCAGCAATGCTTTCTGAGTAAGGAGTGGGGCCAAAAAACAATCACTAAGCCCAGGTATAATGATAAAAAGAGCTGAATCAGTCAGGAAATATCAACAAAGGATGACATAAAAAAGCCAGCATGTTTCACTGGTCTTCTCAAAGTATTATAAGGACCAGAAAAAAGTGGATAGATTTTTGGTGGAGAAATTATGCAACAACATAGGCAAAGCACAACGATAAAAGTCTGTTTTTGGGATCTGTGAACATATCACTGGAGTTATAGATATATCTAAGTGAAAAGAAAGTCAGATGTACTTCTTTTCCCCTATAATTGCTTTATAAATTATCAACATTATTTTGAGTCAAAGGGAAGGAGTACTATTGGAAGAGCACACAAATTAGCCACTGCTCTGGGGGATTTAGGTAACAAAGTCCTAGAAAATGGCAAGTTTTGAAACTTTAGGAACACTTTTGGAAGGTGAGAATTATGGGGGAGGAGATATTATCTGCTTTGCCATTGGTTCCAGCGGTAAATTGCCCTGATGGATAGTCTCCAACTAAAAGTTTGAGAGATTGAGACATAATTGGATGAGTATAAATACATCCTCCAAAAAGACATAGATAACGAGACAATCATTAAAGAGAAAAGCAATTTTGGGGAGTAGGACTCCTACTAGAATAGATAGAGCTGGCTATAAACTCAAGAGAGAACTTACCCTTACAATGGATGTCAAGCAGTAGAGAGGAGTAGATCGTAGAAAAGTATAGTTCTGCTTAATGCTCAGCAAGGATGGAACACCCAAGGGCAACTGTGTGAGGACTCTACAAAGAGATAAAAGCCTGAAGGAAAAATGATTTGTTATATTGTTTGAAAAAAAATTATACTGTTTAGATCCAACAGTATATGTTTAATAGTTATCTTCACCCAGAATATTGCCTGAACCCAATGTCCATGAGTAGTAGATGTGACTGCAAGGTATTTTGGGTTCCCCTAGGTCTTGGATCCACCTAAATTATTCTTTTTGGGGGTTACTTCAACCTGAACTCATTTTGATTCCTCCCAATCTTATGTTTTGGGTTCCATTGTATTTTTATCAAGATCCCTTCTGGGAAAACTACTAAACTGTGTATGTGTGATTCACATGCAGCATACCTCTGTCTAAATTCTATATAACATAAAACTTCCAGATCCTAGACAGGAAGGAACCACATCTCCTTTCTGGCTTTCTCTCTTCTGAAAAATGACTTAATAATTTTCTTTCTAAAACTATTTCAGATTGTGGGTCTGTTGTTGTGAACAACAGGCTTGGATCCACCTGGATAGCTGGATAGCTGTTAAGGAGCCCTCTCAGTTTTGAAAACCCAGATGTTGGTGCTTCTCTCTGTCTTGGTCAGACAGCTAGAAGCCTGTCCATTGATTTGTATTACTTGCTCTCTTTATATAATTTTTGCTTGGAATTTCTGTTTGTATTTTTTATGAAGTTCAGGGTGCTAACTTTTCCCCTGAACTAAGTGAATGGTATATTTATGTTTAATTAAAGTGAGATTATAAACCCCTTAAAGTTGCTTACCTTAGAAAAGCAGATCAAAGATCCTGTGCTAGCCGCACTCCTGTGTGCTGGTGTTGTTGGTCTTACATCTCCACAGAAGTTGCTAGCAAAATTGTTGTTATAATTGTCTGTTTTCTTTTGGATGAATCTGTAAAAGGAAGAAATAGGAAGAATTAGGCAAAATAGAAACAAAGGAAATAGGCATAATATTAAGAATGTAGCAGATACAGAATGTACAGATAAATTTAAATATGAGATAAAGTGGGTTTGAGGCAGAGGAATAGTGGAATGTAGGAACTAACATATAACAGAGACAACAATGGCATATAGGCAGCAACTCAGCTGAAATCTTCCAACATTCTCCTCCACAGAACTTTAAAATGATGCCTCCAGTATAATCCTGTAGCAGCAGACTAAACAAAAGGTCGTGTGAGACATATTTTCTGGCCCAAGACAGCTTAGGTGGTCAGCAGAAAAGGTTTGTGACACCACGGTGGTGGTCAACTAGGAATGCAGTGCCCACTGCCCACAGTGGATACACCAGCAAAAGGCCTGAAAGGTAGTTACTACAGTGGCAGCAGTAGCTCAGGGAGCTCTCAGGCCATAGAAGACAAACAGATGAGAAACTGGTCAGAAAAAGATTGTAGGGGGCTCTGTGCTGGTACTCCATTCAGGATCCTGTTGAATTTACCTATGTAACATTCCAGGGTTGTAGATACAGGGCAAAGATCAGAATGTCTGCTTGTGGCCACAGGTGAGTAGAGGTCCTGGTCACAATTCCAGGGTGGAGAAGAGTGCTTATGGTCACTTACAAGGTAGATGGGGCACCATTTGCAGTGCCTAGGCAGAAAAGAAGAGGAAAGCAAGAAGACCTGGTGACATGTCCAGAGGCAAGAGGAGCACTAGCAATTGCAGCTATAGGGGAACAAAGTCCCATCACAGCTGAAGAACAAAAACACAGGCCAGGAGAGAAGTGATCACACTTCTCCTTGTACAATATCACCCAAGAAATACCAACAATGTATAGAACCCCAGAATAAACTCTGAAAATAGGAGCATGAAAATCCCGAATTGATGAAAAGCCAGAATCAGAGCACAAGTTTAACATCAAGTTAAAAGACAAGACATGGGCTGGAAAAATGAGCAAACAACAACAAAAATGTGCTAACAAAAGCTAGTATGCTGACAGGGAAAATCAAGTCGCGAACTCAGAAAAAGACAATAATGTCAAAACAGCTACGAGAAAAAGTCTCAAAGGAAAAAAAAGGTGAATTGAATGCAAGCCAAACAAGAATATGTCAATATCTTCAAAAGGATTTTAAAAATCAAATAAGATAGTGAAATATTAATTAAGGTGGGACATTTTTTACTGTTATCTCTTTTGGAGCACTTATTTAATCAAGTACCCTCGATGAGTCTGGCCTTTGTTTCTTTGATTAAATTAGGAGTCTTTGATGACCTCCTTGCCTCAAGGGAAAGCCTAGTTTGCATGGGTTTGAGTGACATGTTTGTGATGCCAGAGGCTTTTAGGTCACGTGCGTTTCAGTCCCACATTGTGATGCCCTTTGACCCTGAACAAGATCTATAAACCCAGAGGTTGGCATTCTCTCTTAGGGCTCTCACTCACTGGAAGAGTGGTATGTGACTCTGGGGAAGCCATTGTAACTTCCCCCTGGCTTTGTTAACCCAGATGTTGGTTTGTATTTGGTCTGTATATAACGTATATTTGTAATTTGTTTGTATTTGTTTTGAAGTTCAGGGTGCTGGCTTTTCCTCTTGAACTTGAGTTTATATATGTATGTTTGATTAAAGTGAGATTGTTACACCCTTAAAGTTACTTTCCTTAGTAAAGCAGATCAAAAGAATCTGTGCTAGTAGCCCTTCTGTATGTTGGTTGTTGTTGGTTTTACATAGCCACAATAGATGCTAGTCAAATTGTTACTACAGAGAGGTAAAAGGGGAAAAAAAAAGTTGGGGAAAAATGAGAGTAGTGCAAAAAAAATCATAAAAAAGGAATCAAAAGCTTGGCAAAAGAGGAACAAAAATATTTTTTTAAAAAATTATAAAATCAGAATTTGCCAAATGGCAAAAAAGTCCTTAAAAATCAACTGAAGAGAACTACTTAAAAAGCATAATTGGCCAAATGGAAAATGAAGTACAAAAGCTAACAGAAAAAAAAACAAACCAATTAATTTCTTCTTTTAAATAATAAGTATTTATTTTTAGTTTCAAATATTCACATTTATAAAATTTTGAGTTCTAAGTTTTGCCCTTCCCTCCCCTCCACCTTCTTCAAGACACCATGGAATCTGATATAGGCTATACATGTATAATCACATTAAACATATTTCCATATTAGTCATGTTATGAAATAAGAATCAGAACAAAAGGAAAAAAAAACAAGAGAAAGAAAAAAAGATAGAAAATAGTATACTTCAATCTGTGTTCAGGCTCCATAATTCTTTCTCTGGATGTGAATAATGTTTTCCACCATGAGTCTTTTGGGTTTGTCTTAGATCACTGCATTGCTAAGAAGAGCTAAGTCTATCAAAGTTGCCCATCACACAATGTTGCTCTTTCTATGTACAATGTTCTGCTGGTTCTGCTCACTTCACTCAGCATGAGTTCATGTGAGTCTTCCCAGGTTTTTTTTTTCTGAAATCCATGGGCTCATCACTTCTTATAGAACAACAGTATTCCATTACATTCATATTTCACAACTTGTACAGCCATTCCCCACTTGATGGGCACTCCCTCAATTTACAATTTTTTCCACCACAAAAAGAACTGCTGTAAATATTTTTTCACATGTGGGTACTTTTCTCTTTTTATTGTTTCTTTAGTATACAGAACTAGTGGTGTTATTGCTACCTCAAAGGGTATGCACATCTTGCTTGCCCTTTGGGTGTTTTAATAGCAATGGGTGCTGTATTTTGTCAAAAAGCTGTTTCTGCATCTATTGACATAATCACATGATTTCTGTTACTTTTGTTGTTGATATGGTCAATTACAATGATAGTTTTCTGAATATTGAACAAGTGCTACATTCCTGGTATATATCTCATTTATCAATAGTGTATTATACTTGTCATAAGTTGATGTAATCTCTTTGATAATATTTTATTTAAAATTTTCACATCCATATCCATGAGGGAAATTGGTGTACAACTTTATTTCTCTGCTTTGGCTCTTCCCAGTTTCAGTTTCAGCAACATATTTTTATCATGAAAAGAATTTGGCTGGACTCCTTCTTTGCCTGGTTTTTCCAAAGAGTTTATATAGTATAAGAATTAATTGTCTTTTAAATGTTTCATAGAATTCACTTGTCAATCCATCTGGCCCAAGAGATTTTTTTTCTTTAAAGAGTTCATTGAAGGCTTGTTAAATTTCTTTTTTCTGAAATTGAGTTAATATTTTATTTCCTCTTCTCTTAATCTGGAAAATTTATATTTTTGTAAATATTCATTCATTTCACCAAGATTGTCAGATTTATTGGAATAAAGTTGGGCAGAATGGTTCCAATTGTTGTTTTAATTTCTTCTTCATTGGTGGTAAATTCACCCTTTTCATTTAAGATACTGGCAACTGGGTTTTCTTCTTTTTTAAAAAATGCAATTAAACAAAGGTTTGTCTATTTTTTTGTTTTATTCTTCATAGTTTTATTAGTTCAATAGTTTTCTTAAATACAATTTTATTAATCTTTCCTCTAATTTTCAGAATTTCTAATTTGGTATATAATTGGGAATTTCAACTTGCTATTTTTGTCGCTTTTTCAGTTGCATGCCCAATATGTTGATTTCCTCTTTCTCCATTTTATTCACATAAGCATTTAGAGACACTAAATTTACCGTAAGAAATGATTTGGCTTCATCCCACAAATTTTGGTATGTTGTCTCATTATCATCATTCTCTTGGAAGAAATTGTTGGTTGTTTCTATGATTTGTTGTTTGACCCACTAATTCCTTAGGATTAGATTATTTAGTTTCCAATTAATCTTTAGCCTATCTTTCCATGGCCCTTTATTGCATGTAAGTATGATTACATCAAAATCTGGAAAGGATGCATTTGATAATTCTGCCTTTCTGCACTGAGGTTTGTATGCCCTAGCACGTGGTTAGTTTTTGTGTAGGTGCCATATACCACTGAGAATAGTCCCAGGCTTCTTGTTCTGGAAATTCTGAGCATAGTTGCTGGCTTTGTGTGCTATGGCCTCTAGTTTCCTAAATTGTGGAGGAGGGGTTGTCTGGCTCCTCTTTCCCTGGTGCTGTGCTCCAGTATGGGTGGTCTCAACTGTTGTCTGTACTGGTGTTTGCCACTTCCCCATTTGTGGGAAGGCACCTCTAGGTTCCTGGTGTTAACCCTTCCTGGCTCTACCCTTCTGGGACTCAGCAACTCCCACTGTTTGGTTACTGAAGCCCCACTTCTGGTTCCAATGTATTATCTGGGTCAGGGAGGGAGGGATTAGAGCCTTACAAGGTTGTTATGGCTCCTGGAAGTTCAAGAAGGTGAGTTTCAAACCTTTGGGCTGCAAGCCTCAGGAGTAAATATCTTGGGGCTGCAGCCACTATGCTGCAGCCTCCTTTCTCTTCAATAGACTCTCATTCTGTGCTTGGAGGCCTGGGGGTCTCTGCAGGTTTTGTGCACCCAGCTTCCTCCCAGCCTGGATAGCTAGCCAATTTCTGCAGCTGCTTCAACTTTGTTGTGGTCCAGTGCAGCTCTGCACTGCAGGCACTCTCCCAGCCTACAGATCTGTCCTGTTGACCTTGCAAACTCTCCTGCCTTGGAAATTTGCCTCACTCAGTCTACTAGTGGCTTCTAACTTTCTCAAATCTGCTCAGATTCACTTTTTTTAACATGAATATACTAGAAAACTTTTTTATTGTAGGTGGAATGGGATAGCTGGATACAGTTTAGATGTTTCCAATTTTGTTGGCAACATCTAAAGCATCATAGTCTGGAGCAAGTCAGACATAGGCCTTCTTCTCTCCATCAGGCCGGATTAGTGTGTTGACCTTGGCCACATCAATGTCATACAGCTTCTTTACCACCTGCTTTATCTGATGCTTGTTGACTTTGACATCCACAATGAATACTAGAGTGTTATTGTCTTCAATCTTCTTCATAGCAGACTCAGTGGTCAAGGGGAACTTAATGATGGCGTAGTGATCCAGCTTGTTTCTCCAAGAGGCACTTTTCCAAGGGTATTTGTGCTGCCTTCAAAGTCTTAGTGTCTTGGGTCGCCAAAGGTGGGGGATGTTCAGATCTTCTTCTTTTTGTGGCTGTAGACACCCTTCAACACCAACTTCTTGGCCTTCAAGGCCATGGTCTTGGCCTCTGTCTTGGGGGGGGACAATGGCTTCCTTCTTCACCTTTGGTGCCATCTTGGGGAAAAGGGTCCCAGATTCACTCTTTTAGAGGTATCTGACAGAACTTGTGAAAGAGCTCCAGTAAGATGCCATTATCATATGGCCATCTTGGCTCCACCCCCTGCTTTCTATTTCTTCCTGTAACTCACTGCTGCAACAATTCAGCTCAGCTACTGTGGGGTGTAAGACCCAACAAGACCAGCAACAAGAGCTGCCAGCACAGGTTCTTTGATCTGCTTTACTAAGAGAAGTATCTTTAAGGCGTTAACAATCTTACTTTAATCTAATATACAAATATCATACACTTAGTTCAGAAGGAAAAGCCAGCAACCTGAACTTCAGAGCAAATACAAACAAATTGCTAACATACATAATATAAACAGACAATATTACAATCATGGTTACCAAAAAGCATCAACATCTGTGTTCATGAGCACGGAGAATCTTAGAGTGGCTGCCCAGAGTCCCACACCACTCCAATAGGGGCTGAGAGCCCCCAAGGGAGAGTGCCAAACTCTAGGTTACCTTGTTGAGGGTCAAAGGGGAGTCACACCTGTGACTTGCCCACGTGACTTAAAAGTATCACAAACATGTGTCTTAAACCCACGTGTTCTAGGCTTTCCTTTGAGGGAAGGAGGTCAGCAAATAGTCCTGATTTAACTAAAGAAACAAAGGCTAGACTCATCAAGGGCACTTGATTAAATAAGTGCTAAAAGATAAAACAGTAAAAAGGTCACACCTTAATTAATATTATGCTCACCTAATTTCTCCCCTCATAATTTGAATGCTATATCACTCGGTGCATATATGTCTAGTATTGATATTGCTTCATTGTCTATGGTTCCTTTTAGGAGGACATAGTTTCCATCTTTATCTCCTTTAATTAGATCCATTTTTGCTTTTGATTTTTCTGAGATCAGGATTTCTGCCCCTGCTTTTTTTTTCTGCTTCAGCTGAAGCATAATATATTTTGCTCCAGCCTTTTATCTTTACTCTGTGTGTATCTCTTTGCTTCAAATGTGTTTCTTATAAACAACATATTGTAGGACCATGGATTTTAATCCATTCTGTTATCCACTTCTGTTTTATGCAAGAGTTCATGTCTTTCACATTTACAATTATGATTACTAACTGTGTCTTTCTCTCTATCCTATCCCTGCCCAAATTGACATTTTTCTCTCTCCTTTCTCCCTTTCCTTCCTCCCTAGTGCTTTGCTTCTGACCACCACGTTACTCATTCTACTTTCCCTTCTATCAGTCACCCTCCATTTTCTTTCTCCTTTCCCTTACTACATTTTCCCTCCATTCTCCCCTACCTTCTATCAATGCCCTCCCTTTTCTTTCCTTTTTTGCCTCATACTTCCTGTAGAATAAGAGAGATTTATATACCCAAGTGAGTGCATATATTATTCCCTCTTTGAGCCAAATCTGATGAGAATAAAGTTCAAACAATATTCTCTTCATTCCCTTCTTTCCCTCTACTGTAATAGTTCTTTGTGCCTCTTCATGTGATACAATCTACCCTTTTCTGCCTTATCCTTTTCTCTACATGATTACTGAGAAAGGTCTCATGAATTACACATGTCATCTTTCCATGTAGGAATGTAAACAAATCAGTTCAATTTTATCAAGTCCCTTATGAATTCTCTTTCTTGTTTATCTTTTCATGATTCTCTTGATTTCTGCATTTGAAAGTCAAATTTTCTATTCAGCTATGGTATTGTCTTTGAGAAAGCTTGAAAGTCCTCTATTTTATTGAAAATCCATATTTTTGACTTGGAGCATGATACTCAGTTTTGCTGGATAGGTGATTCTTCATTTTCATCCTAGCTCCTTTGACCTCCAGAATATCGTATTCCAAGCCCTTTGATCCCTTAATGCAGAAGCTGCAAGATCTTGTGTTATCCTGCTTGTGTTTCCATGATATTAAAATTGTGTCTTTCTGGCTGCTTGCAGTATTTTCTCCTTGACCTGGAAACTCTGGAATTTGGTGACAAAATTACTAGGAGTTTTCTTTTGGAATCTTTTTCAAGAGGTGATTGGTGGATTCTTTCAATTTCTATTTTGCCCTGTGACTCTATAATATCAGGGCAGTTTTCCTTGATAATTTCTTGCAAGATGATATCTAGGCTCTTTTTTATTGTGGATTTCTCATAGTCCAATAATTTTTAAATTATCTCTCCTGGAACTATTCTCCAGGTCAGTTTTTTTTTCAATGAGATATTTCACATTACCTTACATTTTTTTCATTCCTTTGGTTCTGTTTTATAATATCTTGATTTCTCATAAAGTCACTAGGTTCCACTTGCTCCATTATAATTTTTAAGGTGTTATTTTCTTCAGTTGTCATTTGGGCCTCCTTTTGCATTTGGTTAATTCTGCCTTTCAAGGCAGAATTCACTGGCTTTTCGGAGCTCTTTTGACATTTGGGTTAATCTATTATTTAAGGTGTTATTTTCTTCAGTATTTTGTGGCGTCTCCCTTAACAAGTCATTGACTTGTTCTTTATGTTTTTCTGGCATCACTCTCATTTCTCATTCCAATTTTTCCTCTTATTCACTTACTTGCTTTTCCCAATCCTTTTTGAGCCCTTCCATGACCTGAGACTAATTCATATTTTTCTTGGAGGCTTTTGATGTAGGCTTTTTGACTTTGTTGACTTCTTCTGGCTGAACAGTTTGTCTTCTTTGTCACCAAAAAATGAATCTAGAGTTTGAGTTAAAATCTGAGTTTAAGTCTGAATTTGTTTTCACTGCTTGTTCATGTTCCCAGCCAACTACTGGAGCCTTGAGCTTTTTGTCAGGATATGACTGCTTGTAGAGTAGAGAGTACTTTTTCCTAAGCTCTAGGGTCCAAGAACTGCTGTTTTCAGAGCTACTTCTACTCCAATGTCACCCCATGTTCTGTCACAGCAGTGATCCCCCCCCCCAAGAACCACCAACCAGGACCTCCATCCAGATCCAAGCAGGGCACAGCAGGAGAACCTGCCTCTGTGCCCACAAAGTGCTCCAGACACTCCTGTTCTCATCTGTCACTAGATTCCTCCCATTGTGTGAGCCCAGCATGATACACACCCAGAACAACCAGACTGGGAGCCGGATAGAACAAGCCATAGCACCCAGAATCAGTGAGCTGTGGCAGTTACCAGACTTCTCAACCTACAAACACCAAAGACAACAAAGAAGGTTAGTGGTAAAAACTGTGGGAGCAGAGTGAAAGGAGTTTGTGGTTTGGTCACTACCCTGGGGGTAGCAGAGGTGGTGCAGCTCTGAGGACAGAGCTACAATTGCACTTGCTTCTGGCCCCAGGCCCACCTGTTGGGAACAAGTAAGGGGCAGATCAGAGAGAGAGTGCAGAGCCTGCTTAGATCTGAGGCGAAGTCCAGGTTGGTGGTTCTTGGGGGAGGAGGAGTGCTGTGTGGCAGACCTTGCTGTGTGGAAATAGCTCTGAAAACAACATCACATCCCCTCAAGCTTGAGACAAAGTACTCTGTACTCTGCAGGCAGTCATACCCCAATGAAAAACTCAAGGGTCAAGTAGTTGGCTGGGAATATGAACAGGAAGCAAAAACAGACTCAGATTAAGACTTATTCTTTGGAATCTTTCTTTGGTGACAAAGAAGACCAAAACATACAGCCAGAAGAAGTCAAAAAAGTCAAGGAGCCTACATCAAAAGCCTCCAAAAAAACATGAACTGGTCTCAATTCATGGAAGAGCTCAAAAAGAATTTGGAAAAGCAAGTCAGAGAGGTAGAGGAAAAATTGTGAAGAAAAATGAGAGCGATGTGAGAAAACCATGAAAACAAGTCAATGACTTGCTAAAGGAGACCCAAAAAATACTGAAGAAAATAACAACAAAAAAAAAATAGACAAACTCAAATGGCAAAAGAGTTCCAAAAAGATAATGAAGAGAAGAATGCCTTGAAAGGTAGAAGTAGCCAAATGGAAAAGGAGGTCCAAAAGACCACTGAAGATAATGCAATCTTAAAAATTGGATGGTAGTAAATGTAAGCTAATGACTTTAGGAGAAATCAAGATATTATAAAACAGAATCAAAAGAATGAGAAAATAGAAGACAATGTGAAATATCTCACTGGCAAAATCACTGACCTGGAAAATACATCCAGGAGTGATAATTTAAAAATTATTGGACTACATGAAAGTGATGATCAAAAACAAGAACCTAGATATCATCTTTCAAGAAATTATCAAGGAGAACAGCCCTGATATTCTGGAGCCAGAGAGGAAAATAGAAATTGAAAGAATCCACCAATCACCTTCTGAGAAAAATCCCTAAAAGAAAACTCCTAGGAATATTGTCACTAAATTTCAGAGCTCCCAGATCAAGGAGAAAATAGTGCAAGCAGTCAGAAAGAAACAATTTGAGTATTATGGAAACACAATCAGGATAACACATGATCTAGAAGCTTCTACATTAAGGGACTGAATGGCTTGGACTGTGATATTCTGGAGGTCAGTGGAGCTAGGATTAAAACCAAGAATCACCTACCCAGCAAAACTGAGTATCATGCTCCAAGGCAAAATATGGATTTTCTACAAAGTAGAAGACTTTCAAGCCTTCCCAGTGAAAAGACCAGAGCTGAACCAAAAATTTGACTTTCAAACACAAGAATCAAGAGAAGCATGAAAAGGTAAACAAGAAAGAGAGATCATAATGTACTTACTAAAGTTGAACTATTTTGTTTACATTCCTACATCAAAAGATGATGTTTATAATTCATGAGACCTCAGTATTAGGGTAGGTGAAATAGACAGAGGGCACAGGGTGAGTTGAGTATGAAGGGATGATACCTAAAAAAAGGAAAAGCAAATTAAGGGATGATAGAGGAATATATATAGATAGAGGGAGAAAGGGAGAGACAGAATGGGGTAAATCATCTCAAATAAAAGTGGTAAGAAAAAGCAGTTTTGTAGGAATTGAAGAGGAGATAGGTGAGGGGGAATGAGTGAATCTTGTTCTTGTCGGATTTGGCCTGAGGAGGGAATAACATACACACTCAATTGGGTATCTTATCCCACAGGAAAGAAGTAGGAAGGAGATAAAAAAAGAGGGGAGGAGATAATCAAAAGCAAACACTTTTGAAAATGGGATTGAATGGGAAGGAGCAAAATATAGTTAGTCTTTCACAGCATGAGTATTGTGGAATGGTTTTACATAATGATACACATGTGTCTTATGTTGAATTGCTTTCCTTCTTATGGAGGGTGGGTGGGGAGATAAGAGGGGAGAGAAGTTGGAACTCAAATTTTTAAAAGCAGATGTTCCAAAAATTTTTTTTTGCTTAAACTAGGAAATAAGATAGAGAGGCAATAGGGCATAAAATCTATCTTTCCCTGCATGAAACTAAGGGAAAAGAGGATTGGGGGAAATGGGGTGACAGAAGGATGGCTGACTGGGGAATGGGGCAAACAGAACAAACACCATCTTGGAGTGGGGGGAGGGTAAAAATGGGGAGCAAATTTGTAATTCAAACTCTTGTGAAAATCAATGGTGAAAACGAAAAAAAATATTAAATAAATAAATAGATAAAAAACAAAACAAAACTGTGCATACCCTATGACCCAGCAATAGCACTACTAGGTCTGTATTCCAAGGAGATCCTTAAAAAGGTAAAAGGACTTACACATACAAATATATTTTGTAGCAGCTTTTATTGTGGTGGCAAAAATTCGAAACTGAGGGGATACCCATCAATTGGGAAATGGCTGAACAAGTTGTCGTATGTGCTGGTAATGGAACACTTTTGTGCTGTAAAAACGACAGGCAGGATGCTCTCAGAAAAAAAAAAAATCTTGGAAAGATTTACATGAACTGATGCAAGGTGGAGTGAGCAAAACCAGGACATTGTACTCAGTAAAAGCAACATTGTACAATGATCAACTGTGAATGACTTAGCTATCCTCAGCAATACAATGATCCAATATAATTCCAAAAGATTCATGATGAGAAATACTATCCACCTGCAGAGAAAGAACTGATGACGTCTGAATGCAGAATAAAGCATACTTCTAAAAATAAAAAAAGAAAAAAAGAGCCTGGACAGTATCTTCAATGAAATCTTAAAGTAAAATTGCCCGGAGGTCATACAACCAGAGGGTAAAATTGTCATCGAAAGAATCCATTGATCACCCTCTGATACAGGTCCCAAATTGAAAACTATGAGAAATATTATAGCCAAATTCTAGAATTATCAGGTCAAGGAGAAAACATTGCAAGCAGCTAGAAAGAAGCAATTCAAATATTATGGAACTACAGTCAGGATCACGCAGGATCTTTCAGCTTCTACATTAAACGACAGGAGAAACTGGAATAAGGTATTCTGAAAAGCAAAGGAGCTTGGACTATATTCAAAGATCAACTACTCAGCAAAACTGAGCATAATTTTCCAGGCAAGGACATAGACATTCAATGAAATAAGGGAATTCCAGACCTTCCCGATGAAAAGGCCAGAGTTTGATGGAAAATTTGATCTCCAAATACAAAACTCAAGAGACACATAAAAAGGAAAAAGGGGGGAAAACCCTAGTTAATCAATAAGCCTAATTAGTTACATCCTTATGTAGGATTATTTTGTTTTATGTATGTTGTATATATGTCAATCTTGAGAACAGTATACTTATTATGACAATTGAAAGGGATATTCATAGACTGTAGATATCAGTATAAAACAACCGATATAATTATAAAAATATAGTTAAGAGTTATAAAGGGATGGTTCTGAGAGAAAAGGAAAGGAATTAGTAGAGAAGGATAAATTACATGACATGAAGAGGCACAAAACCTGTTGTAGTAGAGGGAAAGAAGGGAGGAGAAGAAGTATTTGAGCTTTACTCTCATCGGATTTCATTCAAGAAGGGAATAACATACCCTGATAAGTAAAGAAATCTAACGTGTCCCACAGGCAATAGGAGGGGAAAGGGAAAAACAAGGGAGGGGGTGGTCAGAAGGGATGGAAGAAGTAGCAAGGGGAAAACAGTAAGATAAGGTAGAGGAATCAAGAGGGAGGGGAAACTGAGGAAGGCAACGGTTGAAAGCAAACTTTGTTGAAGAGTGGAAGGGGAAAGGGAGAAATAAAAGCATAAACTGGGGGGGAAATAGGATGGAAAAAAAGACACAGACAGTAATCATAACTGTGAATGTGAATGGAATGGGATGAACTCTCACATAAAACAGAATCAGAGGCACAATATATTTTACTCCAGCCTTTTACCTTAACCCTATGTGTATCCCCCTGTTTCAGATGCGTTTCTTGTAAACAGCATATTGTAGGATTATGGTTTTTAATCCATTCTGCTATCTGCTTCTGTTTTGTGAGAATGTTCATCCCCTGCACGTTCAGGGTTATGATTTCTATCTGTGTCTTTTTCTCCATCCTAATTCCCCCTGTTTATGCTTTTATTTCTCCCTTTCTCCTTCTCCTCCTCAACAAAGTTTTGCTTTTGACCGCCACTTTCCTCAGTTAACCCTCCCTCTTTATTCCCCTCCCTTATCTAACCGTTACCCACTTGCTACTTCTCCTCTTCCTTCTGCCCTCCCCCCTCCCTTTTTCCCCCCTTTCCCTCCCACTTCCCGTAGGACAAGTTAGATTTCTAAACTTATCAGAGTATGTTATTCCCTTCTTGAACTAGATCAGATGACAGTAAAGCTCAAATACTGCTCTTCTTCCTCCCTTCTTTCCCTCTACTATAATATGTTTTTTTGCCACTTCCTTTGGTGTAATTTACCCTTTTCTACTACCTCCTTACCACTTCCCTCATAGCCCTCCCTTTATATCTCTTATTTATATTTTATATCTTTACATCGGTTAATTTATACAGGCATTCACAACCTATGTATATCCTTTCATTTGTCATAATAGTTGTACCATTCACAAGAATGACTTATTTATGTGTGTGTATATATATATATATATATATATATATATATATATATATATATATACATAAAAAACATACATAAGATGATATAATCCCACTTAAAGATGTAAACAACCTAAGCTTATTGGATAATGAGGTTTGTGGGGTTTTTCCCCCTGGTTACCTTTTTATGTCTCTCTTGAGTTTTGTATTTGGAGATCAAATTTTCCATTGAGTTCTGGCCTTTTCATCAGGAAGGTCTGGAATTCCCTTATTCCTTTGAATACAGAGCAGCAGTCATCAAAACTGCCTGGTACTGGTTAAGAAACAGGGGTGTGGATCAGTGGAATAGGATAGGTACACAAATAGGTGAAATCAACAAGTTTAGCAATCTACTCTTTGATAAACCCAAAGAGGCCAGTTTCTGGGCTAATAATTCACTATTTCACAAAAACTGTTGGGAAAATTGGAAAATGGTAGGGCAAAAACTGGGCATAGACCAATATCTTACACCATATACCAAAATAAAGTCAAAATGGGTTCATGATTTAGGAGTAAAAGTTGATACTCTAAGTAATTTGGGAAAGCAAGGAATAGTTTACTTATCAGATTTGTGGAAAAGTAAAGAATTCATGACCCAACAAGAGATAGAGAGCATTACAAAATGCAAAATGGATAATTTTGATTATGTCAAATTGAAATGTTTTTGTACAAAAAAAGCCAATGCAACAAGAATTAGGAAGGAAGCAGAAAATTGGGAGAAAATCTTTGCAACTAGTATCTCTGATAAAGGCCTCATCTCTAAAATATACAGGGAGCTGAGCCGAATACAAGCCATTCCCCAATTGAGAAATGGTCAAAGGATATGAACAGGCAGTTTTCAGAGGAAGAAATTAAAGCTATCTACAGGCATATGGAAAAATGCTCTGGATCGCTGCTGATTAGAGAAATGCAAATCAAAACAACTCTTAGATACCACATCTCTCCTGTCAGATTGGCTAAAATAACAAATCAGGAGAATGATAAATGCTGGAAAGGATGTGGGGAGATTGGAACATTGGTGCATTGCTGGTGGAGTTGTGAGCTGATCCAGCCATTTTGGAGGGCGGTTTGGAACTATGCCCAAAGGGCAATAGAAATGTTCATACCCTTTGACCCAGCAATACCACTTCTAGGGTTGTATCCCAAAGGAATCACGCAAGCGGGAAAAGGACCCATATGTACAAGAATATTTATAGCGGCTCTCTTTGTGGTAGCCAAGAATTGGAATTCAAAGGGATGCCCATCAATTGGGGAATGGCTGAACAAACTGTGGTACATGAAGGTGATGGAATACTATTGTGCCATAAGAAATGGGGATGATGCAGACTTCATAACAACCTGGAAAAACCTACACGACATAATGCTGAGTGAGCGGAGCAGAGCCAGGAGAACATTGTGCACAGCCACAGATATATGGATTCCGTGAAGACCAACCCTGACAAACTGCGCTTTTCTCAGCAACCTAAGGGGCAAGGACAAATCCAGGGGACTCACGATGGAGAATGCTATCTTCATCGAGACAAAGAACTGCGAAGTTTGAATACAGACTGAGGCACACTACATGCTCGCCTTTTCTGCTTCTCTTTTGTTTTTGTTTTTGGGGTTTTTTTTTTTGGTTCTGTTTCTTCTTTCTCATGATTCATTCCATTGGTCAAAATTCTTCTCCACGACTTGACTAGTGCATAAATTAATTCAATGCGAAGTTATACATGACAGTTATATGAGACTTCATGCCGTCTTGGAGAGGGGGGAGGGAGGGGAGCAAAACTGGAACTCAAAACTATGTAGAACCGTGCATGGTAAACTAAAAATAAATAAAAAAATTTATAAAAAAAAATAAAACAGAATCAGAGAGCAGAATGAATTAAAAACCATAATCCTACAATATGTTGTTTACAAAAAACACATTTGAAACAGGGGGATACACACAGGGTAAAGGTAAAAGGATAGAGTAGAATACATTGTGTTTCACCTAAAGTAAAAATAACAAGAGTTGCAATCCTAATCTCAGACAAAGCAAGAGTAAAGATAGGTTTAATTAAAAGAGATAAGGAAGAACACTACAACCAGCTTAAAGGCACCATAAATAATGAAGCAACATCATTGTTCAACACATATGCATCAAGTGATATAGCATGCAGATTCTTAGAAGAGAGGTTAAGGGAGTCACGGGAAGAAATAGACAGCAAAACTATAATAATGGGAGACCTCAACCTCCCCCTCTCTGAACTTGATAAATCTAAAGTCAAAATAAACAAGAGAGAAGTTAAGGAGTCGAACAGAATTTTAGAAAAGGCAGATATGATAGACCTCTGGAGAAAACTGAATGAGAATGAAAAGGAATATCCTTTTTCTAAGCAGTACATGGCACATACTCAAAAATTGACAATGTACTAGGGCATAAAAACCTCACAATCCAGTGCAGAAAGGCCGAAGTAGTCAAAGCATCTTTTTCAGGTCATGATGCAATCAAAATTATTTATAATAAAGAGCCATGGGAAAATAAGCTAAAAATTAAGTGGAAACTAAATAATCTAATTCTAAAGCATGAGTGGGCCAAAGACCAAATCATAGAAACAATTATTATCTTCATTCAAGAGAATGACAATAATGAGACAACATACCCAAACTTATGGGATGCAGCAAAAGCAGTTCTTAGGGGAAATTTTATATTTCTAAATACTTACATGAATAAAATGGAGGAAAAGGAGATCAGTGATTTGGGCATGTAGCTGAAAAAGCTAGAAAAAGAACAAATTAAAAATCCCCAATTAAATAACAAATTAGAAATACTGAATATCACCAGAGAGAATAATAAAATTGAAATCAAGAAAACTCTTGAATTAATAAATAAAACCTAGAGCTGGTTGCATGAATAAAACAATGAAATTGATAAACCTTTGGTCAATATGATTAAAAAAAAGAAAGAAGAAAATCAAATTACCAGTATCAAAAATGAAAAGGGTGAGTTCATCTCTAATGAAGAGGAAATCAAGACAAAATTTAGTTATTATTTTGCCCAATTTTATGCCCATAAATTTGACAATCTTAGGGCTATTGATGAACATCTACAAAAATATAAATTGCCCAGGTTAACAGAAGAGGAAATAAAATTCCTAAATAACCCCATCTCAGAAAAAGAAATTGAGCAAGCCATCAATGAACTCCTAGAAAAAAATCTCCAGGGTCAGATGGTTTTATATGTGAATTTTATCCAACATTTAAAGGGCAATTAATTCCTATACTTTATACACTATTAGGGAAAATAAGTGAAGAAGGAGTCCTACCAATTTTTTTTATGATACAAATATGGTACTAATACCGAAACCAGGAAGACTCATAAAAGAAAAAAGAAAATTATAGACCAATTTCCCTAATGAATGTTGATGCAAAAATTTTAAATAAAATTTTGGCAAAAAAGACTGCAGCAGCCTATTATGAGAATAATATACTATGACCAGGTTGGATTTTTTCTGGGAATACAAGGCTGGTTCAATACTAGGAAAACTATCAGCATAATTGAACATATCAACAATAAAACTAGCAAAAACCATATGATCATCTCAATAGATGCAGAAAAAGCCTTTGACAAAATACAACACCCATTGGTATTAAAAACACTAGAAAGCATAGGAATAAATGGAGCTTTCCTTAAAATTATAAATATCATTTATGTAAAACCATCAACAAACATTATTTGTAATGAAGATAAGCTAGATGCATTCCCAATAAGATCAGGGGTGAAATAAGGATGTCCATTATCACCCCTACTAGACAATTTGGTACTAGAAATGCTAGCTGTAGCAAAAAGAGAAGAAAAAAGAAATTGAAGGAATTAGAATAGGCAAAGAAGAAACTAAACTATCACTTTTTGCAGATATATGATCATTTACTTAGAGAATTTTAGAGAATCAAGTAAAAGATACTTGAAATAATACACAACATCAGCAAAGTTGCAGGATATAAAACAAACCTACCTAAATCCTCGGCATTCCTGCATGTTACTAACAAAGCCCAACAAGACATAGAAAGAGAAATTCAATTTAAAGATACTGTAGACACTATAAAATATTTGGGAGTCTATCTGCCAAGACAAACCCAGGGCCTATATGAAGATAATAATGAAACACTTTTCATGGGAATAAATTCATATCTAAATAAATGGAAAAAATATCAGTTGATCATGGCTAGGTTGAGCTAATATAATTAAAATGATAATTTTACCTAAATTAATTAATTTATTCAGCACCAGACCAATCAAACTACCTAAAAATTATTTTACAGTGCTGGATAAAATAATAACAAAATTCATCCAGAAGAACAAGAGGTCTAGAATATCTGGGGAATTAATGAAAAGAAATGTCAGGGAAAGTGGCCTATGAATACCAGATATTAAACTGTACTACAAAGCAGCAGTCATTAAAACTCCCTGGTACTGGCTAAGAAACAGAGTCATAGATCAGTGGAATAGGATAGGTGCAAAAGATGCAGAAGTCAATGACTATAGCAATCTACTCTTTGATAAAACCAAAGAGACCAGCTTCTGGGCTAAGAATTCAGTATTTCACAAAAACTGCTGGGAAAACTGGAAAATGGTAGGGCAGCAACTGGGCATAGGCCAATATCTTACACCATGAACCAAAATAATGTCAAAATGGGTTTATGATTTTAGAATAAAAGCTGATACTATAAGCAATTTGGGAGAGCAAGGAATAATTTTCCTCTCAGATTTATGGGAAATCAAAGAATTCGTGACACAACAAGAGACAGAGAGCATTACAAAATGCAAGATGAATAATTTTCATTGTGTTAAATTAAATGTTTTTGTATAAAAAAGCCAATGCAACAAAGATTAGGAGGGAAGCAGAAAATTAGGAGAGATGCTTTACAACCAGTGTCTCTGATAAAGTCCTCATCTCTAAAATATATAGGGAACTGAGCCAGACTTACAGGATTACATATTGTTTCCCAATTGAGAAATGGTCAAAGGATGAAAAGGCAGTTTTCAGAGGAAGAAATTAAAGATATCTATAGGCATATGAAAAAATGCTCAAAATCACTGATGTTTAGAGACTTGCAAATCAAAACAACTCTTAGATACCACATCTCTCCTGTCAGATTGGCTTAAATGACAAAACAGGAAAATGATAAATGCTGGAGAGGATGTGGGAAAATTGGAACACTGTTATATTGCTGGTGGAGCTGTGAACTGATCCAGCCATTCTGGAGAGCAATTTGGAACTATGCACAAAGAGCTATAAAAATGTTCATAACCTTTGACCCAGCAACACCATTTCCATGGTTGTATCCCAAAGAGATCAAATAAGTGGGAAAGGGACCCATATGTACAAAAATATTCGTAGGAGATCTTTTTGTAGTAGCAAAGAATTGTAAATCAAGGGGATGCCCATCAATTGGGAAATGACTGAACAAGTTGTGATATATGAATGTAGCGGAATACTACTGTGCTATAAGAAATGGGGAAGATACGGACTTCGTAATAACCTGGAAAAACCTACATGACATAATGCTGAGTGAGTGGAAAAGAGCCAGGAGAACATTATACACAACCACAGATATATGGATTCTGTGATAACTAACCCTGATAGACTTCGCTTTTCTCAGCAATACAAGGTACACAGACAACTCCAAAGGATTCGTGATGGAGAGAACTATCTACATCCAGAGAAAGAACTATCTACATCCAGAGGAAGAACTACTGAGTCTGAGTGCAGCTTGAGGCACACTGTTTGCTCCCCTTTTTTTTTTTCTCTTTGCCTTTTTTCTTTTACTCTTTTTTTTGTTTTTTTCTTCTTTCTCATGATTCATTCCGTTGGACATAATTCTTCTTTACTACTTGACTATCGTGTAAATAAGTTCAATGCAAAGTTATATGTAGAAGACATATTGGATTCCATGCTATCTTGGGGAGGGAGGAAGGAAGGGGGGAAGAAAATCTGGAACTCAAAATCATGTGGAATTGTGTGTTGTAAACTAAAAATAAGAAATCTTAATTAAAAATAGTAATTGTCAAAACAATCTGATACTGGTTAAGAAATAGAGTTATGGATTGGTGGAAAAAATTAGGTATGCAATACACAGTAGTAAATGACCATAGTAATCTAATGTGTGATAAACCTAAATATTCAAACTTTTGGGGCAAGAACTCACTATTTGAAGAAAAAAATTACTGGGAAAATTTTAAAGCAGTTTGGAAGAAACTGGGTATATAGACCAACACCTCAGACCGTATACTACAATAAGGTCAAAATGTGGACATAATTTAGATGTAAAGTGTGATATCACAAGAAGATTAAGGGAGCATGGAAAATTTTCTCTATCAGATCTATGGATTAGGGATGAGTTTATGACAAAACAAGACATAAAGTGGATCATAGAATGTAAAATGGATAATTTTGATTGTATTAAACTTAAAAACAATTGAATAAACAAAACCAATGCACCAAAGAGTTCCAAGAAAGAAGAAAAGTGGGGAAAATGTTGCAGCAAGTTCCTATGAGAAATGCTTTATTTCTCAAGTATATAGAGAATTGAGTCAACTTTAAAAGAATATGAGTCATTTCCCAGTTGATAAATGGTCAGTGGATATGAAAAGGCAGTTTTCAGAAGAAGAAATCAAAGCACTCTCTGACCATATAAAAAAAAATCCTAAATCATTATGGATTAGTGAAAGACAAATTAAAACAAATCTGAGCTGCTATGTCACAACTATAGTGTGGCTAATAAAACTCAAGAGGAAAATGACAAATGCTAGGGGGAATGTGGAAAAAATTAAGGGATTAATGCACTATGGGTTTAGTAGTATATTGATTCAACCATTCTGGAAAGCAAATTAGAACTATTTCCAAAGGACTATAAAACTGTTCATACCCTCTGACCAATCAATACTACTACTAGGTCTGTATCCAAAGGAGATAAAAAGGAAAAGGACATATATGTACAAAAATATTTATATCACCTCTTTTTGTGGTGTTAAAGAATTGGACGTTGAGGGGATGCCTAACAACCAGAGAATGACTGAACAAGTTTTGATTTATGATTGTGATGGAATACTATTGTGCTATAATGATGGAATCCTAATAAAGCTGCCTCCAGCCCCAATATTCTAATTCCCTTATGGGCCCCATTGAAGAGTGGCATGTCCTGGTTTAGCCACACAATCTGGCTTCAACCACATCAGAGGCCCCCAGACTCAATACAACAACTGCTCCTAGATAGCCACTGTCCCCAGATCCTATTCTAATATCTGAATAGGTGTGTTCTTGCAGTCAGCCACAATCACATCATCCATTTAGCCCAAGACAGACACACAACACCTGACTATTCGTCTTGACCAGATAGTACCATAATATCTAGTCAACCAGAAAGTATCATGACCAGGATGTTTGACCATCAAACCATAGCAGGGACCCCTCCCCTATTACCTAATTCCTGGACAAACACCCTCTTGTCTTTTTAATATTCAACAATTTTGTTATATAATTGCATCTCTACCCTATAAAAACCCATCCTACTTTCTCTGAAATTGCTGGTTCCTCTTGGAACCTAATCCACTTACAAAGGGCATCAATGCTCAATAAATGGCTGTACTTGGATTAGAGGTAGTCTGACTCTGAATACTTCGAGAGAGTGCTACCACAACACACCATGGAACCACAACAATAAGAAATGATGAGCAGGACAGTTTTAGAAAAAAACACGGAAAAACTTACATGAACTGATACAAAGTGAAGTGAGCAGAAACAGGAGAACATCATACATAGTGATGGGAAAATTTAACATTGTTCAACTGTGAATGACTTTGTTATTCTGATCCATAAAATGATCCAAGAAAATTTCTGAAGGACTCATGATGAAAAATATTCTTCACCTCCAGAGAAAGAATGGATGGAGTCTATATTCAGATTGAAGAATATTTTTTCACTTTATTTTTATGTTTTTTTTCTTTGCAATGTGGCTAATATGGAAATATGTTTTCCATGATTTCACATATAGGATTGATATATAATTTGTTGTCTTTATAATGGGTGAGGGAAGGGAAGAGAGTATCTGGAATTCAAATTTAAAAAAAATCATAACTAAATAAATAATATTTTTACATAAAAATAGAAATCAAGGTATACATAGGAGGTAGTTTTGAATATAAGATGAAATGGTGTAATGGCAAGTAAAGTGGGACTTTTTGTTTTCTTTTGTTTTGGAGTACTTCTCAGCACCAAGGTAATCAAATGCCTTTGACTGAGTCTTGCCTTTGTTTGTAAGGAAGGCCCACACCCTTTTGCTAATTAGGTCACAATAGTTATGAAGCCCTCAAGAGGTGTGAAGTTCTTGGACTCTGAAAAAGGGTATTTATACTCTGAGGTTAGCATTTTGCTGGTGGTTCACTCATTGGCAGAGCATTCCTGTGATTTCACCAGATGAGAATGTGGGTAGCCATTGGAACCACTTGGCTTTGAAAACCAGATGTTGATTCTTCTCTCTCTGGTAACTGTGTACATATTGCTATAGTCAGACAGACAGAAGCCTATCTATTGATTTGTGTCATTTTGCTGTGTTTATATAATTTCTACTTGTAATTTCTGTTTGTGTTTTCTCTGCAGTTCAGGGTGCTGACTTTTCCCCCTGAACTAAGTGTATGATATATGTATGTTTGTTTAAAGTAAGATTGTAAATCCCTTAAAGTTGCTTTCCTTAGAAAAGCAGATCAAAGAACCTGTGCTAGGAGCCTGCCTGTTTGCTGATTTTATTGGCCTTGTACCTCCACAGCAGCTATTAGTAACATTGTAATTATAAATGGATATTTTGAAGATAGAGAAATGATGGAGTGCATAGATTAGTGAATAAATGACAGTTGTTAATTAAAGAACTAATGGGATGGATGAAACATGATGATATGGAAGGATGGTTAAAAATACTGTAGGATTTTTTAATAAATTCACCTTGGAAGACTAATCCCTTTGATAGATTTTCCTGAGCATTACCATTACTAGAAGCAGTGAGAGAAGGGAACATTTTTTCTTTCTGGTACAAGAAGGTAAGTAAATTCAACAGGTATTCTTCAGACTATCATTACTTCCATTTTTGATGGTAAAGAATGATCCTGCATAAAAGTTGAATAAATAAATGGCATATCTATTAAAAATTGAGCAAAGAAATTTCCCTTTTTCAGATATTTCTTTGAACTTGTTGAAGTTCTGTTCATGCAGTGGTAGTAGGTAGTAGGAAGTACTGTTCAGAATTAAGTCAAAGAATATGAAGTATGTGTCTCATTATTAGAGTCAATATGTTAGATCTCTTCTTGAATACTGAATATATCTGTCCTGTGGGTCCTCAAGAGACATTGAACATAGCATGACTTATAAAGATTTCCTTTCTCTAATTCTCATACATCTCAGAATTCAAAAGAAAAATTAGTACAGCAGAAAATGTACATTTCTCTGTGTTGTCATCTCTCCAAGAGTTTTCCATCCTAGGAAACAGAGTGAATCTTTAAATGTGAGAATGCCAAAACAGAGAGTCAGAAAGGTTAAAAGGCTCCATTTATTAATCTATGTTCTTTGAGATCTTTGCCAGAGACCCCATCATAGTTTCATTTCAAATGCCCCAAGAGTCATCCCTGGGACGATACACAAGCTATTTGTATCCAACTCTCCTATGGTTCTGCATTCTGCCAATGACTATTTGGACATGCAGCCAGGACTTCCAAAAGAGTCTGAGGCTCAAGAGAGTTAAGGCAACCTTGGCTGCATTCAGGTAACTGGCAGCTGTAATTTGGCCAACAATACTGTCAATTGGATACAGCTGCTGGCACAATGTGAATGTAATGTCATCAAAGAACATTTTATGCCTGACATCATCTGGAAGCCCATAATGATGGTAGTATGAATAAATGACAGAGGGGAGCTAAGCTTTAAAGAAAATTGACCCATCAATTCAACAAATACTAATCAAGGGCCTATTTTATGCCAGGTATTGTGTTGAGTTAAAAATGAGAAATATTCCCTGATCTCAAGAAGCTTACATTATATTTGAGGTGTAACATGTGTACACATAAATAAATACTAGAAATTTTGGAGACAGACAGACAGTGAGTAACTTAGGGAAGGATATCAAAGAAAGTATATCTGAGCTGAGCCTCAAGGAAAGTGAGGGACTCCAAAACAGAAAGATGAGGAGGATTAGGATTCCAGGTAAAAGGGAGAGCCAAGATTCAAAGGCATGGAGATTGGAGTTAAAATATAAAATGTGGGAATTAACTAGTAGTCTAGTTTTGCTAGAATGTCAAACACAAGAAAGGAAGTAACATAAAATAAGTTTAGAAATACAAGTTGGTGCCAGATTGTGGAAAGCTTTAAATTCCAGGTTGAGGAGTTTGTAATTTAATCATTAGCATATTTTGATCAGATGGTCAAACCTCCATTATAGTCCTCTTTTGATGCCATATGATAGTATGGCCAATATCCTTGGTCCTCAACAATCACACTAGGGGAATGCAAGTACATCTGTGGCTTACCAGACTAGAAATGTTTCAGTTATGGCCCTGTCAGGTAGTCTGTAGATAAGAATTGTGTATAGATAGAAAGAAATACAGAAACTATTCCTCACATAAAAACAATGACATTTTAATGTGGGCACAACTTATAAATAACTGGGTTCATACAATACATAGAGTATTTGGAGGGCAGTCTCTAAGGGAAAGACATTTTCAATTGGGTGGGATCAGGAAATATCTTATGCAGAATGTGAGAGTGAAATTTGGTCTTGAAGAATGTCAGAGAAACAAAGAGGCAGAAGTAAGAGAGGGGAATGATACAAGCCTGAGGAACAGCCAGTGTAGAAACATGGAGATGAGAGATGGAGACCCATGTCTCAGTAACAGCAAGTGGGACTGGTCCACTTGATATTCTACCCCATATTTTGATGCCTTTATATCTTGCCTGTCCCTGTGCCTGGCATACTCTTCCTCCTCACTGCTCTATCTTGGAATCCCTTGCTTTCCTTGAGGCTCACCTTAGATACCACTTTCCATGATAATCTTTCCTTTGTAGAATATGGAGAGAAGAATAAGGTATAATAATACTGGAATGTAGGATAATCTTTTAATACCATCCAGGATTTGGTATTTGATCCTGGAAGTAATAGAGAGTCACTTCAGTTTGTTAAGTAGTCATCTGATTCTCAGTTTAACTAAATTCACTTATTTTTTCAGCCATGGAAATTCTTAAAGGGTTCCCATTAGTAGAAAGAATACCTTAACTGAAAAAAATACATTATTAAAATTATCAATCAATCAATATCAATTAAATACATATGATACAATTGGTACTATGTTAGATAGTGGACCAAAAAAATGAAGCACCTAAAAGGTGCTATTGACCACAATATAAGCTTTTTGTATATTTTATTATTTTTTTTAATATCCAGGTGCTATGATTCCATGGATTTGCTTCATCTTTTTTTCTTGTTATTTCAGTGACCTTATAAATGTTGATTATTTATGAATATCAATAAGCTAAGAGCCCCCAGGCCAGAGAAGAAATTTTTCTCTTCTCTAATGATTGAGCAGACACTGCTTATCATCTATTTGGACTTCATCTAGCTATAACCCTCCCAATGAAATATGCTGACTCATTTACAACATTTCAAGCTTGCCTTTTTGGTTCTATGTGAGGAAGGAGGGGTAGATAAAAATTTTAAAAAAGGAACATATATCAATACATAGCCTAAAGGCCTGTCAAACTGAATAGCAGAGAACATCTACTAGAGGGATGGAGAGGCAGTCAGGAGATAGAGAAGAAAGAACCTATAGGCACTGTTTAAAAGAGGATAACTCAGCAGGTTCAATATTAATGCTTATGTTCTGTATCCTATAATCAGAGTCTGATAGTCTTCTATTTCAATCCGTTTTCTTTATACACATACTTTGAGAAGCCCTCAAGGAATCTATTGTCATAACCACTGTAACATCATCCCTGACCTCCCACCATCTCTCTTTCCCTATGACTGCCATTTCATGCCTTCTACCTGGATATACAGATCCAGTGATGAATACCCTCACCCCCACCTCTTTTAGGTTACAAAACTCAAAATACTTAGTGAGCCCTTGAATGTTTCATCCTTTGATCAAAGGAGTTAGCTCCTTTTATGGGCATGTTACAGATAGAAAAAGCAAAAATAACTCCTAAACTCAAGGAGCTTACATTCGAAGTAAAAATAGTTTTGAAAAACTGACAACAAAAAGTAGTTTGGTACATGTAGTGGGAGAAAGTATGGAAGGCATTTAGCCTGGGTTCAAATCTTGTTATTTCCATTAATTTGCTATGCAACCTTACATAAGTCATTTATCTTTTCTATCTCCATTTTGTCATCTATAAAATGAAGAATTTAGACATAATGTTCTCCAAGATCCCTCCCAACTCTAACATTCCATACATCTCTAAGCCAGGGATGGTGACATAAACTACAGGTTCTGAAGAAGGAACAGATGGTCTTCATTAAATAGAAGGTGTGGCCAACATTCAGACCCAGCCTAAAGAGGCAGCTGTGCCAATATGGTCTTAGGAGACTCAAACTATCAAACTGTGGCAGTCTGTGCTTCTCATGTCTTTTAATCTCTGTACCTAAAGCCAAATTCTAATAACCAGAGTTGGCATTGAATTCCCAGATCTGTTCTTGCCCCCTCTATCCCCTCCCCACTGACTCTTGATGGTATTCGACAGATGGTCCTAGTTGTTCTATGGAGACACAGTTAGATTATGACAGGATATCATATATTACATGATGGGTCTTACATAAAAATTTAAGTGATTGTGTAGGCACATGATATGTTACTATTGAATTTACATGGACTTCCAAAGCCTTTCAACCTTAGTATCAGTTCTGGACTGGATTTTCCTGGGGTTATTGAGACAAGATTGCCATTTTCAATTCGAAATTTAAAGTCCAAGAAACTTAGGGCCCAAAATATTTCACCAAGAGAAGTGAATCTGCACCATCAGTCTGAGAGAAAACCAATGCCGAATTGTTCATCTACTGTGAACAAGGAAACAGCAGGTGCCTCCTGAATGTTCAATCCAGAATGCTGAAGAAGAATTGAATGCCATGAATATTATACACTAAAAATATCCATACCAATTCATTATTATCAAAATGACTAAAGATTCATCTTTAAAAGAAATAGAACTCTTTCTTTATGTCCCGAGAATTTTTAAACACATTACGCTTAATTACACAGCGCACTATTTTCAAGAACAGAATGCATTGTATAAAACTCAGTCGGGAGTGTTAATTAGTGATTTATGATCAGAGGTTTTTAAAAAAAACATTCTTCTCATGCTTTGGAAGATTTATTAATAAAATATTATTTGACCAGCACAATGTAATACTTTTCAACATCGTTATTACCTTGTCCCTTGAACAAGTCAACCTCTAGCCCATGGGACTTGGCAACAGTTCATGAAAGAGAAGCATTATGGGGTGCATTTGACTTTCTGAAGGACAAATGTCCCTCATTATGTATGGGTGCATTTTATATGTGGTATAAGATATTGGAAGATGATGTGAAAACTAGAAAGGACAAATAAATAATGTTCTAACATCCCAAGCGGTTAAAAATATGCATAAGAAAGAAAATGAGATTCAACAATGATAATAAAAGTCAACATGGGATATAAAATACAGAAAGCAGAAATAACTGAAATATAAATATTCAATGGGAGAAAGACATCTGAAAGGTATGAATGCTAAAGAAAAGAAGAATTATGGTACACTGGGGATTCGATGTAGGAGTAAGATGCAGGATGATGGAGACTGTCACAAAATGGATAAAAGCCCAACATCAAGATAAACCACCTCTTTCATTTTCTGTCCTGCCCAACTATAAGCCCACAGGCCCCAAACTAACAATCCATGAACTACCACCTGCCACCTGCCTCTATAAGGCAGTAATACAATCAGTCTTGACATCATGATTTTGAAAAGCAACCAAATTAACTCAGCAGGAGGATCTGAGAAATAGGTTGCTTCTACCTGTTCCAATTGAAACTCCTAATTTGGGCATATGTTATTTTTAATCTCCTTTTATTGTATTTTTTATCCTCTGTAACATCCATCTTTTTAAATTACTATTTCTACTATAATTTATCTCCCTCATTTTGTAAATGAACATTTTGTTATTATATATTCATGAGAAAATATGTCATATACCATTTTCTGATGTCAAATTGTTTATTTTTTTCCTTTTTTCTATAATGGCCTTAAATGCATAAAGTAAAACCTATAAATCTTAATGTTTTATTGATGGCATGGAAAGCTGTTATTTAAAGAAGGGATGCATAGGGCTCAACAGGTTGCCAAAATGGTGCATGGAATACTTAAAAAAAAACGAAGAAAACAAAGTTTAGAAAAGGTTGATTTTAGGGGAGTCAGTTCTTTAACCACGGTGAGATCACTTTAAGATAAATCAAAGATTTTGGAACTGAATAATGACTCACCTCATCAGTATACCCACATCTCATGTCCTCTCCTTACCCAAAGTACAGAATTCCAACTAAGCCTTCTTTTCTTTAATTGTTGAACCCATTGGGGAATCCCACCCCCTAGCCTTTGCTCTTGCCATTGTTACATGCTTCACTATGCCTTCTATTACCCCAGATTTTCCCCAGTCTTATACCATAAGGGAAAGACTCTCCTTGGCTCTCAAATTAATTAGTCTTGAATTAGTCTCTTCCATTACACAGATGTTAAATCTTGAACAAGGAACTCAACATCAAAGGCAGAGGTTTGCTAGAGCCATCTTTATGTTTTGGAAGAGATCATTTTAAAAAATGGATATGAGCATTTATACATCAGGATCTTCAAGTGCCATAAACCAGTGCTTAACTTAATTTTCTGTTCATTTTCTGGACTTAAGAAACTGTTAATAATTAAAAATTAAACTTAAAATTGTGTGTATACTTTTTTAAAAAATAGAGCCCACTGTTAAATCTAGAAAGACACCCTTTCACTGCTTGATACACATTTCTTGAACTCATCAAAAGTGATTTAGAAGGACATTCTAGGGGTGGAGTCAAAATGGTGGGGTAGAGAAAGCACTCAGCCAAAGTTTCCCAATTTTCTTCTCCCAACAACTTCAAAATAATATCTCATATCAAATCCTGGAGTGGCAGAGCCAAAACAAATGAATGCCAGAGTAAGACATTCTTGTAACCCAAGAAAACCTAGGAGGGGTAGAAAGACAGATTTGTCACAGAGAGGTGCAGGCTGCCTGCCCTGAGGACATGTGGATGAACAAAACAGTGGTGGGACCAGGTGGTGGCAACAGAAGCAAAATTAACTTAGAGAGTTCTCAAACAGAGAATAAGGGGACAGAAAGAGAATACAGGGAATGCCTGTGCTAGCTCAGGGCTCAGTACCAAACATTGTTTGGTAAGTTCATTGCCTACTCTCCCTTTTGGGTGAAACTTCATGGGTAGAGAGGAAAACTTTTGGTTAAGAGAGAGAGGGAGTACTGAGGGGCAGTTTTGCTTTTGATGACAAGGGATCAGGGACCTGAGGAACATGACACTTTCTATGTAAGGAACAGAATGCCTGTTAGGAAAGCATTGCTCACATCTCTCTTCAAATAAAATCATCACAGAAGAATTGAAAAATTCCAAATCCCCAGAACTGGCTCTTAAAACAGCAGTGTAGAAAAATCTTGAAATTTGAGATAGTGCCTCTCCACCACTCCATGCTGGAAACAGAACCTGATTTTAACTTAAATTAAAAATCAACAAATAGGGTTGAAAAATAAGTGCCCAAGAACAACAACAGCAAAAACCTGACCATAAAAATCTGTTAGATGACAGAGAAGATCAAAACAAAAATTCAGAAGACAATGATATAAAAATATCTACAAGCAAAGTCTTGATGGGGAAAAAGAAAGGAAATTAGATGCAAAACCAACAAGAAATCTTGGAATAGCTAAAATGATTTTCAAAATTGAGTAAGAGTGGTAAAGGAAAAATTAAGTGAAATAAATGAAAGCTAGTGTAAAAAATTTATGAAAAGATAATTAACAGCTGGGTAAAGAAGGCATACAAATACTGAAGAAAATCATACCCTAAAAATGGAATTGGTCAAGTGAAAAAAGAGGTTGACAAATTCACTAATGAAAACGAGTCTTTAAAATGGCCAAATGGAAAAAAGTACAAAATCTCATTGAAAAAAAATCCTTAAGAATTAGAACCAAACAAGTAGAAGGAAATTACTCCATGAGATATCAAGAAACAGTAAAACAAATCCTTTTTTTAAAAAAGGAAAGTATGCAGTATCTCATCAGAAACACAAATCTGAAAAATATATCAAGGAGAGATGATTTAAAAATTACAGGACATTCTGAAAGCCACAATAAAGAAAAAGAACTTGGACATCATATTTCAAGAAATTTGTCAAGAAAAACTGACACAATTTTTCAGAACCAGATGGCACAAAGAATCTACCGACTGTCAACTGAGTTTCCAAAATGAATATTCCCAGGAGTAATGTAGTCAAATTCCAGAGATCCCAGGTGAAAGAGAAAATACTTCAAGCAGCTGAAAGAAAGTTTCCAAATACCGTGGAGCCACAGTCAGGATTATACAAAATTTAGAAACTACCATGTAAAAAGAGGGAGGGCTTAGATCATGACATTCCAAATGTGAAAACCTACCCAGCAAAACTGAGTATAATCCTCCAAGGGAATAAAAATATATTCAATGAAATAGAGGAATTCCAAGAATCCCTGATAAAAATACCAGAAATTTGACTCAATGCAAAACTCAAGAGAAACATAAAAAGATAAATATGAAAGAGAAATCATAAGGAACTCAAGAAGTTAGGGCAATTATAAGGATTCTACATATTAAGAGCACATGGGTGTGAGTGGGCAACAATATCATAATATCATGATCAAAACCCCCAAAATATCTACATATATGTGGGGGGTGGGGGAAACATTGACAAAATACAACACCCATTACTATTAAAAACACATTAGCATGGGAAGCAAAGGAGTCTTTCTTAAAGTGATTAATAGTATTTTTCAAAAACCAAAACCAAGCATTATTTGCAAGAGGGAGAAACTTGAAACCTTCCCAATAAGATCAGGGATGAATCAAGGATGTCTATTATTACCACTATTATTCAATGCTGAACTAGAAATGCTATCTATTGCATTCAGACAAGAAAAATAAATTGAAAGAATAAAAATAGACAACTAGGAAATAAAACTATTACTATTTGTAGATGATATGATAGTATACTTAGAGAATCTAAGAAAATCAACTAATAAACTGGTTGAGACAACACCTTCACCAAAATTGAAAATATAAAATAACCTCACATAAATCATTAGCATTTCCATAGACTATTAATGAAACACAGTAATAAAAAACCAAAAAGATAAATTCCATTTAAAATAACCATAGACAGTATAAAATACTTGGGAGTCCACCTACAAAGACAAACCAAGGGATTATATGAATATGATTATAAACAACTTTGCACACAAGTAAGAATAGATCAGAATGATTAGAGAAATGTTAATTGTTCATGGGTAAGCCAAATCAATATAATAAAAATGACAATTCTTCCCAAATTAATTTACTTACTCATTGCCATGCTAAACTACTAAAATATTTTATGGAGTCAAAAAAAATCACAAAATTCATCTGGAAGAACAAAAAGAATATCCAGGGAATCAACAAAAATGTAAAAGAAGACTGCCTATTAATTCCAGATTTAAAATTTCATTGTAAAGTAGTAATCAGCATATCAATTTGGTACTGGTTAAGAAATGAAGTGGTGGTTCCATGGAGTACATTAGGTACACAATACAGAGTAGTAAATTATCATAATAATCTAGTGTTTGGTAAGCCTAAAGATCCAAGTTTTAGAGATAAGAAATCAACATTGGGGAAAATTTGCTGGGAAATCTGGAAAGCAGTAGGCAAAAAGTAGGCAAAGATGAATGTCTCACCTCATATACCAAAATAAGGTCAAAATGGACAAATGATTTAAACATAAAGGGTAAGATCATAAGTAAATTAAGGTACTATTGAAACAGTTACCTGACAGATATATGGATAAGGGAAGTGTTTATGGCCAAAAAGAGAGATTGTAGGAAAAATGGAAAATATAATGGACAATTATAATTATGTTAAAACAATAGGTTTTGCACAAGTGAAACTAATGCAGCAAAAATTAGATGAAAAGAGGAAATTGGAGGAAAAATATAAGTTTCTCTGATAAATGCCTAATTTCTCAAATATATGGATAACAGCAAAATTTATTTTAAAAATGAGTGATACTATTCAACTGATACATTGTCAAAGGATAGGAGCATGCAGTTTTCTGAAAAAAAATAAGTCAGTGATCTCATTAGTCACATAAAAGTGCTCTAAATCTCTACTAATTAGAGAAAATCAAATTAAAACAAATCTGAGTTACTACTTCACACCTATCAAATTGACTAATATCACAGAAAAGGAAAATTACAAATTTTGAAGGGTTTGTTGAATTTGGGACACTAATGCAGTGTTGGAATTATGAACTAGTGTATAGCCCAAAGGACTATAAAACTGTGCATACCTTTTAACTAATCAATACTACTACTAGGTCTATAACCCAAAGAAATCAAATAAAAGACAAATGGACCTATTTGTATGAAAATACTTATAGCAACTCTTTTTGTGGTTACAAAGAATCAGAAACCAAGAAGATATCCGTCCTTGGGAAATGGCTGAACAAGTTGTGGCATGTGATTGTGAAGGAATATGAATATGCTATAAGAAATGATGAGAAGGATTATTTCAGAAAAAAAATGTCAATACCTATATGAACTCATGCAAAATCAAGTAAACAGAACTATGAGAAAATTGTACATAGTAACAATAGCATTCTAAGGATTATCAACTGTGAAAGCCTTAGTCACTCTGATCAAGGCAGTGTTCCAAAACAAGTCCAAATGACCCTTGATGAAAAATGCCATCTATCTCCAAAGAGAGAACTAATTAATTGTGAATGCAGAATGAAGCATACTGCCATTTTTTCTTTATTTATTTTTTGTTTTTTAAATTTTTTTGTCTGCTTTCTTTTGCTTCATGACTAACATGGAAATATGCTTTACTTGGCTTCACTTGTATAGCCAATATTAATTTAATTGCATTCTCAAGGTTGTGGGAGGTAAAAGAGGAATGAAGTGAATTTATAATTTCAAATTTAAAAAAATGCTTTCTAAATTAATGACATGTAATTAGAAAATATTTAGTGAAACAAATAATATATATTAAAAATAAAATAAATCTTGGCAAGGAAAAAAAAGAGTACAGTAGAAGGATAAGAGACTAAAGTCATTAGAGACTGGCCTGGTACCTACAAATACAACTACTACTACCATTACTACTACTACTACTGCTGCCACCACTACTACCACCACTGCAACTACCACTACTACTACTGTTCCTACTGCTACTACTACTACTTCTACTACTAACCATCATTTATATATGATTTTAAATTTTGTAAAATGTTTTAATCCAACATCTTATTTGAGTTTTGCAATATTACTAATCAAATGTATCAGGTTTTTTCTTCTGTAGAATGAGTGAATTTAACTACATAATCCCTTGGCTCCTTCCCCATTTAAAATCCATTGATTTTTTGGGGGGAGAGAAGTAATATTCTACAGATATTGCCCAAACTTGTCAGTTTCTTTTAAAGGATTACAAACATTGTTAAATTTCCATAGCCCAGTTCTAATAGTCAAAGCACAAAATTATAAAGAACATAATTAATGAGGGAAAAGAAAACAACAATAACAACAAAAGTTCTGCAAAATTCTTTGCCTAGATTTCATAGGCACCTTACAGAAGCAATTAGCAGCATAAGAGTTTTAAATTTGTTTTTGTTTCTTTCACCATACTTTCAACTTTAAGAATTAAAAAAAATAATGCCCAGCAAACCTAGCCACTCAATCTTAAGGTCTCAGTGCCCTCCTTCTCCCCCCACCCCCTCTCCTGGCTCTCCTCTGGAATGCTTTATTCCCGTTGTCCCCGTGGACAAGGCATGACTCAAGATTAGTTTGCCTCCTGGTGAAACTGAATTTATTTTCTTACTCCTCAGACTACATTTAGCTGATCAATTAAAACTAACTGAATTTTCCCCAATCCCTAATGACCTTAATTAAGAAGACTGTTCTCTACTATGATATATTTAAATAAATGCCTATCTTTAGGACATTTTCTATGTATGTGTTTGTGTCTTAAATATATCAGTAGCACCAACAGTTCTAGTAGTTATATCATAGGGCTCACTTTCTTGCCACACTGACTGAATTTTCCTTGGAGCAGATGTAATGTTTGATCTTATGCAGAACCTCCATATAAAGAGTCTGTTTCAGAATTCATGTCAGTTATTGTAATTTTTTTTAAAAGAAACAAAACAGATACCAATAACAGATGGTCTAAAAAGTTACTATGCACATTTCAAGTAATCTCCCTAAACACTGGGACAGAGTTTAAATGACAAAGAAAAAATAAAACCAAAATATTCATCCTGGAGACCAAATCATTTAGAAAAGACTTTTTTTCTAAGACTCATTTCTCTCTCTAACATCAGAATGGTAAAGTTTCTGCACACATTAAAATAGGAATCATTTTTTGAAAAAATTAATTGAAAAATTTCCCTAAAGATTTGTATTTAGGATCCTAGGAGTTAGTGCTCAAAGGAGCTATAAAAGTAATAAATATTTTAAGAATTCACCTATGTTTTGTTTTACCTTGTCTCCTATAGGTACATTCCTCCCCCAATAACATCTTTGAAATACTTCATATAAATGTTATATGTTGAATTTCTTATCAAAAGTTTCGGTCCATTACTATTGTGATTTATTGTGAAGGATTTTGATCCAGTCCTGTTATTTCACTTGTATAAAGGACTCCCAGAGCAAAAAACCTTTCATTGCAGGTTACTAATTGTTATTAATTGACAAACTTAAGGGTAGGGAGAGGTTAAATTGTCCAAGTCCACATAGATAGTAATTATCAAAGTCAGATCTTGAAATTGTTCCCAGACTCTAGAAAAAGTGCATATGTGTGTATATACATACACGTATACATATATATAGTGTGTGTATACACATATATACATACATATATACACACATATGTATATACATACACATATGTATGAAATTCCCCCCAATCACCTTTTCCAATAACCCAGTCAAAAAAGGAAACAAAATTGTTTTTGATGTGACCTGTTTTGGATGAAACATATCTCATCAACATTTCCTTTTCTAAGTATTTGCTAACCATTAAAAAAATGAATATATCCTGGTATTTTCAGGATTGCAGGTCAAACTTGTTGGCCCAGAGTTTACAGACTCCATTCTTTCCTCTTTAAGAAAACTGTGCCACCTTTTTCACTTCTACAGGCTTGTAGTACTATTCACTTTCTCCAAAGTTACACAAGGATCACTGTCAATAGCTCAACAATCATAACTACGAGGTCTTTTGGCATTCTGACATGTAGTACTTCTTTGCCTGGTGACTTGCATTCGTTAACAGAATGTAGATGTTCTCATTATATCTTTTCACCTTTTAGGTATTTACTCTGGGATAGCTATTTTTCTCCCTATCCTTCTGATTCTAAAGATTATTCTCCTTGCTAGAGAAAGCAGAAGCAAAATAGAACTTGAGTAGTTCTCCTTTCTCTCCATTGTAATTGTCATTCTGTCTTGTACTCCAAGCTTCAAATCTATCCAAATCCATTTTAGCATGTAAACATCAGCTTCCCATGCAAAATATTATCCTTTTCATTAAAAGAAATATTTATTCTGTGTCTTTATAACAAGTCAACCAATGGAATTAATCCGTTTTGTCAACGTGTGGTCCTGGTTTATTTTTTTCCAGTGGCATAATTTTTCTTTAGCCACTAATTATTTGGATGCTACACAAATCTAGTGTTGAAGATGACTTATAGTACTTTATATGGGCAGCTACGTGGCACAGTGGATAAAGTGACAGGCCTAGAGTTGCCAGTACCTGAGTTCAAATACAGCCTCAAAATTGTGGTAGCTGTGCGACCCTGGGGAAATAATTTAATCATGTTTCTCTCACTTGCCTCATCTATAAAATGAACTAGAGAAGGAAATGAAAAGACACTTCAGTATCTTTGCTAAGATAATTCCAAATGAGCTCACAAAGAGTTGGGTATGACTGAAATGACTCAACAACAACAAAAAATAGTACTTTATTGGCATATTATATTGTAAACTCCTTGAAGGAAGTAAATGCCTTTTGTGTCTTTTTGTATCCCCAGCACTTAGCACACTGTCTGGCAAATACTAGGTGCTTAATAAATATTTATTGATTGAAACATAGAGCTACCATTTTCTAGGAAAATATTTCTTTAAACTTCATTATATCCATCTAAAAGCAAATAAATGTTTTCTCTTAAGTTAGTGTATCCCATTTCTAATTAAATTTTCTCTTTCAAAGGAATAAAAGTGAATGAAAACTGTTAAGAGAAAATAGTACATGTTCCTAGTTTCTTTTCTTATTTTTACTTGCTTGAGAAAAGATGTTGATTTTTCTACCTTTACAGAACAGGAAATAGAATTTATACTATCTAATTATGCCTAATTTTTTACCTTTATATTTATTTTTCTAATATCTTACTTTAAGTTTTATGTTTATATTCCATTGATATTTGTTATTTTTAGCATTACAGTAATAACATGCAAGTGAAAAGATCACATCAATTTGATAATCCATGCTGTTTTTAAGGGCAAATAATTATCTTAAAACAATGGAGAGAATGTCAGTGATCATCACACATAATCACCGAAGGCTCAAAGGGATTTCTGCTACACAATTTGAGCCCTTTCACTTGACTCCTTTCATCTAAACACTCTTATAATAGGAGGCTGATTACTTTCTTTCTTCTATACACCTATGAGGCTTAGCAGTATTCTTTGCCATACTGTTAGAAGAATAGTCTATAATTCTATTTTGTCCTTTTCCTTTCTGATTAAACTGGCATTTTGGGCTATCCTATTTTTACAGTGGCAGCAGATACAGAAACACCTTAATTATACACCACACCATTTAAATCTCCCAAATGTCTACAACTGAGGAATATATAAACTAAACCTTAAGATTTTGAATAGGAAAGAAATTGCATCTAATTGTTCAATAACTTTTCATTGGCAACAACATTTTTTTTTCCATTTTCCAACTAACTTTTAGCAGAAGTGAAATTATTAAAATAGCTCAAATATATTTTAGCCAGTTCTATGACTGTACAATTAACTGAAGAACAGATACCTAGCAGCATATTCTTCTGTTTCTTTGTATCATACACCTTAAACTCAGATCTAATATTTCTCATAAGAAGTTAAAGTCTACCTTGATGATGTTCCTTCCACCTCCCTCCTTGACTTCTTTGGATACAGCAAAGGGAAGATCTATGACTATTGGCAAGAAAAAATACCAATGCAAGGGTCCTGATTGGAAGCAGAAAAAAGAAGAGGGTAAATACACCCCAGTGACTACTGCCAAGCTTTCTCTGTTCCAATAAATCCTTATATTATTACTCAATTTATGGCTGCCCAGAGAGGCCTGACCATGCCAGGCACATTTATATTGCTGTACCTCCCCTACACAATAGATCTGAACCTGACTATGTAATACATGTGATTTTGATGTTTACCAAAAACAGAAGTATGTGAGTGTGTGTATGTTCATCTGCAGAGAGTTTGTCTTCTCTCTCAAATATGTTATTTACTAAGCAAGTAGCTTCATTCCAAAGCACTCTGCCCAAGGGCAGAAGGAAAGAGAAAAATCATTCTGTCTGTCCATCATGACAGCACTTTGGGAGTAGGCACAAGGGTTATACTTCCTAAAGTGGTTCTAACCAAGAGTGACTTGAGGAGTTGTGGATCTCAGATTACAGGGTTATTTTAATACAGGACAATTCCTTGTTCCATTTCTGATTCAATCAATGATAATTCTTTCACACCTCTTGAAGAGACAAAGGCCATGGCACATCTTTAGAGTTCTTTTAACACTTTGTTTTCTGCTCCTTACTTTCTATGATTACATAATGAGGCTCCTTGGTCAGAGATTAACTCTGTCTACATCTGTTAAGTTCATAATGCAAAAATAAAATAAAATAATAATATAATATTTATATAGTGTTTTAAGGTTTGTAAAATACTTTGCAAATAACTAGATATTTCATTTTATCCTGATAATAACCTCTAGAGGTAAGTACTATTATTGTTCCAATTTACAGGTGAGCAATATGAGGTAGGCCGAGATTTGTATAAGTGCTTTGTATAAGCTTAAAGCTTCTCTGTCTCTGAGGCCAGATAAGAACTACAATCTTCCTGACTTCAGCCCCACTATTCTATTCACTATATCACCTAGCTGCTAAAAAATTTAACAAACTAGCAAATAAAAATAAACCAGCAATAAACTAGTTCACAAAGAAGAAAAAGGAATAAAAAGTAATGCAAATATTGATAGGGGTTAGATTTATATTTTTATTGGTATAGGCAACTACCCAATGAGGAAAATCTTCTTTTTACTTCAGGCCCACACTTTCATCTATAATTTATAGATTTGGAAAGTTAACTAGAGTGCTGAGAGGTTAAATGACTTACTTTTGGTCACAAAATCCAGTATGTGTCAGAGGTAGAAGCTGAACCCAGGTCTTCCTTGCTCCACTTGTGCTGTTGTTACTAATTCACTGTGATGCTTTTGCAAGCAAATAACATCCCTTTCAAACCTTAATGTTCTTTGAAAATTATAGGAAACTGGAAGGAAAGAGGATTTATGAGGAAAGGTAATATGTTCCATTTTGGACATAATGGATTTAACATATCTAGAGCACACCCCATTAGAGATGTCCAATAGGAAGATGGATATGTGATCTTGTGGGTTATTAGAAATATTACAGCTGTGCAAGTAGATTTAAGAATCATAAGCAAATATATGATAAATTGTATCTATGGAAAATTATGAGATTACTGAGTGAAATAATGTAGAGGGAGAAGAGGCCACAAGATAGACCACTGTGTTGTACCTGTGGTTAGTGGGCATGGCTTTGTTGAAGAAATAGTGAAAAAGACTGAGGAGAGTTCAGACATTCAGGAGGATAAAGGGGACCCATATATAGTGGCACAGAAACCCAGAGAGAGAGCATCAAAAAAGGGCAAAATTTGGGTAAATGATTAAGAAAAAGTCATTGGATTTGGCAATTAAGAAAACACTGATATTTTGGAAAAGGCAGCTTTAGTGCATTAAGAAATGAGTGAGAGGAAAGGAAGTAGAGGCACTAATTTTAAATGGCCTTGTTAAGTAGTTGAACTGCAAAAGGTAGGTAAAGAGGAACAATAGTTAGCATGCATAGACATATCAAGTGAGGATTTTTTTATTTTATCTTTTTTTTATGAAGGAGAAGTAAGCAAGTTTATAGGTGGTAGTAAAGGAACTAGCAGATAGTGAAGCTCAAAGATAAGTGAGAAAATGGGTTTGATAAGAAGGGGCAACCTTCTAGGGATAGAATGGAATTAATTGTGCACATAGGACAAGTTTGCTGCAAAAGAAGAAAGGCTACTTTTTCGTGTGAGAAGGGATGAAGGGGGTGATAGAGGCAGGGGACATTTGAGTGATGGAAGACAAAGAGGAGGTGTAAAGAGGAACTTCTTGTTAAACGGTCTCATTTTTTTCCAGTGAAATATGAGGAAAAGTTTTTAGATGAGTGGGGAGAAAGGAAGAGGTATTTAATATTTGAGGAGGGAAGAAAAGTCTTAGAAAACCTATTGTTCATTGAGATGAATAAATTGAGGAGGTATTCTCCATACAAAGATGTGAATCAGAAGGTTGACTTTTTATTTTGTTTATTTATGGTTATTTTCTAAGTGGAAATCTCCTCAAAGTTATCAATATTTTTCTCATGTATATTAATTATGCAATAAATGACTCAATGAATGAAAAAAAATACTTTAAGTGTTTACTGTGTTCTAAGCACTGTTAACACCAATATAAATCAAAAGACTGAGACAGTGGTTCGTCTCCAGGAGATCATACTCTAAAATGAGAAATCATATACATAAAAGGAAGTTCAACTTCAGGTAAAGTGGAAAATCCCAGAAAGCCTAAAGATTGAATAGTGGGATGGGTAGCAAGGATCTGGAGTCTTCAGGTTATAGAAATAGGTTACATGATTGTTTTGGGTTTAGGACATCCTCAGAATATAGAGGCAGGGCAGATAATGTGGTATGGAAAACAACAGGTGCTTGTGGCAGAGCATACGGTAGAGTATGGTGGATCTCTATCTTAGTGGGAGAAATAAAAACATTTCCTCCTATCTTATACCAGCCATATATGCAGTCAATCAACAAGTCAGGGAAGGATACTGCTGTTGGTGGCAGGTAGAGATATCCTGGAGCCAGCTCCTACCAACTCACAAGAGAGTACAATTAAATTTTCAATGTAAGTATTTACAACCTAGAAACCAGGAAAAAATAATAAGGGATTGATTTTTTTTTATTTATTTTCTAGACTTAATAAAATGATGAGAAATGCTAATAACAAAGATTACATCTAAAAACGTGTTGTAGAAACATTTTTATTTTCCCTCAGAGCAATTTAAATAATATATTTGCCAACTCATCTCTAAGGCAGGTCATCTCAGTACCTAGACATCAAGGCTATATCTTTGGGAAGAGGGCCAATGTTAGGGAAGATTTTTCTTTTCACCATTGTTCTGAGATCTATCAAGATTAAACACACAGACACGTACAGACATAGACACACACACACATGCACACACATGCACACACACACACACACACACACAGACATGCCTGTGAGGGTTTTGTTTTGTTTTGTTTGAAAGACACTGATGTTTACATGGCTGGTTCTTCTGGTGAACTGGCTAAGCATATAGAATTTGAATATTGGTAAAAAACAAAACCAAACAAGCATGGTACTGACAAAACAGGACCAGTCTGTATAACAACAAAATATGGTTCTAATTATGAGTTTATATGACTTTATCAATCAAGTTGTCCAATAGGATTTCAAATTGGTGAATGTAACTATTTCAGTAATTTTGTGCCACCCTTTACATTGTTAGGCACAATGGTTTCCATGGTTTCATCAATTCTCTATCATCTGTTTACTATAATTTCACATGCTACCAATAAACATTATAAAATATTATCACAGTAGTAGGAGTAGCAATTATAATAATGAATACTAATAAATGACATTTTAACACTTTCTTCAAACTATAAAAAGCAGTTATTGAATCTACCTGTGCAATAGTACATAGGACATTAACTATAAAAGAATAACGATGTGATAGTGACTTATCCTTGGACTTTTTATCTCTGTACCATATTAAAAAATCAGAAGTTTGAAATAGTAATTATAAGTTTCATCTTTATAATAATTAAGGCTTATAGAGATCAAATGACTCATACAAGGTCATACGGTTAGTCATACAGGACTTAAAACATCAATGTTTTGAATCCTTGTCTTGATCTCCATCAGTGACCCTGGCAGATTACCATTTATTGTAATGGCAGCCTCATTTTTTATAATTTATCATCTTGGTGGCTAAAGTTTAAGGTCAAAACTAACTCTACCATGTGAACGTTCATTGGAGGATAAGAATACAGACTGGTCCTCCAGGGACTGAAATCCTCTTCCATCATCTGAAATTCTTAACTCAGTAACATTCCCTGAAACTTTGTGATTATAATATTATTTTTGGTCCACAAGTAACTTCCTTTATACAATAAATACACAAAGGAATGTTCTGGCTAATTGTCACAGGCAGTAACATCTTAGTATGAATTATTCTAACTGGTTCTTCTCCCTTCTACTAACTTACTGAAACCACTATCACTGAGGGCCATGACATTTTTATAGGGGTAGAATGGAGGCTGAAGCAATTTTGGAACCTGGATAAATACTTTTGATGTTATGCCTCAGTGGTAGCTTTGGCTAGGTAGAAAGTTACATTAACACATTAAGTTCCTATGTTACAGGGAAGAAGAATACTAGCAGTAAATAGGAGACAAAAAAAATAAGTTGTGAAGGTTGAAAGAAAAAAAATCCTCCTTTGAAATTTTACCTAGAACTGTCCTTGCTATTGGTACTTACAGTTACTTTTCCCCTCATAACTGACTTGTGTGCACTAACACATCTGTTGAAGACCATCTCTCCATCATCCAAAAGAAGACAAGAGGGTAGTGACCCTAAAATTTCTGTCCATCCAAAATGGAAATTTCAACAGAAATTTTGGCTATAATTTCTTGTTGAAAGGAGGAGAAAAGAATACCAGCAATACATAAGCATATGCTTTAGCAGCTGTGGGCAAGAGATAGCCAGCCCCATGTGTAGTGTACAATCTCAGAGCATGAGGCAATTACCCTATTATCTATAAATTGCTCTTATGAACAAGTTTAGTGATGGAACTTCATCTGGGCTGCTTTTAAATCATCCCAGTGGGAAAAGAAATCTTATGTAGGATTGGGGGAGGAAAGGGAGAAGGCTATGTGATCACTTCCTCAGCACAACCTGAGAATCATTATTGACCTATAATTCATTTCTACATGACATGGCATTAGGCTGATTGCCAGAGAACAGACTGCACATGCATTCAGTGTGGGGAGAATTGCTGTTGATTAATTGGTCGATGATTTTTGTTCCACTGCCCCAGCTAAAGGATGTTATTCAATAGACCCACTTTCAAACCCAAAGGACAAAAACATACAATTTTAGGAGGTCCTACATTTTTAGGAAGGCAGTAAGAAATAGAAGTTTAGACTCTTCTAGGAGTCTACATTCCCCAGCTAGGGTGTTACATAGGCTATGGATCAACTAATCATGCTGTCAATGGTTAATTTATATGTACCTCACATATGATAATTTTTCTTCATATCTTTCCTGAATTCAGCATCAAAGTAAGAATAAGTACCATCAGATTTTGGTTGATTTAAATACTCTAAGAATCCAGGACTTAATAAACTTAAAAACTATGTAGTAAACTCTTTTGTCAATTTAGGTTGTAATCAGAATTCAACTTTGTGCATAAATTCTAAGTAGGTACCTGAGGCCCATGTGAGTTAAGTGACTTAACCATTGTCACAGACCTGTTTAAATATCAGAAGGAGAATTTGAACCCAGTACTTCTTTACTCTGAGGCCCAACAATTTATCCACTATGCCATGCACCCTTTAAGACTTATAATAGATTTTAACAAAATGTAGTAAAGTCAAGCTGTTATTTTTGATATAATAGATCCTTTCAGACCTTCTCCTGTGTATATGTGTCAATAGTACATCTGTAAGTAGCTTGTGCATACAAACATCCCTACTTTTGTTTCAAAGGAAACACTGGCAGCAATACTATATAATTTTCACAGTTTCAACTAGTATATATCAGCAGGAAGAGGAAAACAAATATTATTTGTCTGAGGGAAAGTTGGGGAAAAGCATTCCCAAGATAATAGAAGCTGCTAGTATAAAAATACTTTAAAAGTATATAGCTGTTGAAACTGTAATATAGGTAGGGTTCCCATGGTTCTGGGTCACATCCAGAGATATAACTAAGGTCTAGAGGGCTCAATGCTCAGTACTCAATTTTCTGACATTTGGAATGCTTTGGTAGCACAAAATCTCAGCAGCCTACAAATGATTGAGCTTAGCATGTAGTACATAAGATTTACCTCTGTATTTTTCAAATCCAAACATAGCTTTACTTTAGTTGAGACCTTCCTGAACCAGCCCTTGCCTGCTACCTTCAGCCCCCAATAGTAGCCTTATGATGTCTTAGGCACTGCATCCAGAGATCTCAAGGTCACTATCTCCCCTCAACTTAATGTCTTAAAAATTTTTGATTTGATATTCCATCAGATGCTTTACAAGACAAAATTTTCAGGATTATTTTCCCCCAAAAGTGCCCTAAGTGAGCATCTATACTGATGAATGCTTGAAGTATCCATCTTTCCTTTCTTTCCTCAATCCATGGAATTTTAATATTTCCCCTGGCACTTATTCCTGGATTCTGAGTTAATGATGTTAGCATAACTATATAAATATTTTTTTCTACATTCTGATTGACTAAGACCAAAATTCAACCTTATCATTGTAAAACAAGAGGAATCCATGTAACCTAAGAATACAATTCTCTGAAGGTCTCAAGGCTAGGAAGAAATCTTGTCCTTCAGGTTTGGCTTTGGAAAACTCAGTTCCAGTGAGATATTTTAAAATTTTACTGCTGACTTTTTCTCTAAAAAATCAGATCCGAATCAGCACTTAGCATCAGAAGAGGATGAAAATTAACACTAATGCCAACACAGCTGTGACTCATTTAAACTTGAACTATTTACCATTGGTTGGCATGATTGGTATAGGTGAAGCCTCAACCAAGCATGGTGTAGGCCAGCATTCAACCTAGATATGAGGGCCACTGGGCAGCAACTACCTTAGCATCTGGTTCTGGCCACTCACATGCACTTGTACTAAATGCCAGTTTCTAGACCTCCTCATACTTTCCACTGGCTCAGGAAGGGCAGATTGAAAATATAGGTGTATATTCTAGCCTACTTTTGAAAGGAACACAGTTGCTACAACCTTTCTTGGCTCACGGAGCTTGGCTTTGTTTCTGACCCTTTATTTATTTAAGCTTATTTTATCCTTCTTCAGCCTCATAGGCATATATAGAGCTGGGCTGAGCATGCCAGGGTATGCTAGCACATTTGGTTTGTGCTCCTGGAAATCTCAAACTCAGCCTGCTGACCACAATGTTACCTACTCACTAAATGACATGACCACTGAGGAAGTCAACCTCAAAAGATCCTCTCCTAAATTTGGCAAGTTTCTTCCCCCTTGGTCCAAAGCCTTGATCTATAAGTACTGACCAAACAACCTCTAACCTCTGCAGTTACCAAACCTTAATATACCTGTACCCCACCCATCCTTTCATAGGAGCTCACAGTTGGCTTATAATCGGTAACTGCAAGTTTGGCCAGCTATCCCTCATCTCAGGTCAGGAATCTTGGTCAGGATACAAAAGTGAGGAATATTGCAGAGTAAAAGCAGCGACTCACCAGAGCTCTCTCTCATCTCTCCAAATACCTGTAAAATGACTAAATAAATTCTAGAGTAGCACAATGCACCAAAAGACAGAATAAAACAAATTTCCAGCCCAAAAAAACTTAGAGGGTGGACAGGAAGGTTTGTTACAGCAGGCTGAGAGAGGAGCACAGTACAGCACAGGCCATGTGAGCACAAACTAGGCCCCAGCAAACTCAAAGCAGGCTTCAGGGGATTGAATCACTGGCAGCCATTATAGTTTCCAGGCTTCTCACTCCACAAATGCCGAAGACAACTTAAAAGGTCAATAGGAAAGGGCTGTTGGACCTGAGTGAAAGAAGAGCACAATCCATCCCTGGTCCCAGCACAGTCTCAGACCCAGCAAACCAGGAGAAGGCCTTGGGAGTGACTTAATCAGGAAGGTCAAAAGTGAGAGTGGCAATAGAGGAGGCAGCAGCAGTGATGCTTCTAGAGCTCTCAGCCCACAGACAGTAGGGAGATCAAACAACTGGTCAGAAAGAGATTACAGAGGTCTCTTTCCTGGCACTGAGGCAGGACTCTGTTGCTTTGCCCATACATGGATCAGGCTCACAGTTCTGGGTGGCAGTCCTGGGGCAAGGAGGAGGACTAGCATAGCAGAGCTTGTTGCATTAGTGGAGAAGGAACCCTGCTCACAATTCCAGCACAGAAAAGAGTGCTTGAGGTCACTCACAGACCAGAGCACAGGCCAGGAAAGGAACAAACACCTCTCCTTAGATCATACTACCGTGGAACAACTGAAAACTTACAGGTCCCTAGAAATACCTCTGAAAACAATTTGCACAAAACCCTAGAAGCTTGGGACAGTACACCCTCCACACAGAAACCAGAGTCTCACCTTAACGAAGAATTAAAAAATCAAGTAATAGACTGTAAAAATGAGAAAATAAAGGGAAAAACACAAAAAACAAATAAATCTCAGATTATAGAATCTTATTTTGGTGACAAGAAACATCAAAACATAAACTCAGAAGAAAATAAAATCAAAGGTCCTAAGTCCAAAGCCTCCAATAAAACTATGAATTGGTCTTAAGCCATGGAAGAAATAAAAAAAAAATTGAGAATCAAGTCAGAGATGTTGAGGAAAAATTGGGAAGAGAAATGTGAGTGATGCAAGAAAATCATGAAAAATGAGTTGACAGCCTGGTAAAGAAGACTAAAGGAAATACTAAAGAAAACACCTTAAAAATAGATCATACCAAATGGCCAAAAGAGATCCAAAAAGGCAATGAGGATAAGAATGCTTTAAAATGCAGAGTTGAACAAATGGAAAAAGGAGGTCTAAAAGTTCGCTGAAGAAAATAATCCCTTAAAAATTAGAATTGAGCAAAAAGAAATTATACAACAAAATCAAAAGAAAAAATAGAATGTGCAACAGTTCGTTGGAAAAACAACTGACCTGGAACATAGATCCAGGAGAGATAATTTGAACATTATTGAATATCTGAAGGTCATGATCAAAAAAGATCCTAGGTATTATATTTCCAGAAATTATCAAGGAAAACTGTCATGATATTGTAGAATTAGAGGATAAAATAGAAACTGAAAGAATCAACCAATCACCTTCAGAAAGTGATCCCAAAATAAGAACTCTGAGGAATATGGTAGACAGAATATTGTAAGCAGCCAGAAACAATTCAAGTAATGTTGGAACCACAATCAGGATAACACAAGATTTAGCAGTTTCTACATTAAAGGATCAGAGGACTTGGATTATAATATTCTGGAGTTCAAAGGAGCTAGGATTAAAAGGAAGAATCACCTACCCAGCAAAACGAGTGTAAACCATGAGGGGGGAAAATGATATTTGATAAGGTAAAGGAATTTAATGCATTCTTGAGAAAAAGACTAGAGCTAAATAAAAAAAATGACTTTCAAAAACAAGTCTCAAGAAATGAATGAAAAGGCAAATAGGAAATAAATCATAAGGGACTTATTAAAGTTGAACTGCTTACATTTCTACATGGAAAGATGATATATGTAACTCATGAGAGCTTCCTCATTATTAGGGTAGATGGACAGAGGGCCTGGGGTGATTTGAATATGAAGGGATGATATATAAAAAAATAAAAATAAGGGGTGAGAGAATGTACTGGGAGAAAGAGAAAGGGAGAGTGTGGCATTAATGTAATTAAATATCTTCCCCACCCATTAATCCCATTAATAGGTCTCAGGTAGAGCTAGTTAAGGGAAGCTTGATTAGGGGAGGCTTGTTTGTAGGAAGGCCCACAAACTTTTGCTAATTATGTCACATGGCTGTGAAGCCCTTTGCCTCTAAAAGGGTATATATACTCTGAGGGTAACCCTTAAACTCTCTCTCAGAATTTGGGGAGCAGAGGACACAGGCAAGCAGACATCTACATTTGTGATTGAGTGTTTATGGGACAATGCCATCAGAAGGGAAGGTTATGGGCTCGCTTGACTCCCTGCTGTGATTTTGTGTTTTAAGTTCTTTGCTGTTGTAATTAAGTTTACTTACTGGTTTTGGAATATAATTGTTGCCATGTTGAATTGGAGTTATTGGTTTTGGGATCTGATCCTCTGGTGTATGAATAAATGGTTCACTTCTTCTGCCTTATATATGGAGAGTCTCTTATATTCTGTAATACAGAACTACACAGGCATATACATGATCACCATTGATATTGTGACACTTGCCTTACTGATATAGAGAGGTAGAATGAGATAAATTTCCTCCCATAAAAGAGGCAAGAAAAAACTTTTACAATGGAGGGAAACAGTTGAGAGATGAAGGGGAATGAGTGAAACTTACTTTCATGGGAACTGGATTAAGGGATGAATAACATACACACTCAATTAGGTATGTAATCCTATCTTACCCTACAGGAAGGTAGGGGGCAAGAGGATAAGAGATAGGGGGAAGTGATAGAAGGGAGGGAAAATTGAGGCAAGGGGTAATAAGTGACAGGGTAAAAGGAGAGAATAGAATAAACAGGGGGCAGGATAGGATGGAGGGATATATAGTTAGTCTTTCACAATATGACTATTATGAAAGGGTTTTGAATGACTACACATGTATAACCTATATCAAATTGCTTGCCTTCTCAATGAGGTGGGTGGGGAGGGAGGAAGGGTGAGAATTTTGAACTCAAAGTTTTAAAAATGAATGTTAAAATTGTTTTTACATGTGACTGGAAATCAGATACACAGGCAATGGGATGTAGAAATCTATCTTAACCTACAGGAAAATAGAAAGGTTAGAGGATAAGAGAAGGTGTGTGTGGGGTAGAAGGGAGGGCAGATAGGGGGAAGAAGAAATCAGAAGCAAAACACTTTTGAGAAGTGACAGGTTGAAATAGAGTCAATTCAATAAACTGGGGGTAGGGGGAATACGATGGAGGGAAATAGAGTTAGCATTAGTAAGTGTGGAAAAAAAATTATGATACAGGTTTCTCTGATAAAGTCTTAATTTCTCTAACATATAGAGAACTGAGTCAAATTTATACAAATAAGAGCCATTCCCCAGCTGATAAATTATCAAAAAATATAATCAGTTTTCAGATGAAGTAATTCAAGCTATCTAAAACCATATGAAAAAATATTCCAAATCACTATTGATTGGAGAAATGATACAAGTTAAAACAATTCAGAGGTACTACCTCATACCTGTTAGATTAGATAATAGGATGGAAAAAGCAAATGACAAATGTTGGAGGGGATGTGGGCAATATGAGAAATTAATGTAATGTTGTTGATGTTATGAATTGATTAAACCATTCCATAGATCAATTTGGAACTATACCCAAAGCGCTATAAAACAATGCATGCCCGTTGGCATAGCAATACCACTATTAGATCCATATACCAAAAGAGATAAGAAACCAAAAGGAAAAGCACCTGTATGTACAAAAATATTTTATAGCAGCACTTTTCTGGGGGTACAGAATTGGAAATTGAGGGGATGCATATTAATTTGGCAAAAGATTACTAAACTGTGGTGTGTAATTGTGAGAGCAGGATGCTCTCAGATAAACCTAGAAGGACTTATATGGGTTGATGCAAAATGAACGGTAATGGGCACAAAGTAACAGCAATACTGTAGGATGATCAGTTGTGAATGACTTAGCTTTTCTCAGCAATACGACAATTCATGATAACTCTGAAGGACTTAGGATGAAAAATACTATCCATGCCCAAGAAAAGAACTGATGGTTTCTCAATGCAAATTTAAGCAATTTGGGGTTTTTTTCACTTTCTTTATTTTATTTTTATTTTTTGTCTATGTTTTCTTTCACAACATTACTATTATGGATATGTCTTGCATGGCTAACATAAATAACTTAATAGAGAATTCCCTGCCTTCTCAGTGAGGGATGGGGTGGGGAGGAAGTAAGGGAAAGAATTTGGAACTCAAAGTTTTAAAAACACATGTTAAAATTGTTTACAAGTATCTGGGAAAAAATAAAAATTTCCAAAGGAAAAGAAAGGTAAAGTAAGGAGAAAAATGCTAAAATGGGGAGGTAAGACAGAATTCAAGACAAAAATTTTCCTACTTCATGATTTGGTCTAGGACTGTGTGAAAACAATGTTGCTAGCAGCTTCTGTGGAGGTGAAAGAACATCACAAAACCAACAGCAAGAGCACACAGAAGGGCTGCTAGCACAGTTCCTTTGATCTGCTTTTCTAAGGAAAGCAATTTTAAGGGGTTAACAATCTCAGTTTAATTAAACATACATATATGATTTCCTTAGTTCAGGGGAAAAGCCAGCACCCTGAACTTCAGAGGAAATACAAACAGAAATTACAAGTATACATTATATAAAAAGAGCAAACACACACAGAAATCAACAGACAAGCCTCTATCTGTCTGACCAGGGAACTGAAGAGTTACCAGAGAGAAAGGCATCTGGGTTTTCAAAGCCTGGGGGCTCTTAACAATGGCTACCCAGAGTCTTGTCTGGTCAAATCACATGACACACTTCCAATGAGTGAGTGAGAGACCCAAAATAAAACATCAACCTCAGATCTTATATACCCCTCTCAGGGTCAGAGGGCTTCACAACCATATGACTCAAAATCATGTAATGTTTCTTCAGGGTCAGAGGGCATCACAACCATGCCACTCAAACCTATGTGAACTAGACTTTCTTGTTTCTTAATTAGGTCAAAGACCCTTGATTCAATTAAAGAAACAAAAGAAAACAAAAAATCCACTTTGCTTGCCATTACATTTGAAAGGTAAGACTCATCAAAGGTACTTGATTACCTCAGTATTCCAAAAGAGAAAACAGTAAAAATGTCCCACCCTAATTACCCTAACAGGCTGCGTCTTCTTATATGGAGGAAAATGTCACAGATTGGTATCTGGTTTTCTGGGCTACTGCACAATAGAAAGGAATGAAGCATATATGGATACCCCAGAGCACTGCAGGGTCAGTTCCAGAACACCACAATAAATTTGATATCTCAATAAAGTGAGTCACACACAATTTTTGACTTCCCAGTGCATATAAAAGTTACATTTATACTATACGATAGTCTATTAAGTATACAATAGTATTATGCCTATATATATATATATATATATATATATATATATATATACACATGACTTAATTTAAAAAAGCAATATATGTGCCTTTAATCAATTGTAATCTTTTTGCTTTTGGAGGGTCTTTCCTTGACATTGATGGTTGCAGACTGATCAGGATGGTGGTTCCTGAAGGTTGGGGTGGCTGTGACAATTTTTAAATACAGGACAACAATGAAGTTTGCCTCATCAATTGGCTTCCTTTCACTTGAACACTTAGAGGCCATTGTAGGGTTACTAAGTGGCCTAATTTCAATATTGTTGTATCTCATGTAATAGGGAGGATTGAGGAAAGGGACAGATATGGGGAATGGCCAGTTGGTGGAGCAGTCAAAATACCTACAACATTTACCAATTAAGTTCCCCATCTTATATGGGCAGTTTGTGGTGTCCCAGAACAATTATAATAGTAACAGCTAAGATCAGTAATCACAGTAATCACAGATCATAATAAGAGATATGATAATAATGAGAAGTTTGAAATGTTGAATTACCAAAATGTGACACAGAAAACAGTGTGAGCACATGGTGTTGGAAAAATGGTGCCAATAGACTTTCTAGACATAGGGTTGCCACAAACTTCAATTTGTAAAAAAAATACATCTGTGAAGCACAGTAAAGCAAAGTACCATAAAATGAGGTATATCAAGTATTGGTGGCTGGGGATAAAGTATATTTACATAAACCTTGACTGATATGATTAAGAGGTCTTTCAATCAAACAAACAAACATTTATCAAGCACCAGAATGGGCCAGACACTGTGCTGAGTGCTGCAGATACCAAAAAAAAATGAGGCAAAAGACAATCCTTGTCATCAAAGAGCTTAATCTAATGAAGGAGACAATAAGCAAATAAATATAAACAAAATAAGCATTATACAGGATAAGTAGGAAGTAAATTAACAAATGGAAGGCCCTGGAATTAAGAGAGATTGAGGAAGGATTCCTCTAGAAGATGGGATTTTAACTAGGGCTTCAAAAAGCACTGGTGGGTGGGTGGTATCAGTGGGTTGAAAGGGGATACAGCATTCCAGACAAGGGTGATAGCCAGAGAGAATGAGATGAGAGATGGGAGTTTTTGTGGAACAGCCAGGAGCACAGTATCAACAATATGAGTCAGTGGTAACATCTAAGAAGACTGGAAAGGTAAGAGGGTGGGAGGTTTTGAAGGTCTTTCGATGGGAAACACAAGTCAAAAGGAAGAATGAAGGGGAAATCATATTATAGAGGGAAACAGGCATGAGAGGAGAAGAAGGAGAAGAAGAGGAAGAAGAAGAAGAAGAAGAAGAAGAAGAAGAAGAAGAAGAAGAAGAAGAAGAAGAAGAAGAAGAAGAAGAAGAAGAAGAAGAAGAAGAAGAAGAAGGGGAAGAGGAAGGACAAGAGGAAGAAGAAGAAGGAGAAGAAGAACAAGTAGAAGAAGAAGAACAAGAAGAAGAACGAGAACAAGAACAAAGAACAAGAACAAGAAGAACAACAAGAAGAACAAGAACAAGAAGAAGGCAAAGAAGAAAAAGAAGAACAAGAAGAACAAGAACAAGAACAAGAAGAACAAGAAGAAGAAGGGCACTCAGCAATCCTTAAGAGACAATTACAGAGAAAATTACAGAGATGAGTGACAGGAATAATACTCTTGACCAGATATCTCTATTCAAATATGTGGAATACCAGTAAAAATGATGAGGATGACAACTCTTCATGCTAGGAAGTAAAATATCTCAAAATCCTGTGCAGGCTGCAGCTGCTGTTTACAAAATGTCAATGAAAGAAGAGACCTTGGATAAGAAAAAATTCATTAGACAGAAAGGAAATTGTGATAAAAATATGCAAGATATTTGCAAATAAAAAAAATTCAAGAAGTAAAGGAAAGAAAGGAAAGGGAAGGGAAGATCCATTAGTGAAACAGTCAAAAAAGGGAGAAAAAGGTATAACATGATTTGGGGAGCATATTTCAGGCCAACACAACACCTAGAGAAATTCAATGAGTCTAAGCTGTAGATCACAGACTTGTCAGAGTGAAAAGATAAAATTATGATCAAGAACTTCAACTATCCAGCTATCCAAGGTAGTTCTCTCATTGCTCAAAACTAAATGGCAAATAAATTATTGATTTGACTTAGTCAAATCTATCTAGCTTCTACTTGATAACCTTCAAAGGTAGGATATTCAACATAACTTGAGGCAGCCCACTCTATTTTTGGTCATTTCAAATCTGGCCCAGGCAAGGGCATTCATAACAATTTTTGTTGTCTTGAGCCTGTTTTAAAAAAGAAAAAAAAAAAACATTTTTGGTTTGAATTATTGCTTCAGAGGAAGACAGTTCCTATTTATATCAGCATTGTACCTGTTTAACCTTAAGTCAGTTTCTCATAGAACCAAGTTAGCAATGTGAACTGGATGCATGTGTGTGGGGGGCGGGGTATGCGTGTGTATGCATGCATGTGCGAGTGTGCATGTGCAAATGCACATGCCAAAGTTGGAGGAGATGGAAGAGATTATACACAACTCAGAATAGGCACAGGAAATCAGTGAATGCTAATTAATGAAAGAGTTATACCCAGTTCTCTGACATAGTGTATTGAAGTTGGTGGTATTTTATGAGATAATAGAAAGGTAAAGTGTGGTGTGGATCTTGACATTTCTTCATATTTTATTTTCAAATCTTGGTGAGCATTTACATATCACTTTGTTAATTAAAAGGAATCTTAGGAGTTGTAGAAGCAATCACAGTTGACCTTGACAGTATACATCTTCTTTTGACAGACTAGGAATAGCCACTCAGGACACACAGGTGAATTAATTTTTCCTTAATACATAGATGGCCTCCTCATCCACTAGCTTGGCAAACGAGTTTTTCTGATCTCAATTAAATAAGACGATGAGGAATAACCAGTTAAAACAAAGCTTCTGAAATTGTTCTGAGACTCTGACCTGGACAAAAAGATAAAACCATGAAAAGAAACAATATCTTACAAATCTAGAAATATGAAGGAAAGAATTTTGTAGGGAATAGGTACGTTCATTGCGCCGCGACTCATCATGGACAATCTACCTGAATATTTCAATAACTGCAGCTTCTGAGGTTTTCTTATTGGACAAAAAAAGCTCTCCCAAACAAAAATAAAACAAAAACAAACCAAAAAGCAAAAAAAAAAACCCCAAAAACATATAGATAATTATCAGAAATTTTTTAAATTCAATTTTTTTCAATTTTAGAATAGGAAATTATTATTATTATTAGTAGTAGTATTAGGACTTATACCATTAATTCTATTGATTCTAGGCCCCTAACCACATTCCTAGCCATCCTTATTATAAATGAATAAAACGGGGGGGGGGGGGGGGGGGGGGGGGGGCGGAGCCAAGATGGCGGCTGGTAAGCACGGACTAGAGTGAGCTCCATACCCGAGTCCCTCCAAAACCTATAAAAAATGGCTCTGAACCAATTCTAGAATGGCAGAACCCACAGAACAGCAGAGGGAAGCAGGGCTCCAGCCCAGGACAGCCTGGATGGTTTCTGGGTGAGGTCTATCCCGCACGGAGCTGGGAGCTGGGAACGGAGTGGAGCAGAGCCCAGCCTGAGCGACTTGGACCATCCAGACAAGAAGCCGGGCGGAGGGGGCCCTAGCGCCCTGATTCAGTGAGCTGCGGCAGTTGCCAGACCCCTCGACCCACAAACACCAAAGACTGCAGAGAAGGTTAGTGGGAAAAGCTGCGGGAGTGGAAGGAGTTCACGGTTTGGCTTCCAGCCCCGGGGGCAGCGGAGGTGGGGCAGCTACGGCTGCTGCTGCTTCCGGCTCCAGGCCCACCTGGTGGGAGGAATTAAGTGGCAGATCAGAGCAGGGGTGCACAGCCTGCCGAAGATCTGAGCCCAGTTCGGGTTGGGGGTCCTTGGGGAAGGAGCAGTGCTGGTGCGGCAGAGCTGGCACCTCCCCCCCAAACGTGGAACATAGAACTCTGTAGTCTACAAGCAGTCATACCCCACTGAAAAACTCAAAGGTCAAGTTAGTTGGCTGGGATTATGGCCAGGCAGCGAAAACGCACCGAGACTCAGTCTCAGACTCTGCATTCTTTCTTTGCTGACAAAGAAGACCAAAACATACAGACAGAAGAAATTAATAAAGTCAAAGAGCCTACAACAGAAACCTCCAAGAAAAACATGAACTGGTCCCAGGCCATGGAAGAGCTCAAAAAGGATTTGGAAAAGCAAGTTAGAGAAGTAGAGGAAAAATTGGGAAGAGAAATGAGAAGGATGCGAGAAAACCATGAAAAATAAGTCAATGACTTGCTGAAGGAGACCCAAAAAAATACTGAAAAATACACTGAAGAAAACAACACCTTAAAAAACAGATTAACTCAAATGGCAAAAGAGCTCCAAAAAGCCAATGAGGAGAAGAATGCCTTGAAAGGCAGAATTAGCCAAATGGAAAAGGAGGTCCAAGAGACCACTGAAGAAAATACTACCTTAAAAATTAGATTGGAGCAAGTGGAAGCTAGTGACTTTATGAGAAACCAGGATATTATAAAACAGAACCAAAGGAATGAAAAAATGGAAGACAATGTGAAATATCTCCTTGGAAAAACCACTGACCTGGAAAATAGATCCAGGAGAGATAATTTAAAAATTATTGGACTACCTGAAAGCCATGATCAAAAAAAGAGCCTAGATATCATCTTTCAAGAAATTATGAAGGAGAACTGCCCTGATATTCTAGAGCCACGGGGCAAAATAGAAATTGAAAGAATCCATCGATCGCCTCCTCAAATAGATCCAAAAAAGAAATCTCCTAGGAATATTGTTGCCAAATTCCAGAGCTCCCAGATCAAGGAGAAAATACTGCAAGCAGCCAGAAAGAAACAATTTGAGTATTGTGGAAACCCAATCAGAATAACCCAAGATCTGGCAGCTTCTACATTAAGAGATCGAAGGGCTTGGAATGCGATATTCCGGAGGTCAATGGAGCTATGATTAAAACCTAGAATCACCTACCCAGCAAAACTGAGTATCATGCTCCAAGGCAAAATATGGATTTTCAATAAAATAGAGGACTTTCAAGCTTTCTCAGTGAAAAGACCAGAACTGAATAGAAAATTTGACTTTCAAACATAAGAATCAAGAGAAGTATGAAAAGGTAATCAAGAAAAAGAAATTGCAAGGGACTTACTAAAGTTGAACTGTTTTGTTTACATTCCTACATGGAAAGAGGACATGGATGATTCATGAGACCTCAGTATTAGGGTAGCTGAAGGGAATATGCATATATATATATATATGTTTATGTATATATATAAGTGAATGTGTATGTATGTATATATCTATGTGTATATATATGTGTGACACAGGGTGAGTTGAAGATGAAGGGAAGATATCTAAAAGAAATAAAATGAAATTAAGGGATGAGAGAGCATCATACTGAGAGAGGGAGATAGGGAGAGATAGAATGGGGTGGATTATCTTGCATAAAGGTGGCAAGAGGAAGCAGTTCTGTGGGAGGAGGGGAGAGGGCAGGTGAGGGGGGAATGAGTGAACCTTGCCCCCATCAGATTTGGCCTGAGGAGGGAATACCATACATACTCAGTTGTGTATCTTACCCCACAGGAAAGAAGAGGGAAGAAGAAAAAAATATAAAAGGGGGGGGATGATGGAGGGGAGGGCAGGTGGGGGTGAAGGTAATCAAAAACAAACACTTTGGAAAGGGGACAGGGTCAAGGGAGAAAATTCAATAAAGTGGGATGGGTTGGGAAGGAGCAAAATGTAGTTAGTCTTTCACAACATGAGTATTATGGAAGGGTTATACATAATGATACACATGTGGCCTAGGTTAAATTGCTCGACTTCTTAGGGAGGGTGGGTGGGAAGGGAAGAGGGGAGAGAATTTGGAACTCAAAGTTTTAAAATCAGATGTTCAAAAACAAAAAAAAAAGTTTTTGCATGCAATTAAAAAATAAGATACACAGGCAATGGGGCGTAGAAATTTATCTTGCCCTACAAGAAAGGAAGGGAAAAGGAGATGAGAGGGGAGGGGGGTGATAGAGGGGAGGGCTGAATGTGGAACAGGGCAACCAGAATATACGCCATCTTGGAGTCGGGGGGGAGGGTAGAAATGGGGAGAAAATTTGTAATTCAAAGTATTGTGAAAATCAATGCTGAAATCTAAATATGTCAAATAAATAAATTTAAATTAAAAAAAATTATGCAAAGGATTGAAATATAGATGGTTAGGGTCAACAAAACGTAAGACAAAATAAAACTAATTAAAGTATCAAATGCACAAACAGGAAAAAAAAATGAATAAAACATTAAAGGAAGAACAATAGTGAAGTAAAACTTTAGAAAATGGCAGTATAAATGCATTCTAAGTGCTATAACTTCTGATTGAACTTATTAAAATCAATACAACTTAAAACCTAGAATAACACTATTTAAGTTGTCACTACATAAGTACATTTAAATCTCATTAATTTGGACTTCCTACTAATCTAGAATTCATGAAAATCTGTATCAAAACTGAGCTGTTTATTCTCTGGTTTCCCTTTATAATGATGTTCAACAAGCTACTTAGCTGAGCTTGTGGCTAAAAAGGCTGTCACTATATTGATGCAAAATCTAATTCATTTATGTGCCCTGAGTATCCCATCAGGATTAATAGTAGTTTTCTTGACTGCCACTACTAGGCTTCAGCATTTATACTCTTTATCTCTCTATCTCTCTTAATCTATCTATGTATTTGTTCATTGATTTATTCACTTATCTATCTATCTATCTATTGTTGCTTCTAATAATCAGGAAATAGAAAAATATTCCTGTATCTTTTCTAAGAAAATGGGGTTATGAAGAGTCAAACACAACTGAAATGACTAAACAACAACCAAAATAATCTTGTTAATAATATTAATAAAAAAGGTTGCAAAATCATAATGGAAACATAGGCAGGGGGTGAGCGAAAGAACTCTAAATCCATTGGTTTAGAGAACTCCCACTGTGCATAGTCCTTCTACTAATTCACATCCGCAATTTACAATCTTAGAAAGAAGTCTGAGGTAACTAATAGGTTAAACAACTTGCTCATGGACACAAAAACAGTGAGTATCACAGTCAGGTCTTGAGTCTAGGTCTTCCTCACATGACAGCTAACAATTACACCAGGCTGCCACTTAAAGATGAGCAGTAGAACAATGTAAATATATGTCTTGCATAACGGAACAAGTATTTCCTGGCACTTTAGAAGCATTTTTGTATACAATTTGCACGCTATTAAAATAATTCTCCTTCATGTATTAGATAAGTCTCCTAAAATGCTCAGTGAGGTGATGCATTCAATCTTGTTCAACTAGCTTCATTGCCTAATAAAAACCTATTTCTTTAACTATATACTAAAAGTCATTTCGGTCTACCTTCCTCCTTTCTACTGCTACCATTATTCCAAAGCCATAAGTGTATGTTTCATTAAAATAACAAATTCAGCTTTTTTGCATTTGCCAAAAAAGAAAAAAAACTAAAGGGTGTTCACCTTATAGGGAACAACTAAACAAATTGTGATTCATAAATATAATGTAATGCTATTACTCCATAAGAAATAATGAAATGCACCTTTTCAAAGGAAGCTTGGAACACATCTGTAAACAAATGGACCAATATATTAAATGATAACTATATATATATATATATGTGTGTGTGTGTGTGTGTGTGTGTGTGTGTGTGTGTGTGTAATATATCTAAAAGATTTCCACAATTCTAATGAATCTGATGATAAATTATCCTAAAAGAATGAAAATCAAACATATCATTTACCTCCTGATATGGAGGTGATAAACAAATGCAGAAAGAAATGTATTTCTAGACACAGTACATATGAGAATTTGCTTTTTCAGACTACATAGATATGTTTCAGAATTTAACTTTTTAAAAAAAGCTCAATGGGAGAGAAGCAGAGGAGTGAACAGATATATCTTTAAAAATTTTAGTTGAACAACAAATCATAAGCATTTAAAAATGAATTGTTCTCCTTTATATGTGTTTATATAATTTTGAAATTGTACTTTCTTCAAAATGGAAAATTTACTTTTGCAGAATCATAAGGTAAGCACTAAATAGTCCTATAAATCATTGTACTGTAATGACAGGAGAGAGTTCCATTTTACATGCATCCTGACAGCATTTCAGTTTGATGCTATAATTCACAACACTTAAAAAAACACCAACTTCATACAAGTATAAGCTCTTGGAACAACTGTACACCAAGGTTATTGTACATTAGGTGGGATGATGTGATGGAATCATTGTGACTAGAATCATTTGTCTTCATCAAAAAGTATGCATGTGCTATCTCTAGTTTTTATACATAATCTGTACAGTAATTTTAATCGTTACAAATAGGGATTCTTGCCTTCATTTCTAGTACATGCTCTAGTGCCAGTGTGTACAGTATTTGCTAAAGTTTGTTGATTGACTAACCACCCTGTATGTCACATGAAAATAATATGAAGGTTTATTATAATAATTCACAATTGTTCCCAGACTATCTAAGGAAAGAAGAAACTCTAAGAAATAACTTTTAAAACCATAATATTCTTTAGTATATTATGAAAATAAAAAAAACTTCTATGTATATGGTTCATTCCTTTTTTTGATATACACACATTAATAGAAGTTACTAACATTTTGGTAGAGGAAAACAGACCCTAAAAGCTGAAACCAAATAATTTAAACAGATGGAATGGCATTTTTACAAACTGAAATACCTAGAAATTAAAGGAATATCTAGAAAAGAAGGGAGATAGGGCACAATTACAATTTACAACATATGACTGGTATGGGTGCTAATGCTAGCACTTCAGTAGTGGGTGAAGATGGAAAACATCTGTCTCTTTCACACTCCCTATGATATAGTCTCCTGGGGTGTATGACTCAGCCACTTTGAGCTAAGTGGTTCCCCTTAGCAAATTTCTCAAGCAAAAACTGAACTTGTTGAGGAATAATTGTAAAAGGGGGGAAAAGAAACAATAAAAATTTTATACTTTGCTCCATCCCTGCAGGATGTCATAAAGTAAAGGTCTCGCTGATTTGGCCCACTATGAAATATGTGGGGGGGAACACTATCTTTGAAAGAAAAATTATCCTTACTTTTTAGATATATTGTAGAATGGAAGGTGATGCTGCTTCATAAAATTTTATATGGAACTGAACAGCTTGTATAAATTTATTAAAAAAAGAAAAACCTGAGATTAAAATGAAGGAATATCACTGCAATTTCAAAAATTCCCAAAATAAACAAGTGTTGTAGAAACTTTGAAGATAGTAGAAAAATACTTTTATAAATCTACATATTAATATCATCAGCCAGCATCATGAAGGAGAATTTGTTGAGAGTACTGAGGGTAAGAGACACTAATTAAGGGTTTTTTTTTGTTGTTGTTAGATGCCTCTTGGTCAGTTGCAATCCTCGTCTTTAAGATCATTGCTTTTGCTTCATAGGAGAACTAACGCAGACAGACCCATGTTCAAACCTGACTTCTGATTCTTACTATCTATATGATCATAGACAAGTTGCTTAACCTGTCTGAGAATTAGTTTAATAATCTGTAAACTTGGGGTAACAATACATGGAACATCCATAACACAGGCTTATGGTGATGCTTAAATGAAATACTATAGGTAAAGCATTTTGCATACAATCAACTAGCACATAAATATCTATTACAGAGTGGTAGGTGATGCTGCTTCATAAAATTTTTATATGGAATTGAACAGCTTGTATGAATTTGGTTAAAAAAAAGCTGACAGATTCAAAGGAAGGAATAGCACTGCAATTTCAAAAAGTCCCAAAGTAAACAAAGGTTTTAAAAGGTTTGAAGATAGTCAAAAAATACCTTTATAAATCTAGATATGAACATCATCAGCTAGCATCATCAAGCAAAATTTATTGAGTGTAAAATCAACTAGAACATAAATATCTATTATTGTTATTATTATTAACATAATATATGCTTAACATAAAAAGTAAGCTATTTCAAAAGTCCAAATGTTTCACGGTAAGAAATATTAAGTCTGACCACACCAAACCAAAAGACAAAATAAGAGCTAGAGCAGGTTTAGCACAAAATTCCAATTAAAAACTCTAAATTTGGAGAGATAAGTAAACAAAAAAGAATCATCCAGCATAAAAGAAATCATCTAGAAATCTGCAAAAGAAGAAGAGAATAACTCCATAAAAACTTCAAGCAGAAATATGAAAAAAAATGGTTTCCTTAAAAGATTACATAAATAATTAAATAAAATTTAAAAAAAATAAAATTAAAGCTCTTGAGAAAAATATTTGGAAAGAAATAAGTATCTCAGAAGAAAAAATAGAAAATCATACCCAGGAAATGGAATCCCCCACAAAACTAAAATAGTACAAACAAATCAATGATTCTACAAGACAGAGAGAAAAGTTAGAACACAAATGAAAAAAAAAAATAGAAGAAAATATAAGATATTTGATAGAAAACCTGACCTGAAAAACAGGTCAAGTTGAGATAATTTAAGAAATGTCAGATTCCAAAAAACTCCATGAATTTTAAAAAGGAAAGAAAAATCTGAGCCTTACATTTTATAAATTATAAATGAAAATTTCCCAGATATATTGAAACCAGAAGACTAAATGATGACAAAGAATCTAGAAAACACCTCCTTAAAGAAATCCAAAGTGATAACTTGCAGGTTTTTTTAGCTGAAATCAGGAATTCCCATTTTATTTTTTTTCATTTTTTAAATTTCTTTTTTATTACTTAAGATTTTTAGTTTTCAACATTGATTTCCACAAGATTTTGAGTTACAAATTTTCTCCCCACTTCTACCCTCCCCCACCCCAACATGGCATATGTTTTGATTGTGCATTTCCCCAGTCTGCCCTCCCTTCTGTCACCCAACTGCCTCCCCATCCCCTTTCCTCTTACTTTCTTGTAGATCAAAATATATTTGTATACCCCATCGCCTGCATATCTTATTTCCCAGTTGCATGTAAAAACAACTTTTTTTGAGCAATAGTTTTTAGAACTTTGAGTTCCAAATTTTCTCCCTTCTTCCCTCACCACCTACACTCCTTGAGAAGGCAAGCAATTCAACATAGGCCACATATGTATCATGAGGCAAAACACTTTCATAATAGTCATATTGTGAAAAAATAACTATATTTCCTTCCTTCCTGTCCTGTCCCCCTTTATTCAATTTGCTCCCTTGACCCTGTCAATTTTCAAAAGTGTTTGCTTTTGATTACCTCCTGTCCCAATCTTCCTGCCTTCTATCAACCCCCCCCTCTTGTCCTCTCCACCCCCCTCCCCCACTTTCTAGTAGGGTAAGACACAGAAATTCCCATTTAAAACAATGCTATTAACCATAACAACAACATAGTGTAAATATCTAGAAAGTAGCAGTTCCAGTATTTGATAGGGCCATAAGAAATGAGTGTATTTTCAGAACATTAATCCAAGGTGTCAAATAAGAAAACCAGTGGTCCTGTGGGTGGACTGATTCTGCTCTGAGGTTATTGGGTAGCTAGGTAGCTCACAGGATAGAGTGCTGGACTTGGAGTCAGGAAGACTTGAATTCAGATCCAGCGTCAGATACTAGCTGTGTGACAAGTCACTTCACCCTGTTTGCCTCAGTTTCCTCATCTGTAAAATGAGGTGGAGAAGGAAATGGTAAAAAACTATAGTGTCTTTGCTAAGAAAACCTGAATAGGGTCACAAAGACCAAAACAATTGAGAGTATTAACAGGAAAAAGAAAAATGAGGTTAAATGGAGTAGATGACACCTGGAAAGCAAGGACTTGCATGAGCTCCCCACCATGTACCTCCAAAAACCTATAAATATGGCTTGGAACAAATTCTAGAACTGCAGAACCCACAAAATAGCAGAGGGAAGCAGGGATCCAGCCCAGGACAGCCTGGATGGTCGCTGGATGTGATCTATCATGCATGGAGCAGAGGGGAGCAAAGCTCAATGTGGGAGGCAGCAGGACCAACCACACCAGGAGCTGGGCAAGACAGGCCCTAGCACCCTGAATCACTGAGCTGTGGCAGTTACCAGACTTCTCAACCCACAAAAAACAAAGACAACAGAGAAGATTAGTGGGAAAAGCTGCGGGGGACAGAGTTCGTGGTTCGGCCACTGCCCCAGGGGCAGCGGGGGAGGTGCAGCTACAGAACTACAGCTGCAGTTACTTCCGGCCCCAGGCCTACATGGTGGGAGGAATTAAGTGGCAGATCAGAGCAGGAGTGCAGAGTCTGCTGAAGATTTGCGTCAGGTCTGGGTTGGTGGTTCTTGAGGAAGGAGGAGTGCTGGAGTGGCAGAGCTGGCTGTATAGAAATAGATCTAAAATCAACGGTGCATCCCCTCAAGCTTGGAACAATCTACTCTTTGCTCTACAAGCAGTCATACCCCAACGAAAAACTCAAGGATCAAGAAAGTTGGCTGGGAACATGGCCAGGCAGTGAAAACACACCCAGATTCAGTCTTTGGAATCCTTCTTTGGTGAAAAAGAAAACCAAAACATACAGCCTAAAGAAGTCAACAAAGTGCAAGAGACTACACCAAAACCCTCCAAGAAAAACATGAACTGGTCTCAGGCCATGGAAGAGCTCAAAAAGGAGTTGGAAAAGCAAGTTAGAGAACTAGAGGAAAAATTGGGATGAGAAATGAGAATGATGCAAGAAAACCATGAAACACAAGTCAATGACTTGCTAAAGGAGACTCAAAAAAATACTGAAAAAAATATTGAGGAAAACCACACTTTAAAAAATAGACTAACTCAAATGGCAAAAGAGCTCCAAAAAGCCAATAAGTAGAAGAATGCCTTGAAAGGCAGAATTAGCCAAATGGAAATGCAGGTCCAAAAGACCACTGAAGAAAATACTACCTTAAAAAAGAGATTGGAGCAAGTAGAAGCTAGTGACTTTATGGGAACACAACATAGTATAAAACAGAACCAAAGAAATGAAAAAATGGAAGACAATGTCAAATATCTCATTGGAAAAACCACTGACCTGGAGAATAGATCCAGGAGAGATAATTTAAAAATTACTGGACTACCTGAAAGACATGATAGAAAAAAGAGCCTAGATATCATCTTTCAAGAAATTATCAAGGAGAATTGCTCTGATATTCTAGAGCCAGAGGGTAATCCACAGATTGCCTCCTCAAATAGATCCCAAAAAGAAAACTCTAAGGAACATTGTCACCAAACTCCAGAGCTCCCAAGTCAAGGAGAAAATACAGCAAGCAGCCAGAAAGAAACAATTTGAATATTGTGGAAAAATAACCAGGATAACACACATTAAGGGACCAAAGGGCTTGGAATATGATATTCCAGAGGTCAATGGAGCTAGGATTAAAGCCAAGAATCACCTACCCAGCAAAACTGAGTATCATGCACCAAGGCAAAACATGGATTTTCAAAAAAATAGAGGACTTTCAAGCTTTCTCGGTGAAAAGACCAGAGCTGAATAGAAAATTTGATTTTCAAACACACCAATCAAGAGAAGCATGGAAAGGTAAACAAGAAAGAGAAATCATAAGGGACTTACCAAAGTTGAACTGTTTTGTTTACATTCCTACATGGAAAGATGATGTATATGATTCATGAGACCTCAATATCATAGTAGCTGAAAGGAATATGCATATATATATGTATATGTATATGTGTGTGTGTAAACATATATATACATATGTGTGTCTATGTGTGTATATATGTAGGTATATATACATATATATGTGTATGTATATATATATATATATATATATATATATATATATATATATATACACACACACAAAGGGCACAGGGTGAGTTGGGAGTTGAATATGAAGGGATTATATCTAAAAAAAATAAAATCAATTTAAGGGATAAGAGAGGAATATATTGAGAAAGGGAGAACGGGAGAGATAGAATGGGGTAAATTATCTCACATAAAAGTGGCAAGATAAAGTGGTTCTGTAGGAAGGGAAGAGGGGGCAGGTGACAGGGAATGAGTAAATTTTGCTCTCATCAGATTTGACCTGAGGAGGGAATACCGTACATACTCAATTGGGTATCTTACCCCAGAGGAAAGAAGGAGGAAGAAGGTAAAAAAAGGGGGCACAATAGAAGGGAGGGCAGACACAGAGAAGGTAATAAAAAAACAAACATTTTCGAAAAGGGCCTGGGTCAAGGGAGAAAATTCAATAAAGGGAGATAGGTTAGGAAGGAGCAAAATATAGTTAATCTTTCACAACATGAGTATTGTGGAAGGGTTTTACAGAATGATACGCACGTGGCCTATGTTGAATTGCTCACCTACTTAGGCAGGGTGGGTGGGGAGGGAAGAGGGGAGAGAATTTGGAACTCAAAGTTTTAAAAACAGACATTCAAAAACAACAACAACAACAAAAAGTTTTTTCATGCAACTAGGAAGTAAGATACACAGGCAATGGGGCATAGAAATTTATCTTGCCCTACAACAGAAGAAGGGAGAGGGGGATGGGAGGGGAGTGGGGTGACAGATGGGAGGGCTGACTGGGGAATGGGGCAACCAGAATATATGCCATCTTGGAGTGGGGGGAGGGTAGAAATGGGGGAAAAATTTGTAATTCAAACTTTTGTGAAAATCAATGCTGAAAACTAAATATATTAAATAAATTTTAAAAAAACAACTTAAACAATGAGCCATGGAGGCTTGTACTGGGGCCTATTATCGACCATTCAATGAAATCCAGAGTAATTTGGTTTTAAAGTATTAGCCAAGCAACTCCATTTGGTACACAATGAACTAGTCCAGAGAATTATAGTACTCCTTTTTCCAAATAAGTTATTTTTTTAAATTATTTTTAAAGCCAGTTTTGTTTTTCAGAACTATATTTCAAGAATTCATAAATGAATACCACGCAGGACAAAATGTAAATTGTCACACTTAAAAAAAAAAGAATCTAGTACCCAAACTCCCAAGTGTCTTATGCTTAAGTCCTGTGGACAGAGTACCATCATAATGATATGGTGCCCCAAGTGGAGAGAGAAACCACACGTGGTAAGGGGATGTAGTTGTGTGTTCCTGCTACAAAGGCAGAACAGACTTCACTAGCTATGTCTTCCCCCACCCTTCTCCAAGAGAGATTTATATTCCTGCCAGGTGTTTTTTTTTGGTATAGTAATGCTATTAAGTAACTTTAGCTTTGCAATGTTGTAAGAATCAAGTGAATTAATGTACGTAAAATGCTATGTAAATATCAGATGTCATTATTATTTCCCCGGAAGGCAATTATGAGGAAGTGAACTAGTGTATTAACCAGGTCAGTAAAGAGAAATTTTGTGGTGGTATGTTGACTAACCTTGACACCCAATTGGATATTGGTGGATGTTTGAAGGGAAGAAAAAAAATAGAATGATTGCATGGTTGTTATCTGGCTCCAAACCTGTATACTGTCAATAGATAAAGGGAAGTTAGAAATAAGAGTAGGTTTTAGAAGGGAAAGTCAGTTCTCTTTTAAACATAGTGATTTTGAGATGTCTATGGGACTTTCAAGTGGATCTGTTTAATTGGCAATTGTTCCTCTGATTTTAGAGTGGAGGAAAGAGACAGAAACAGGATATATAGATTTGAAACATGTGCAGAGAGATAATAATTTAGCTGCCAGGGCACCTTGGTGACTCAGTGAATAGAGTTCCAGGCCTGGAGTCAGAAAGAATCATCTTCTTGAGTTCTGATACTGAGTTCAGACACACTATCAGTGTGACCCTTTTTGTCCTAGTTTCCTCACCTATAAAATGATCTGGAGAAGGAATGGCCAACCACTCATGTATCTTTGCCAAGAAAATGCTAAATGAGGTCATAAAGAGTTGAATGCCACTGAAACAACTAAGCAACAACAAAAATAATTGAACATATGAGAGAGCTTGCCATGCAAGTGGATATGGAGAAAGAAAATAAGAAGATGCAAGACAATACTGCCATACATAGGTGTTATGGAAATATCTATGATTACCCTGCAAAGCAGACTAAAGAGGAATGTTTTAGAGAGGCAGCAGAATCAGCAGAGAGAAGGAACAAAGGTAACAAAGTAACAAGAAAAGAAAGTATCTAGAAGGAAGAAAGTATCTCTGCATTGTAAAACATTGCAGAGAGATCAAGAAGGAGAAATCTGAGAAAAATCTATTAGATTATGCAATTAAGAAAACATTAATAATACTAGACATTACAGTTTTGTCAAGTGTTAGGGTCCAAAGCCAGTTTGGGCAGAGTTAATAACGGAGTGGAAGGGAAGCAAGGGGAGACAAGGAATATAATTATTTTTTTCTATGAATTTGGACATGAATAAAAAAAAAAACAATATAGGCTGATAGCTTTAGGTTACAGTAGGGTCAAAGTAAGGTTAGAATAGAGAACATTTCAAACTCCTCTTGCAAACTTTAAAGAAACGTGTAATGTCAAAAATTATTGTTAGGTGTGAAGGTCTATATAAGTAGTGAGTGAGGAAGTATGAGCGTGAGACCATGTTGCCTTTCTGTTATGGTACAAGAACAGTTCTGCTGAAACAGGGAGGAAGCCTTTATGAGAGCTTGAGGATTTTTTCCAACCCTTACATACAAGGATGTTATGAGTCACTTCTAAAATATTTTTGACACATCAATAGAGATAACACAAATACTTTGGATAATATTTAATGGTATATATTTTACAGGTTATTAAATTCTGTTTACCTCTCATGCTTTCATTTTCTTTGAGAGGCTAATTCTGCTAACTTCAAATTGCCAAATTAGCTTACACTATATATTTCATTGGCTTGTGATTTATGTACTCTATTTAGTTCCAATAGGCCTGGATCTGGTTAGCACAAGTTCATGACCCTACAGTAAATGCAGTAGGCAGGAGAAGATGGAAATCTCCTTGTAAGTAGTGAAGGTCGCAGATCTACTATCCTGCCAGTTCTGGTAAGGAAGGAAAAGGTATTTGGACCTTTTGCAGCTGTCTGAAAATTGCATAAATGTCTTTAATATTAATGTTCTTCTCTTACTTTTAGTATTCCTTGGAGAATCTAATATCAGAGGTTAGTTCCTCTGCTTCTATAATGAAACATGGCCTTGTTAAATGTTGTGTAAAATGAAGACTTTTTGCCATTTCTTCTTTGCTGCAGTAAGAATGCAAAATGCAGCAGATTGGCTGGCCTAACCACTTAAGGAACTTTACTCATCTAAAGTGTTTGGAGTGTGAGATTTCCAATTTCATTAAATATAAGACAATGTGACATGAGGGAAAAAGACTGCTAACTGATGAAGTGGATAGAGTACTGGAAATGGAGTCAGAAAGACCTGAGTTGAGTATTTCCTTAAAGACTTAAATAGCTGTGTGACCTAGAGCAAGCTATTTAATCTCTATACAGCCTAAATTTCCTTCTATGTAGAACAGGAATAACACCTAACTCACAGAACTGTTGTGAAGACCAAACGATAAAATGTGTATAAAGTATTTTCTAAACTTTAAAGTGCTATATAGAATAATAAAAAAATTATACAATATTATATAATAGGTATACATATAACATGTGTTATATATAGTACAATATAATAATGACAATGATAATAATAATTGATAATAATAGTAATAATAATAATTATAATTATGCAGAATTTCAGAAGATATGGATTCAACATCTAGTTCTGTCACTACAAGTTTTATATATTGGTGAAGTCATTTTTATTTCTGTTTGAAAGTCATCTTCCCAATTGGTAAAATGAGATAATTAGACTAGATGATGTCTGTAGTCACATAAAATACTAATATTATTTGGTTCTATTGCAAAAAAAATGACAGTGCTTCAAAAATTTTTATCAGTCTTAATTATGGAAGGTGCCAAAATGACAGAATGAAGTGAAGATTGTTTTTCTGAGATCTCCCAATACTCCCCACTATAAAAATTTAACAATCCATCAAACTGAATGGGAAGACAAACAAAAAGTCATAGTGGATATTTTTCCCCATCCTAGATCAAATTAGGAAGAAAAAAAAAGGGAGATCTGCATATGCTGCAGGGATGACTGGCTTGGGGATCAGCGTGGTGGAACCAGATGAGGCCTATGGTGGCATCACTGGCAATGAGCAGCTATGATCGTTGTTGTGTATTGTTCATGCTTGAACAAAATGAACTCACAATGTCAGAGTCAATGTACAGTGTATCTGCCTGTGGATGATGAGATCAATATAAGCATGGAAGGCTCTACCACAGGTTGGGCACAAACACTTGTATGACCATTTGGAAAAGAGATGTCTCTAAATCAGTTCATCTGACATTTCCTTTTTCAACTGCCATAATTATGCTTTTTCATAGAGCACAGTGCCTTCTTTGATATGGACACTCCAATGCTGGACAGTCCTGTGGCAGTCTCCCACGTCCCATCTCCCATGTCTCACAGGTAATACCAGAATTCTTCAGAGAGACCTTGAGAGTGGTCTTTTATCACTTCTTCTGATATCATATGAGCACGTACCTTGTGTGAGTTCTCCATAAAATTGTCTTCCAGGCAAATATTGGTTTGGCATAAGAACAATGTGACCAGCCCATCAGAGTTACATTCTTTGCAGAAGAGTTTGAATACTTGGTAGTTCAGCTTGAGAGAAGACCTCAGTGTCTGGTACCTTCCCTTGCCAGGTGATCTTCAGAATCTTCCAAAGACAATTTAAATGGAATCAGCTGAATTTTCTGGCGTGGTGCTGGTAGATTGTCCAGGTTTCACAAGCATGCAATAATGATGTCAGCACAGCAACTAAATGGTCAATGGCTTCAATATTGATTGATGACGGTCTGTGGAGAACATGATGGAAGTGTTCATCCCATCTTTCCAGGATTATGTCCTCAACCTAATCAGTGTGAATCAATTAGTGCTGAGTAGTTGAGATACACCAAAGTCCTTTAGCCCATAAGTAGCTTTCTGGGCAGTGTAGAAGCACTTTGGATTATTACTGTCAGTGTAAATTTGAATTTAATCTTCCTTTTTATTGACCCAAAAATCCTGCAACTCTCTAAGTTTCACTTCCACTTTACTTTTGGTGGATTTAAATGCTGCCTTTTTAGAGATATATGAATCATCCTGCTGGAAGACCCTGTAGAGTTCTCTTTTTTTATTAGTTTATGAATTTCATCATCAATTTCATCTATTCAATTCTGTGTTTGTGAGTGTTCTGGTCTAAGTGAGTAAATGCAGTGTTATACACCAAATCTCTGAAAGCTGCCCACTCCTTTTCTGTTCCATTATTATCAACAGTGCCATGGCCCAGCTTTTTCCCCAAGTTAGTAACAACTTCACCTACAGAGAAGTGCTCTAATCTGTTAACTTTGAGGCTTCTGGTAGTTGTCCTGCCTTCGGGCTAGAGCTTTGGTTGAATCTAAATGTTTAGCTTGAAGAGAATAAGTTTATGATTGGTCGAGCACTCTGCACTAAACATTAGCTTCATCGCTCTCACGTGCTGTCTGTCTTTTTTCCTTACAAGTTCATAGTCTATTAAATGCTAATATTTGCTTCAAGTGTGTATCCATGAAGTTTTGTTGTTTTCAGGTAAATAGAAGACAGTGTTGGTGATAATCATGAGAAACAGAAGTCTTTAACAATAAGTCGTTGTTGCTGCTGTTTCCAACTCCATTCCTCCCAAGGATTTTCTGCCATGTCTGATATTCTGTACTTACTCTGGCTTTAAAATTATCCAGAACTGCAGGCTTGTCCTCTCTTGCAACACTGATGGTGAGGGTTTCCAGGTCTTCATAAAATTTTTCTTTGACTTCATCAGGGTTCATCTTGGTGGAAATATACACTAATGATAGTGACAGAGCACTTTCCTGCAAATGGCAATCACATTCTATGAGCCTGTCATTTATGCCTTTCGGGAGGCAAGCAAGCTGGTTGACTAGATTTGATTGAGAAAGCTATACCAGCTTCATGGTGCTCATCATGGTAGCCACCCCAGAAAAAATGTGTATCCAGCTCTGACTTTGGTAATCTGGCCTTCATTTACCAGCTTTGTTTCACTCAAGGCTGCTTTGTGGATATGATACTTGCTGAATTCTCTTACAGGAAGAGTTGTTCATCTTTCAAGTCTATTACATTTCTTGTTGTCCATGAGTGTGTTCACATTCCATGTACCACCTTTGCAAAAGTTGTTATACATATCTTTGTGTTTCAACTGCAGGGTGAAATTCCCACCTGTGATGGTGAGCAAGCTATAGTTAGGTAAAGCAGACAATTTTTAGAGTACATTTTTCTAGTTTCTCCCTCATGTCAGGATGTCAGCAGTGTAGTCCTTAAGAAAGCTGCTCAGATCAGTGAGAAGATGACCCTATATCCCAGGGCACCTGTGTGCAAAGTTGTGACTGCATCTGTCAGTGTATCCACAGGTGATGTTTTGTCACTAGTCCATCACTGTAGCACTTTGAGGTGGGTGAAGTAGTAATACAGTAAATAGTAAATAAATACTTAAATAGTATGGGTGATGCCTATTGACTTACATATAAATTGGCTTTAAGAAAGGTAGACTTGTGTGAAGTCATTGGCCTCATTCTATCTTCTAGAGTCATTAGAATCCCATGACAAAACAAAAGTCAAGATGACTGGTAATGGCTCTGCATAACGTTGTCTTCTGTGTGTGACCAAGCTCTAATCACTCCATAATACCTGTTTCACCCATCTTTATGGACTGTTGGAACAAAATGTTCACATTTGCCTATTCTTGTGGTAACTTCTTCACCTTATTCACCCCTAATTCACCAATGAGTTTGAGTCCCAACCATTTACCCTTAACATGGTTCAGCCCATCTCCTAAGATGATTAACTGGGATGTGACCACTATGTGTGCTATACCTTTTTTGGAGCCACAGATGAGAGCTGGTTGGCTGGATGTGCAATTCTAAAAAGGCTCAGAAGCCCTCACTCCATAGGTACTAGTGCTCCCATGAACACCTTGTACAGCCCAGAACCCATGAGGACCATCTAGGGATTGTAAGGGAACTGAATACTTAGTAAGAAAGAGATCCCATTAAACCCTTGTACTGTCACTGAGCATAGGATCAAGTGCTATTTGGCAGCTCTTTCATCTACTAACCAGTTCTAGGTCACAGTTTCATGAAAGAGAAGAGTGGTCACTGTCATGAGGGAACAGAGGCCCTATGTGTATAAGGTCCAAAGTATTGACCAATGACAGACCAATTGACCAATTCAGATTTCTCACTGGATCACACCACTTTGAATGAACCAAAAGTTTACAAGTACCAAATGAACAAAGAATAGAAGTTAATGAAACACAAAATCTAAGTCAAGATATCTTGCCACCATCCCACCCCCTACACTGCAAAAGGTGAGCAAAACACAAATCAAACATAAAGTTCAAAGGCAAGTCTCCATTCCACAAGTCTCTCCTCAATACAGTCCATCTCCAACTCAGTTGTCAAAGCGATCTTCCTAAAACTCGAGTCTGATCATGTGTGTTTTTTTAGCCTGCCCCCCCACATTTTTGCATTCTTCTTACATATCCCAACTCCCACCCACTAATCTGTGATTCATTGACACTGACCTCTTTGCTATTCCTTGATCAAGACACTCCATCTCCCAGTTCCAGGTATTTTCTCTGGCTATTCCCTGATGCCTGGGATAATTTTTCTAATCACTGTCACTTGGCTTCACTGGTTTCCCTCAAGGCCCAATTAAAATCCCAATGCTACAGAAAGCCTTTTCCTATCCCCTTTAATTCTCAAGCCTTTCCTCTGTTGATTATCTCCAATCTATGCTGGAACTATCTTATTTATACATAATTATTTGTATATTTTCTCCCTTATTAGACTCAGTGTTCCTTAAGAGTAGGGAATGTCATTTGCTTTAATTGTCACACTTCATATACTGCCTGGTGCATAGTAGGCACAAGATAAATGCTTATTGATTGATTACCATATGAACACCAGTTGAAAGAAAGACTATTTAGCCAGGAGAAGAAAAGCATTAGAGGATACATGAAATCTGTCTTCAGGTATTTAAAGGGTTGTCACATATAGGAGAATAGACTGGTTCTTCTTAGGCCCAGAGGGTTGAGGTATGAGTAGTAACTGGAACTTGAAAAAAATCAAATTAAGATTCAGTATAAGGAAAACTTCCTAATAATAGGTATGGACACAAATTGCCTGCAAACAAAGGCTGGATGCCTGTCTCTTAGGAAATACTTAAGGAGACATTTTTCTTTCTTGTTTGTTTATATTTTTCTTTCTTTCTTTTTTCTTTTTCATTATTTTTATAGTATAAGATGGAGTATACAGTTCTTGTGGTTCCTTCTAACTTAAATTCAATGTGTCTGCCATTGTCAATGTTCTTATGTTAAAATCAAAAGGTGAATATCTAAATGGCAATAGAGGTTGAATATATTTATAGGACATGCAGGTACTGCCTAACAGACAGTTTACAAATGTAGCTATTGTGTAGAAGACTTCAGGTCACAGATTATTTGTTTTAGTGTCCATCCTATTTTATCATGGTTATTCTGCCTCTCCTGTCACATTGGAATATGAAGGGAAATGGCAAAGTGAGGAACAGGCAAAGGACCAAGATCTGATTTCACTTGCCTAAAGAAGAATATATTTCTTTTCAATAGTGATATTAGTGAGAAGACTGGAGGGTATATTGGACAGTTGACTGACTTTAGAATCTGGACAATTGAAGTCAAGTCTGGCACTGCCACTTTTGAGTTTGGGTGACTTGAGCAAATCCCTTTACTGCTCAAGATTTCAGTTTTCTCGACCTTAAATTAGAGATATAGATAAGAGCATCTGCCACCTCAACACACCATTGTGAAGGAAGTGCTTTGTAAACTATGAAGTTCCATAGAATACAAATGTTCATGAAATTTTTTAGCAAGTTGATAGGGGATACATGAAATCTGTCATTTGTGTTTTCATTTGTTTGTGTTTTCCCCCTCACAGTCTTGAAAATCTTAACTTGCACTCTATTTTAACTTTGATATATTATCTCCTTCTCTTGGATGCCATGATTATCCATGGAGACTGAATACATTCCTTGCAGTTGTGTGAACCGAGTTAGCATACAAAAAGGCTATTTCCCATTTATTAATTTTTCTCTTATATTTCCTGGAAATGTTAATTGGAAATTTATAAGTATTTAATTGAATTAATCTGCTTGGAACATATAAATAACATTACCCTTTTAAGATTGTTAACATCTAAATAGTGGTGCTGAGGTTTAGTCTCTGCCCATCTAGGGCCAAAAACTGTTGAGGTTTCATATGTTGTGGTGAAACCATCTCAAAGAATTCAATATCAGACCACCTCTAATCTAAGTATAGGCATTTACTGAGATTGACTCCTCTCATGAAGCAGGCTAAGTTCTAAGAGGAACCAGCAGTTTCAGAGAAAACAAGATGGATTTTCATAGGGTAAAGATGCAATTACATACCAGAAACTTATATAGAATACAGGAATATAATTAATATTAAAAAGGCAGGAGAACTTCAGTGGAACTGCACAGGCATTATTGTATAGGGTGGGCCCCTTCTATGGTTTGGTGGTCAAGCATTCTGGTCATGCTGTTCTCCAGTTGGCTAGCTATTGTGGGGCTGTCTGATCAAGATGGACAGTTAGGTATTGTGGTCCTTTCTTGGGCTAAATGGATGATGTGATTGATTGCGATTGCACACCTGTTTTATGTGAAAAGGTTTGGTGGGCTATTTAAATACAGTGGGCCTGTAATGAAGTTAGAATATTGGGGCTGGGGGCAGCTCTATTAGGACTCAATCAGTAGGGAATATTAACATTTCTGAATGTGCCTAATATGTCATTCATTCAGTAAGTTTTCAAACAACCCTAAACATTTATCCTCTTTCTGCCCCAACTCACAGTAAGTTAAATGGATACTAAAAAAGGGATCCAGCTCTCTGTGCCTCAGTGCCCTCTTCTGAGTAAGAGGAGAGTTTGAAATATAATAGTAGTTAACATTTATATGTTCACTATATGCTGGACACTGTGTTAAGCATCTTCATTTTATAGGTGAGGAAAATTGTTTTCTGTTTGCCTCAGTTTCCTCACCTGTAAAATGAAGATGTTTATTACACCTACAATGCAGGGTTAAATGAGTAGGTGGTATATGTCTGAAGCCAAATTTAAACTTAGGACTTCCTGATTCCAGTCCAGGTACTCTATCCACTGCACCACCTACCTAAGGTCCTTTTCAGTTCTAAATCTGTTATCATTTATATTCTACTCTAGTTTGTGCAGGTGGAAAGATATGGAGTAGTTAAACTTTGACTTTCCTGCTTGAAGCCTGGGGACATTGAGATTAAGAACCTGGAGTTTCCTCTGAGATGGAAATGAATCCTACTTGTGCTTTTGTAGCCCCAGTGGGACATTTAATACTTTCAGCTTCTTTGCCAAAGGCAGGGGGAATCAAGGAACACAAGCCCTTTGAATAAAAGGAGAAAGAGAAGCTTGGTCAGGGGAAACTCTAGGGACAAACACTAAAAGATGGATCAGGGAAAAGAGAAGGAATGTGACCACTATCATATACATTTCACTGAAGACCAGAGTAACCTTTAAAGACTTCTTTTGACATTGTAACCTTTCCCTTTGGTTATTTTAAACCCCTGTTTCCCAGGAGTTACTAAGTGTAAAAGTCCTCATAAAACCTAAGGCTGGGTTGTGGGCTCATTTTAGAGGCAGTAGGTGTGTGAGGGGAATAGGGGAATTGAAAATCTGGGCCCATTTCTGAAGCTAAGATCATAAGTGAAACCAAATGGATTGTAAGGATGCAATGGCCGTAGGAGGAAAACTTCTAGGATCTTTAGATCTAGAGGGACCTAAGGTCCAGAAATGGGCCAGAGGGAGCCAAACTGGGACTAAGGAAGATCGCTACACATTTCCTACCAGTAGGAAGAACCAGCATATTTAAGGCAATTGTATTCCAAGACATGCAAGTAGGTAAAATTCCCAGGAGAGGATAATACACACCCCAATCCAAGAAGCAGCAAAATAATCAGCAGAAAAGGAGGAAATGAGAATTTAAAGTAAGAGCTGGAAGAAGGGTTAAAATAGCACCTCCTACACTTTCCCTGAAAAAAAAGTAAGAAAAATAAAAATACAATGATATTTGGGCCAAATCAAATGCAAATAAGATTTCAGGGGAATCAAATTTTCTTATGCTATTGTGTTATTCCCCGTTTTGCAGGATAATCTATTTAACTTGCACATAGCTACTTTTTATGTATTTTTTTTTGCATAATGACACACCCATTTAGATTGTGACCTCCTAGAATACAGATACTGGCTTTTACTCTTAGCACCCTGATGGACACATAGTAGATGTTTAATAAATGTTTATTCATTGATTGGCTGACTTTGAACATAGTATTATAGTCTTCTCATTAACCTCTTGGAGTTTTATGGTCCAAACTTCCTTTTTCAAATACTTTTTTGACCTTAACAGTAGTGAAACAGATATTCTACTAAGGTGGAAATTGTTTTTCTTTTTTTTTTTAGTCATTATTTATCTATTTAATATTTTTAGTTTTCAGCATTGATTTCCACAAGAATTTGAATTACAAATTTTCTCCCCATTTCTACCCTCCCACCACTCCAAGATGGCAAATATTCTGATTGCCCTCTTCCCCAGTCAGCCCTCCCTTCTGTCACCCTACTCCCCCCATCCCCTTTTCCCTTACTTTCTTGTAGGGCAAGATAGATTTCTATGCCCCATTGCCTGTATATCTTATTTCCCAGTTGCATGCAAAAATGACTTTTTTTTTTAACATTTACTTTTAAAACTTGGAGTTCCAAAGTCTCTACCCTTTTGCCTCCTCACCCACCCTATATAAGAAGGAAAGCAATTCAGCATAAACAACATGTGTATCATTATGCAAAACCCTTCCACAATAGTCATGTTGTGAAAGACTAACTACATTTTGCTCCTTCATATCCTATCCTCCTTTATTGAGTTTTCTCCCTTGACCCTGTCCCATTTCCAAAGTGTTTGCTTTTGATTACCTCCTCCCCCTATTTGACCTCCCTTCTATCATCCCCCACTTTTTATCTCCTTCCTCCTTCTTTCCTGTGGGGTAAGATACCCAATTGAGTGTGTATGTTATTCCCTTCTTGGGTCAAATCCGATGAGAGCAAGATTCACTCATTCCCCCTCACCTACGCCCTCTTCTTTTCCTACAAAACTGCTGTTTCTTGACACTTTTATGAGAGATAATTTACCCCATTCTATCTCTCCTTTTCTATATCTCTCAATATATTCCTCTCTCATACTTTAATTTAATTTTTTATATGTCATCCCTTCATATTCAACTCACCCTGTGTCCTCTGTCCATATAGATGTATATTCCCTTCAGCTACACTAACACTGAGAAAAGTCTCATGAATCACACAAATCATCTTTCAATGTAGGCATGTAAATAAAACAGTTCAACTTTAGTAAGTCTCATATAATTTCTCTTTCTTGTTTGCCTTTTCATGCTTCTCTTGATTCTTGTGTTTGAAAGTCAAATTTTCTATTCAGCTCTGGTCTTTTCACTGAGAAAGCTTGAAAGTCCTCTATTTTATTGAAAATCCACATTTTGCCTGGGAGCATGATACTCAGTTTTGCTGGGTAGATGATTCTTGGTTTTAATCCTAGCTCCATTGACCTCCAGAATGTCATAATCCAAGCCCTTTGATCCTTTAGTGTGGAAGCTGCTAGATCTTGTGTTATCCTGATTATGTTTCCACAATACTCAAATTATTTCTTTCTGGCTGCTTGCAGTATTTTCTCCTTGATCTGGGAGCTCTGGAATTTGGCAACAATATTTTCCTAGGAGTTTTCCTTTTAGGATCTTTTTCAGGAGGTTATCTGTGAATTCTTTCAATTTCTATTTTGCCCTCTGGATCTAGAATATCAGGGCATTTCTCCTTGACAATTTCATGAAAGATGTTATCTAGGCTCTTTTTTTAATCATGGCTTTCAGGTAGTCCACTAATTTTTAAATCATCTCTCCTGGATCGATTTTCCAGGTCAGTGGTTTTTTCCAATGAGATATTTCACATTGTCTTCCACTTTTTTTCATTCCTTTGGTTCTGTTTTATAATATCTTGATTTCTCATAAAGCCACTAGTTTCCACTTGCTCCAATCTAATTTTTAAGGTAGTATTTTCTTCAGTGGTCTTTTGGACTTCCTTTTCCATTTGGCTAATGCTGCCTTTCAAGGCATTCTTCTCCTCATTAGCTTTTTGGAGCTCTTTTGCCATTTGCGTTTGTCTATTTTTTAAGGCTTTATTTTCTTCAGTATTTTGGGGGGTCTTTTTTAGCCATTCATTTTCTTGTTTTTCATGCTTTTCTTGCATCATTCTCATTTCTCTTCCCAATTTTTCCTCTACTTCTCTTACTTGCTTTTCCAAATCCTTTTTGAGCTCTTCCATGGCATGAGACCAATTCATGTTTTTCTTGGAGGCTTTTGATATAGGCTCTTTGCCTCTGTTGACTTCTTCTGGCTGTGTGTTTTGGTCTTCCTTGTCACCAAAGAAAGATTCCAAAGTCTGAGTCTGAATCTGAGTCCATTTTTGCTGCCTATTCATAATCACAGTTAATTACTTAACCCTTGAGCTTTCCATTGGGGTATGACTGCTTGTAGAGTAGAGAATATTTTATCCCAAGCTTGAGGGTCTGCACTGTTGTTTTCATAGCTATTTTTACACAGCAAGCTCTGCCACATCAGTGCTCTTCCTTCCCCAAGAACCGCCAACCCGGGCTGTGACTCAGATCTAAGAAGGCTCTGATCTGCCACTTAATTCCTCCCACCATGTGGGCCTGGAACTGAAAGCAACTGCAGCTGTAGCTCTGTAAGCAGCCTCAGAGCTGCACCACCTCTACCACCCCCTGGGGCAGTGGCCAAGCAGTGAACTCCTTTCACTCTGTCCCCACATTTTTCCCACTAACCTTCTCTGTTGTCTTTGGCATTTGTGGGTTGTGAAGTCTGGTAACTTCCAGAGCTCACTGATTCAGGGTGCTATGGCCTGTCCTGCCAGGCTCCCGGTTCTAGTTCATCTAGGTGGGGTCCATCCTAGGCTCTGCTCCCAGTTCAGTGCGATAGACCTTACCAGCAACCATCCAGGCTGTTCTCGGCTGGTGCCCTGCTTCCCTCTGCTATTTCGTGGGTTCTGCAGTTCTAGAATTTGTTTGGAGCCATTTTTGTAGGTGTTTGAAGGGTCCTGGGGGAGAGCTTTGGGCAAGTCCCTGCATTCCAGCTGCCATCTTGGTCCTGCCCTTATCCTCACCGCAAATTTGTTTTGCTTGACTTGCTAAGTATGAAAAAGGGCTATGAGTGTTTTGCTTTTTCTTCTGTCTCCACATTTGACCACTGATTTACTCAGCTATATATCAGGAATAAATTAATAAATAAGTATTAATTTTTTAAATGTGGACCTAATAACTCACTTGATCAGCTATATTTAGCTAAATATTTAAATATAAGGGTAGAGACTCCAGAAATCTGGACAAATTTAAATGTATCTATTGTATATCCACAATCCTTTTTTTTTCAAGGAAAGAATTTGACACAGTAAATATCAAATGACACTAAAAAGAAATTGATTATGTTTTAATAAATAGAAAATAACTCATGTGAATCTGAGAACCATTCTTAAATCAGTTCTCTGTGTATATAGTCAGACCATCAGCTTATTAGAGCAGAGGACAAAATAAAATCAAGGCTCAAAGAAAAAAAATGAGAAAATGATAACATGAAATTAAATAAAATGTCCCCATTAACTAATTGCTGATTTTAAAAAAAAGAACACCATCCTCCTGATTATTTTATGTGGCGCTAAATCCTAAAACTTGTCTCTGAAGAATTTAAGTTGAGCATCACAGAAAGAGCAATGGAGATGCTCATGGTGAGATGGAACATGTATGAAGAAATCATGGATGAGAAGAAATAATATAAATATATAGGAATGAAAGTTTGGGAGTGAGAAAGTTCATTACTCACAGATATGTGAAAAGTATGAGAGGCTCCCTTGCCCTTTAAACCTGTGGGTGATCATTGATAGTGACTTATTCATATAACATCAGACTGGAATCTTAATAGAAAGTCCAGATTTCTTGGGTCTCTACCCTTCTAACCAAATGTTGCTGCTGGGCATATTAAGAGAGACTGAATGAGAAAGGAGACCTTCAAAGCAGTCGGTCTGTAGTCTGGGCTGTGTCTGCCCCCTCTTCCTCTACATCAACTATAGAGACACTATTATTAATATAAATTTAGCTAAATATACCTAACCAAGTCAGTTATTAGGTCCACATTTACAAAATTAATACTTATTTATTAATTTATTCCTGATATATAGCTGAGTAAATCAGTGGTCAAATGTGGAGACAGAAGAAAAAGCAAAACACTCACTGCCCTTTTTCATACTTATCTATAGTTAAGCAAAACCAATTTCCATGCTAGAAGTCTATTCTAATAATATTCTATTTCACTACTGTTAAAGTCACAAAAGTACTTGAAAAAAGGAAGTTTGGACCATAAAACTCCAAGAGGGAAATTAAAAGACTATCATACTATGTTCAAAGACAGCCAATCAATGAATAAGCATTTATTAAACACCTACTATGTGTCCATCAGGGTGCTAAGAGTAAAAGCCAGTCCCTACAGTCTAGGAGGTCAGAATCTAATGGGGGAGCCATTATGCAAACAAATATGTAGAAAGTAGTTACATGCAAGCTGAGTAGATTATCCTGCAAAATGGGGAATAACATATTTAAATATAATTTTCACCATCCTTGACAAAGTCTATCCTTACAATGAAGCCACCAAGTATTTTTAAGGTATTATTTTGGTCCACACCTATAATTCATTTGTCTTAACTCCTAGTGAGAGAATTCCCTTTTCCAGTGCAGATTAGCTACAGTTCTCTGAGGTATAGTCTTCGAGAATTGCTGAGAACAACATAGATTAACACTGGCATGTCAAAGAAAAGACTTATACTCAGGTATTCCTGCCTTTGTGACCTGCTCTATATCCATCATTTTACACTGCCACTCAAACTATATATTGATTATTTTGGGAACTTCTATCACATTCCATGTAAATTTCCCTATGTCTTCATCCTCTAAAAGAGATGTTGGTTGGCATACAAGCTACCAATCATTTTCACTTTTGATTTTTTGTAAGTGTTTACTATGATCCCTAAAACATGTGATGACCGAAAGCCCTTATGAGATATTTCTCATTGCTTTTGAATGCACAATAAAATCAATTCCACTAGCTTCTTAATTGAGAATCTCTAGGCAATCCTTCTAATTAGCTTCAATTTCATCTTGTCTATTGGTTTTCTTTATAGCAATAGCATATAGTTTCTGTATATACTACGTGATCAATAGAAAATGACTTCACATTTAGAACATTAGCATAGTTTAAAACTATATGATGGCTAGCACTAAAATAATACAAAGTAGGAAATAAATACATGAGAGATACCAATCATTTATGAAATATATCAAGATGGAAAGTTTATTCTTAATTGGGGAGGGATCAGAAAAGGTTTCATAGAGAACCTTGAATTCATTCATTCAAAAAAATTATTAAGTATGTATTATGTATCAAGCTCTCTTTTAGATATTGGGGTATATGCAATGTTTTAGATAAAGTGTGTTCCTGGCCTGCTTCATTTTGACTCCAGGAACATTATGTTTCATCACTAGAATAAGCTCTTCATCAGAAATTTCATCATCAGGGCCTCCTCAGTACCCTCACTTGCATCTCTCATCAGATTGCATGGCAAAGCAAAACCAAAACAAAACAAGAAACACTCCCAAAGAGGATCCAGAATTTCTAACTCTTCATTTTCAACCAGATGTGTTGCTTGATTTTGATTTCCTTCCCTTGGCAGTTGTACCCTCTGGCACCTGTCTCCTTTTCAGTTTCCTTTTGTGTCTTGTGTTTTCACATTACTCTGTAAGCTCCTTGAGGGAAGAGACTATCTTTGCTTATCCATTTCCTCAGTGCTTAGCATAGTGCCTATCACATGGTAGCTGCATATTAAATGTCTATTAACTATTCATTTAATATTATCCTTCCTCTTATGGGGCCTTTTATCTGGTAGGAGGGTAAGGGAGATTCAGAATATAACAACGATAATAATAACAGCATATAGGAAATGCCCTGGAAAATTGAAAAACAAAGTGTTCTGTGAAGTCCTGGAGGAAGATCATTATGGACTAGGAGATTCTACTGAACTTTCATGAAGGAGGTGAAATTTGTGCTGGGCTTAAAGGGATGGTTTTATTTTTAGGAGATGAGAGCATATGCATTCCAGGCATAGAGAAAAATAAGGAATCAAGTCATAAAATATGGGAAAATAAAGGGTGTTTGTAATAAAAGACAAGATGGTGGGAAATAAGTAATCATATGGGTGAAAAAATAGATTGAATGATAATTATGGAGAGACTTAAGTTCCAATTTAAACTATTTTGAATTTTTATCACTAGCTAAATTGGAGACATAGAATATATTTGAGCAATACAGTGTCATGACCAGATGTTTCCACACAAAGTTTATTCAGAAAATAGCATTAAGTGTAGATTAAACAGATGAATAAATTAACACATGATATAGTCTTTGAATAGTCATGAAGATTTCAATGAGTGGACATGGAGTCTAAGAGGGCATTACAGGCTAAGAGAACAAAATGAATCAAGACAAAAAAAATGGTGAGTGCTGTTTTTGAGACTGAGTGGGACAGAGGGGATGACTAAGAGGAGTTTCCATGCCCCCATTGACTGTAATATCATGCAGAAACCATGATAGATAAATGCATCTAACCTTATTTCAATCAAATGAAGCATCCCTTTGCATCTCAAGTTGGGAGCTTAATATAGACATATACTTTATGTTTTCTGTCCTCTTTAAAGTCTAGGATGATTGATCTCTTGTATTCCTTTTTTTCTGTTCTTTACCTCACTTCCCCTAGCCCTTCTTAACTACTCTTTCATATTTGCTCAAAATGTAGTAAAATTAGTTCATTTTTATTTAGAAGGAAAGCCCTTCTACATTTACAGATAACAAATAAATAAGACTTTTTAAGAGCATAAAATTCTCATGCTTGAAAGATACCTCTTAGCTGGGCAACAATGAGGTAGTATAGACAAGAAGGAAGTAGAGAATGGATAAATTTATCTGGGTCCCACAATATGGTGAGGTAGATGAATCCACACAAAAGGTGATTTCTGGTCAGTGAGATAATTCCTTAAGAAGATCAGAGAACCAGGCAAGTATCCATAATTTCACCATTTTCTTCCATTTTACCACAACAGAGCCATTTCTTGTGATCTGCTCCCTTAGCCTGAGAACCTTTCCTAGTTACATATTTCCCCCCTGGGGACTGAAAAGTGCCCCGTGCAACCCCTGACCAGCCTCTGCTCTCAAGAGACTTAAGTCTCTTCTTTTATCTTGGAAAATCTACATTTTTCATCAATACCTTCTTCTTGACAATTACTGAACAAAACATTAAGACTCTACTCTATGGTAAATATAGTAGACTTTGAACACACTTATAAGTGGAGAGGATCACCGTTGGTTGGGACAGTCAGGTAAAAGGATATTTAGATGGATCATTAAGGATAGTTGGGATTAAGATATTTTGAGGACTTGCTACATGGAAAAAATCTATTCCAAAAATAGAGAGGGATGAATAAACAAGGACTATTCTGTTTTGTTTTTTCCCCTTATAACTTACTTCTTCTTTCATTCCCTTTTTCCTCCTCTTCCAAACCTGGGTTAGGCTGGGCTTTTTTGTGAGTTGAACATTATAGTCTTTCCCTATTAATTACAGTGAGGATTCTACCAAATTTTAGGTTATGAGTTTTCTGCTCCAAGACATACATATCCCCACATGGCTTTTTGGTACATAATTGTCTATTAGGCTAAGCCACATGAGACAACAAATACAGTTTTCCCGTCATGCCAGATGAAATATGAACAGAAGGGATGTTAGATTCCAATCCAGTTAACCAGACAAAAACTGATGTTCCAGAATATGAGATATGCAAAGATTCATCCCACTTATTCACTGTGATTCAGTGCATTACATGGCTTGAAAACATTATTTTCCCAGGGAAATTTCCTTTTCTGTGCTAATGTTTGTTTTGGCTTTTTTGCGATTATGGAGGCAGCTGAAGGGAGGAATTTGAAAGTTAGAGTTACCTGGAAAAATATCTTCTCGAATGATTTTCTCTTGATGTATATGTTGGTTGCCATAGTGACAGTCAATCTGTTCATGCCTTTAAAAAAAAGTGACTCATTTTTCCCATTTCTTGAAGAGTGAAATTACTAATTTATAGCCAGAAACATTATGTTTACACTTAAATGTTTAATTTTAGTCAAATGTTAGTGAGCATTCAGCATGTACCTTATAAAACAAGTAATTTTACTGCTCACATACAAAATTTTCCCTTAAAATGTTACATATAATAATTCAGAACCTTTATTCTAGAGTATCCAAATGGTGTTTTTGACTAGCACACTTTTTACCCCCCTGAATAGCTGTGCATATAGGAATATAATTCTTATATATAAAAGAAGTTTAAAAGAAATTAGCTAAATAATTTATCTTTCATTATTTAAAGTTCTTTTTGATGATTTCTTTAATTGATATGGTTACTAAAATTGTAATTAAGTTCATCTATATGTGACTTATAAAGAAGAGAATCCAAAATTAAATGAAATGAGAAATGTCATCAGTCACTATAAATTTTAATAGACATCTGTCAAACTTTTTTATTTTTTTGAACAATGTCATAGATTTAGAGCTGGAGAGAAATTTAAAGGCTATCTAGTCCAACTCCCTTATTTTCCTGAGGAAACTGAGGTCTGGGTTAAGGGACTAGCTCAGGGAGCACCCAGGGTGTAAATGACAGAGGTGGAATTTGATCATAATTTTTTTCTGACTCCATAGCTAGCTTTCTTTTCACTGTACCATACTTACTGTTTTCTTTCTATGGTACTCTTTCATTAAGAGTATAACTAATGTGTTTTTGGCATCCATAGGACATTTTCCTTTGATATAGATAATTATGTAATAACTAGGTAATAACTAAGTCTCTCAAATTCTATACATTTCTCTTTGTCTATTATTAAGACCATTATTAGCAAAAAATCATCAAAGTCCTCAGATGTTTCAAATTGTTTGTAGTATATGTTTTTGTGCATATATGCATACGTGTATACATATACATACATATACACATGCATATATATGTATGTATATGCCAACTACAGACACACATGAAGAGCAGCTAATATAGACTGCTTTAGATAAGAGAATGCTTATATGGATGAAACAGTAAAATAATGGATTTTATAGTCTTGAAGAAAGTAGCAACAATTTTATTAAAAATATAAACTGATGCTATTTTTGTTGAAAACAAAACCATGAAACCACTGAATGTTCTATTGAATGTGGCTAGGATCTTAAATAATTCTAATCAGTGGGGATTTAAATCAATCTCTTAAATTTCAAATTTATTTTTAGTTTTATACCCAATTTTATCCATGTACAGCTTAGATTTACACAGAAGCTTACTAAATTGTAACTTTAATATTTGATTGACTTGTGATTTCTTCATTGTGGAAATTCCTTCCAAAGGTATTGATTGCAATCTCTCATACTCTCACACTTTAAAACACTTTGTTTACATCTTCTCATAAATCTTCCACAGGGCTTCAACCTATCACTTCAGAAATGGGCCAAATGCTTTTATTGTTATAGATCATTATAATGATTATCATTTATTTCACATTTCTTATGCAAATTTTCATTATAATAACTTTCAAACAATCATGATTACCTTGAATCTCTACCTTGCCCTTTGCATGCTGTGAAATGTTAATTCTATGGAACAGTATTCAGAGAGTCACAGTCAGACAGCATTATTGGTAGAATAAGAATTTGAACAAAGGGTCATTGTTTCAGGGAGAAGGTGGTATGGTATTTAACAAGAATAGTGTTGGGGGGGGCGGAGCCAAGATGGCAGCTGGTAAACAGAGACTAGAGTGAGCTCCATACCCGAGTCCCTCCAAAAACCTATAAAAAATGGTTCTGAACCAATTCTAGAATGGCAGAACCCACAGAACAGCAGAGGGAAGCAGGGCTCCAGCCCAGGACAGCTTGGATGGTCTCTGGGTGAGGTCTATTCCACATGGAGCTGGGAGCTGGGAGCTGGGAACAGAGCGGAGCAGAGCCCAGCCTGAGCTGCATGGACCATCCAGACCAGAAGCCAGGCAGAGGGGGCCCTAGCACGCTGAATATGTGAGCTGCGGAAGTTACCAGACCCCTCGACCCACAAACACCAAAGACTGCGGAGAAGGTTAGTGGGAGAAGCTGCGAGAGTGGAAGGAGTTCGCGGTTCAGCTTCCAGCCCCGGGGGCAGCGGAGGTGGGGCAGCTACAGCTGTTGTTACTTCCGGATCCAGGCCCACCTGGTGGGAGGAATTAAGTGCGGGATCAGAGCAGGAGTGCAACAGCGTGCTGAAGATCTAAGCCCAGTCTGGACTGGGGGTTCTTGGGGAAGGAGTAGTGCAGATCTGACAGAGCTGGCACCTCCCCCCCAAACGTGGAACATAGAAATCGTTAGTCTACAAGCAGTCATACCCCACTGAAAAACTCAAGGGTCAAGTTAGTTGGTTGGAAATATGGCCAGGCGGCAAAAATACGCCCAGATTCAGTCTCAGACTTTGGATTCCTTCTTTGGTGACAAAGAAGACCAAAACATACAGCCTAAAGAAGACAACAAAGTCATAGAGCCTACAACAAAAGCCTCCAAGAAAAACATGAACTGGCCCCAGGCCATAGAAGAACTCAAAAAGGATTTGGAAAAGCAAGTTAGAGAAGTAGAGGAAAAATTGGGAAGAGAAATGAGAAGGATGCAAGAAAACCATGAAAAACAAGTCAATGACTTGCTAAAGGAGACCCAAAAAAATACTGAAAAATACACTGAAGAAAACAACACCTTAAAAAACAGACTAACTCAAATGGCAAAAGAGCTCCAAAAAGCCAATGAGAAGAAGAATGCCTTGAAAGGCAGAATTAGCCAAATGGAAAAGGAGGTCCAAAAGACCACTGAAGAAAATACTACTTTAAAAATTAGATTGGAGTAAGTGGAAGCTAGTGAGTTTATGAGAAATCAGGATATTATAAAACAGAATCAAAGGAATGAAAAAATGGAAGACAATGTGAAATATCTCCTTGGGAAAACCACTGACCTGGAAAATAGATCCAAGAGAGATAATTTAAATATTATTGGACTACCTGAAAGCCATGATCAAAAAAAGAGCCTAGATGCCATCTTTCAAGAAATTATCAAGGAGAACTGCCCTGATATTCTAGAGACACAGGGCAAAATAGAAATTGAAAGAATACATCGATCGCCTCCTCAAATAGATCCCAAAAAGAAATCTCCTAGGAATATTGTCACCAAATTCCAGAGCTCCCAGATCAAGGAGAAAATACTGCAAGCAGCCAGAAAGAAACAATTTGAGTATTGTGGAAACCCAATAAGAATAACCCAAGATCTGGCAGCTTCTACATTAAGAGATCGAAGGGCTTCGAATGCAATATTCCGGAGGTCAATGGAGCTAGGATTAAAACCTAGAATCACCTACCCAGCAAAACTGAGTATCATGTTCCAAGGCAAAATATGGATTTTCAATAAAATAGAGGTCTTCCAAGCTTTCTCAGTGAAAAGACCAGAACTGAATAGAAAATTTGACTTTCAAACACAAGAATCAAGAGAAGCATGAAAAGGTAATCAAGAAACGGAAATTGCAAGGGACTTACTAAAGTTGAACTGTTTTGTTTACATTCCTACATGTAAAGATGATGTGTATGATTCATGAGACCTCAGTATTAGGGTAGTTGAAGGGAATATGCATATATATATATGTTTATGTATATATATATGTGAATGTGTATGTATGTACATATCTATGTATATAAGTATGTATGTGTATGTATATGTATATATATATATATGTGTGTTTTATATATATATAGATATAGATATATGTAAAAGAGAGAGAGCAGACACAGGGTGAGTTGAAGATGAAGGGAAGATATCTAAAAGAAATAAAATGAAATTAAGGGATGAGAGAGCAACATACTGAGAGAGGCAGATAGGGAGAGACAGAATGGGGTGGATTATCTCGCATAAAGGTGGCAAGAGGAAGCAGTTCTGTGGAAGGAGGGGAGAGGGCAGGTGAGGGGGGAATGAGTGAACCTTGCTCTCATCAGATTTGGCCTGAGGGGGAATACCATACATACTCAGTTGGGTATCTTACCCCACAGGAAAGAAGAGGGAGGAAGATAAAAAAAAATAAAAGAGGGGGGGATGATGGAGGGGAGGGCAGATGGGGGTGGAAGTAATCAAAACAAACACTTTGGAAAGGAGACAGGGTCAAGGGAGAAAATTCAATAAAGCGGGATGGGTTGGGAAGGAGCAAAATGTAGTTAGCCTTTCACAACATGAGTATTGTGGAAGGGTTATACATAATGATACATGTGTGGCCTAGGTTGAATTGCTCGACTTCTTAGGGAGGGTGGGTGGGAAGGGAAGAGGGGAGAGAATTTGGAACTCAAAGTTTTAAAATCAGATGTTCAAAAACAAAAAAAGTTTTTGCATGCAACTAAAAAATAAGATACACAGGCAATGGGGCGTAGAAATTTATCTTGCCCTACAAGAAAGGAAGGGAAAAGGGGATGAGAGGGGAGGGGGGTGATAGAGGGGAGGGCTGACTGGGGAACAGGGCAACCAGAATATAAGCCATCTTGGAGTGGGGGGGAGGGTAGAAATGGGGAGAAAATTTGTAATTCAAACTGTTGTGAAAATCAATGCTGAAAACCAAATATGTTAAATAAATAAATTTAAAACCATTCTAGTATCTTTGCCAAAAAAAAAAAAAACCCAAATGGGTCATGAGTAGTTCAACACAACTGAAATGACACAACAACAACAACAATAACAAATATAAAACAATTACAGATTCATCAAGAAAAGTTATTATGTTTGTTAAACACATCATGGAATGCTGTATGATTTTAACATATATGAAAATTATACCATATGTGATGAGATATTTTATATTAATTAATTAACTATTTTTTTAAAATCTTTCTCATGGTTTTCCCCTTTTTTCTGATTCTTCTTTCACAACATGAATAATGTGGAAATATCTTTAATATGATTGTACAATCTAATTGCATGATGTCTTGGGGAGAGGGAGCATAGAAAAGGGGAACATTTAGAACTCAAAAGCTTATAAAAACGAATGTTGAAAACTAAAAATAAATAAATAATTGAATGCTTACAAATTAAAAAAAATGCCCCTCCTAACACAAACCTCCTTTTTATTTACCTTCTGTAATCCAAATATTTCAATATATATTTTTTTTCTTTAGTGACATTCATACCTAATAATATAGCAAAATAGGGATTGCAATATTACAGTCAAAATGTACTCATCCCGTCATAACTGATCAAAAAGATATTTTGTTCTAGAAAACATTACAGATTGTTTCAACTTTTGCCATTTTTCTATCTTCTCTTTTCATTCTTAAATGTATTTATGATCCTCTGGCTTAGTTACATTTCTTGTCAAGCGTCCTGTATGGATTTCCCCCAATGCTATTCTAATACTGCTAGCTTATATTTATAATCTTCATCACATTTTAAACCTTAAAGTCACCATGAAATGTAGATGTTTTTGTTTTATTAGCTGTTACTCTGTTTTCTTTAAATTATCTTTATATTCCACAGCTTCTCTATGCCTTATCAAATGATACTGCTTTTAATCATTTATCCATCATTTTCCTACGCAAGTTTTTACAAAATAGACAAAATTATAAATTGGTGTTGCCAGTACCGACCTACCAAGGTTGTTTTGAGGATAAAATTTGTAAAACATTATGCAAACTTTAAAGTGCTATACAAATACTACCTTTTATTGTTCTTTAGTTCTTTATTTAATCAATAGAAAACTTTTCTGTCATTTTTGGATAGATTTTACATTTTCTAGTTATTTTGAAAATGATTCTTTTTCTATTATTGTCTCTTGATTTTGTTATTATATACAAATGACATTGATCCTTGTTCATTTATTTTGTATCTTTCAACTTTGACTAAGCTATTAATTGCCTCAATCATTATCTTTGCTAATACTCTAAGATTATCTAAGTAAATGATTGTGTTAGCAGAAAGTAGGCAGTTCTATCTCCTGTTTCTTTATGCTTATAGCTTTAATTGCTTTTTTTTTTAAAAATTACCATTTCTATCATTTTAAGAGTTTTATAAAATAATATTTGCAAGTGTTTACCTACTTACTTTATTCCTGTTTTGTAAATCTATATTTTTCAATGAAAAATCTATACTCATCTAACATTATGTTTGCTTTTGCTTTTAGATTTTTTTTTATGATATTAAAAAAGGTCATTATGTCTATACATTTTTTCAGAATTAAACACACTTTTTCAAAGGTATTTTCTTTATCTATTAAGATACTCAAGTGGTTTTGGATGCTTTGGTATTTTAATATGATAAATTATGTTGATAGTTTTTCACATGTTGAACCATCCTTGTATCCTAGTTATGAATCAAACTTTTTCATATTGAATAATTTCTTAGATGAATTGCTGTTGGCTGACAGAAAATTATTTGAAATGTTTAACCGATAGACATAAAAGATTTTGCTGTGTAGTTCTAATTTGCTTTATCTTTCCCTGGATCCATGAAAAGGTCGCATAAAATAGATTGCCTAAAATAGATAACTCCACTTTCTTCTCACACTTTTCTTGACCTCTTACAATCAGGCTTCTGACCTTATCATTTTGCCAAAATTAATCTCTTCAAAGTTACTAATGATCTCTTAACTGACAAATATAATGATATTTTTTTTCAGTGCTCATTCTTCTTTCATGCTTTCATGTGTGCTTTCATGCTGTTTGACAATCTCTTCTCTCTAGGATTTCAGGACCCCACTGTCCCTTGGTTCTTCCATCTATATAACTGTTCCTTTTCTGTCTGTTTGCTGGATTCTTCTCCAGATCATGCCTTTCACTTACAGATGTCCCTTAGTGTTCTGTTCTAGGTGTTCTTCTCTCTATATATATCACTTAACTTGGTGATCTCACCAGATTCTACAGATTTAACTATTCTCTCAATGTACATGATTTTCAAATCTGCATATAATGCTACAAACTCTTTAGAGACCTCCAATCTAACATCTCCAACTGCCTTCCAGGCATCTTGAACTGGATATCCAGTAATCATAGTAAATTAATTATTTCCCCTTAAACCTTCCCCACCTCCTACCTTCCTTATTACTTTAGAGGGCAACACCACCCATCCACTGTCTCAGGCTCAAAACCTAGGAGTTATCCTGGACTCTTCATTTTCTCTCAGATCTGTTGCTAAGGCCTGATAATTTTATCTTTTCAACATCACTTGAATATACCAACTTCTATCCTTTGACATTGTTGCCACTCTAGTGCAGGCCCTCATCACTTCATGCCTGGATTAATGCAATAGCCTTTTTGGTGGGTATGCCTACCTTAAGCATCTTCCCATTCTTATCCATCCTTCATTTAGTCATTAAAGTGATTTTCCTAAAGTTAAGATCTGATTATGTTACCCGGATTCCTCATTATATAAAAAATATACATGTTTATTAATTGAATGGTTAGGTTTAAAAATATCTCATAAAAAGACTGTTAGGGTGCTTTTCTGAACTTTTGAGAGTAATTTGTTTATTATTGTTAATGTTAATTCTTTTTTAAATTATTGGTAGAATTTTCTTATGAGTCCATTAAAACAAAGTAATTTTTTCTTCCACTTTTGATAGTACCTTTGTAGTTAGTCCATCTTGTTTACTTAGATTGGTTTTTTTAATATCTCTATTTCATCTTTTTTTTAGTTTGAGTATTATAAATTTTTGGAGATATTCCTCTAGTTCTTTTGGTTTCTTAGTTTGGGTAACATGTAACTAAACAGTAAGTTCTGACAATTCTTTTTATTTCTTTTAGTTTTATGATTTCGGATTCAAATTCAAAGTCTTCTGGTACAAAAGAGCACTATAATTCATGGGATATAGCACAGATCACAAGGAAGAACTAGTAGATTTTGAATTTTATTTCAAATTGTATTACCTTGCACATATTGTTTCCAAATAAAAAATTAATAGTTTCCATGTGATAAACCATGTGCCATTTTGTTTAAGAATTAATTCATGTATATTTGGAAGTATAAAAAAAAAACCACCTAATTCTACTCAGGTAAAAATGAATCCAAATAATCTCAAAAGTCCATATTAATTTATTTTCACTATTTCTCATTTCATCAGTAGTTCAAAATATCTTCTCTTGGAAATGTAGGTGGTCCAGTGGTTAGACAGCTTGGCCTAAATCATGAACACCTGAGCTCAAATCCAGCCTCCGATATTTACTATCAATGTGACCTGGGACAAGTTACTGAACCTGTTTGCCTCAGTTCCTCATCTATAAATGAGGATAATGATAGCACCTACCTCTTGAGGTTATTGTTAGGACCAATTGTTATAATAATTTTCAATGATGAGCATAGGGCCTGATACAAAACTGTTGGCCACTATTATGTGACTATAGCTATCATTATAATTTTGAAATTCTATGACAGAACAGGTATAGAAATTCATATGTGATAGAAGATTTTTTTATCTCTAGCTGGAAAAGTATTACAATTCCTTTTTATTAGGCTATTCTCTGATACTTTTAGTTCAATGATGCAAAGAAAATTAAGTTGAAATCTCCTATCATTTTCTGCATTCCTTTCAAAAATGGTGCTGTTTGCATATCTGATTTTTTAAAAAGAAGTCAACAAGTGTGCAAACATAAAAGATGCATATGTAGGGGAATTTAAGTTTCTTAGATAAGGACCTACATTCGTTAAAAGTTGCTTTGTTTTCTCATTTTTCCTCTTTTATTTCAGTGTACTCTACATAGTCTTTTATATCTATCTTAAAATATGCACTTAAAAATGACAAAGGGTCCATTCTGAATAAGTTTCCGGGAATTTCAATCCAATTGAAATATGAACAGAAAAAAAAATTATGTCTACTCAGAAATGGTTGCAAAAGAAAAGACAAGCATTACTTCCCGAGTAGAACGCCAACAAATTTCAGTTCACTAGGATCATAAAGGAATTTTAGGAATTCATAAAGTATACCAGGAATAAATGCTCTTATTTTTTAAATTATGCTTAAAATATTCACTAAAATCAGGTTGTTGTTGTTTTTGTTTTGGTGTTTATATTTTATTTTGTGGTCATTAATTAAAAAGCATTTATACTCAATCTTCCCCCACCTATTTAAAAAGAAAAAAAAAAGCTAGCATAAAATACAGAGAGTCAGGGAAAATAAATTCCATCATTGGACATATGCAAAAATATGTATAATTTTGATCTTGAACTCATTACCTCTATGTCAAGAAATGGAGAGTGGGTGTGGCAGAAGCAAGATGGTGGAGAGAAGCCATGAAGTTGCCTGAGCTCTCTGTTTCCTGCAGAAACAATATTAAATCAATCTTCTGTTATTCCATTCATATTCTTGAGTGACAGAATCCATAAAAAAGATGGAGCAAAACAATTTTCAAGCTTAAGATAACTTAGAAGGACTTAAAGAAAGGTCTGTCTCACTTGAGTAAAAGCAGAGTGTAGCCCAGCACAGGTGGTGTTTGGGCAAGTCAGTGGCAGGCTTTAAGCCACAACACAGATCAGCAACTAAGGCCCCTCAGTGCTAACTCGGCAGGCTAGTGATACAGCAGGCCGGCTGTGAGGCCTCCATTCCCCATGCAGAAGGGAAATTGCAAGCTCCAGAGCCTCATAATAAGCACAACAGGCCATCCCAGCTCAGTAGGCAAGATGCCAGCTTCTGAGGAACTGGAGTGTAAAATTACTGGCCAGGCCCCTTGCCCCAGAACAAGAAGCTTGGGACAGTGTACCCTGTGCCAAAGAACAGCACTCAACTTTTAAAAATTAGGGGAAAAAACCCAAAGAACCCTAACCATAGAAAGCTACTATGGTGACAGGGAAAATCTAAACAAAGTTTAGAAGAGGACAACAATGTCAAAATGCCTACATGTCAAGCCTAGAAGGAGAATGTGAATTAGTCTCAAGCCCAAAAAGTCCTCTTGGAAGAGCTCAAAGAGTATTTTAAAAATCAAGTAACATGGGTAGAAAAACTGGGAAAAGAAGTCAGAGTTAATCAGGAGAGCTGTGAAAAAAGAGCCAATACCTTGGAAAAGGAAGGCCAAAAATTAACAGAAAAAAAACAATTCTTGAAAAAATTGAATTGGAGATTAAAAAAACCAGTTCAGGGAGCCAAGAAGCACTAAGTAACTCTCACTCTCCTTTGTTGACCTCAAAAAACCCAGAAGATTTTACCCCAGGAAAAATCCTGGAACACCTGAGCCAGCAGAAAGACAAAGTGCAGCAGGCTTTTAGCCCTGAGAGGCTTGGGAGATTAATAGGGAAGATCCCTTTCACTCTAGTGGAAGGAGAGCAGTACAGGATGGGAGGCCTCCCAGGAAGCCAGCAGCAAGTCCCACTTCAGCAAACTAGCAGGAAATCCTGATCCCCAGGGAAGTGGAGCAGGCAAGTGCCAACACCAGGCCTCCTGAGTACCTTGGCATCTGCAGGGGAACTGGTAGATTCCAGCTTGGAAAACCACCATGTCTGCTGGTTGGCAGGTGTCCTCCAGCAGCTAAACTTTTCCACAGTTCACCACAACTCCAGGGAGTACAACAGAAGGAAGGCAGGCTTCTTCCAAAAGCCAAACATTACAGGGGCCAGAACCCTTCTGTCCCCCCAAAGCTAAAGTGTAGCCCCAAAGAAACAGAAACCCTGGCCTCAGGACACACCAGCCACCACCATTAGGACCCCAGCTTAGCACCAGCAAAACTTCAAGATCCCAGGGGCGGAGCCAAGATGGCTGCATGAAGGCAGCATCTTACTGGAGCTCTATCACAAGGTCTGTCAGATTCCTATAAAAAAGTGAAGTTGAGCAAATTTGAGAGAGTCAAAAACCGCGAGCAGTCTGCGTGGGGCAAATTTCCGAGCGGGAGAGTCTGAAAGGCCAGAGGCACGAACCTGTAGGCTTGGAGGGTGCTCGGTGCAGAGCCGCTCCAGACCAAGGCGGAAGCGGCTGGCTGGGAAATCCGTGTGGGAGACGGGCTGGGAGAAAACTGGGCACCCGAAACCGGGGGAGATCCCCAGGACTCCCAACACAGGACGGCAGTCTGTGGAAGCGACGAGAGGCAGACCAACACCACTGGCCACGAAATATCGTCTCCAAAAGTTTGCAGCCCACACGTATGAACTGCGACTTCTTGAACTTCCGGTAGCCTTAATGGCGAGGTAAACAGCTCTAATCCCTCCCCTCCTCACCCAGAGAATCCCTCGGAAAAAAAAAAAAAAAGAACGCTGGAACTGAGCAGAAAGTAGTGGGGCTTCAGTGGTCAAATAGCAGAAGTTCATTAGTTCCATAGGGGCAGAGTTGGCAAGGGTCAACGCCAGGAGCCCAGACATAACCTTGCTCCCCCAGGGGAAGTGCCAGACATCAGCTCAAACAACAAACAGCTGAGACCATTGCTGAAAAGCAAGTGCTGGAGAGCACCCACAGGGAGTGAGAGGCCAGGGAGCCAGACCCCTCCCCCACACCTCAGGAAACTGAAGGTTATAATTCTAGAATCACAACCCACAGAATAAGAAAGTTTGGACAGAAATCCCTGAGGCCCACAGATAGAAAGTCGTTGTAAAGACAGCAAAAGGCAAACCAACATGAAGAAGAACAGAAAAAAAAAAAAAAAAAACTAGGACAATAGATTCTTTTCATGGAGACTGGCAGGATCAAAATACAAATATCCAAGAGGAAAGTAACGATACTGTAGATACATCAGATACCTCAAAAGGTAATATGAACTGGTCTCCAGCCCAAAAAGCCCTGCTGGAAGAGCTAAAGGAGGATTTTAAAAACCAAATTAGGGAGATAAAAGAAAATATGGAAAAAATGGAAAAAAAATTCACTGATGAAATCAAGTCCCTAAAGAATAAAATTGGTGAAAAGGATATGGAGATTCAGAATCTAGAGAGAGAAAAGGACAGCCTGAGAGGCAAAATCAACCAATTGGAAAAAGAGAATCAAAAGCAAAATGTAAAAACTAACACATTAAAAATTAGACTTGAGCAAGTGGAAGCTAATGAATTTATGAGGCACCAAGAAGTAATAACACAAAATGTAAAGAATGAAAAAATAGAAAAAAAATGTGAAATATCTGATTGGGAAAACAACTGACCTGGAAAATAGATCCAGGAGAGACAATGTGAGAGTTATCAGTCTACCGGAAATCCACGATGAAAAAAAGAGCCTTGACAGTATCTTCGAAGAAATTTTCAAAGACAACTGCCCAGAGGTCCTAGAACCAGAGGGCAAAAGAGTCATTGAAAGAATTCACCGATCACCCCCTGAAAGAGATCCCAAACTGAAAACACCAAGAAATATTATAGCCAAATTTCAGAGCTATAAACTCAAGGAGAAAATACTGCAAGCAGCCAAAAAGAAGCAACTCAAATATTGTGGAACTACAGCCAGGATCACGCAGGATCTCTCAGCTTCCACATCAAAAGACAGGAGAAATTGGAATATGATATTCTGAAGGGCTAGGAGCTGGGACTACAACCAGGGATCAACTACCCAGCAAAACTAAGCATAATTTTCCAGGCAAGGCGATGGACATTCAATGAAATAAGGGAATTCCAGACCTTCCTGATGAAAAGGCCAGAAGTCAATGGAAAATTTGATCTCCAAATACAAAACTCAAGAAACACATAAAAAGGTAACCAGGGGGAAAAACCCCACAAACCTTATTAACCAACAAGGGCAGGATGTTTACATCTTTATGTGGGATTCTATCATCTTTTTTATGTTATATATATATATATATATATATATATATATATATATATATATATATATATATATATATATATATATATACATATATACACACATACATATGTATATATATGTGTATATATATATATATATATATATATACATACATATATAAGTCATTCTTGTGAATGGTACAGCTATTATGACAAATGAAAGGGATATACATAGGTTGTGAATGCCTGTATAAATTAACTGATGTAAAGATATAAAATATAAGTAAGAGATATAAAGGGAGGGCTATGAAGGAAGTGGTAAGGAGGTAGTAGGAAAGGGTAAATTACACCAAATAAAGTGGCACAAAAACATTTTAGTAGAGGGAAAGAAGGGAGGGAGAAGAGCAGTATTTGAGCTTTACTGTCATCTGATCTAGTACAAGAAGGGAATAACATACTCTGATAAGTTTAGAAATCTAACTCATCCCATGGGAAGTGGGAGGGCAAGGGGGGAAAAAGGGAGGGGGGGTGGTCAGAAGGGAGAGGAGAATTAGCAAGTGGGTAATGGTAAGATTAGGGAGGGGAATAAAGAGGGAGGCGTAACTGAGGAAAGCGGCGGTCAAAAGCAAAATTTTGTTGAGGAGGAGAAGGGGAAAGGGAGAAATAAAAGCATAAACAGGGGGAATTAGGATGGAGAAAAAGACACAGATAGAAATCATAACCCTGAACATGCAGGGGATGAACATTCTCACAAAACAGAAGTAGATAGCAGAATGGATTAACAACCATAATCCTACAGTATGCTGTTTACAAGAAACGCATTTGAAACAGGGGGATACACATAGGGTTAAGGTAAAAGGCTGGAGTAAAATATATTGTCCCTCAGCTAAAGTAAAAAAGGCAGGTGTAGCAAACCTCATCTCAGACAAAGCAAAAGTAAAGATAGACTTAATTAAAAGAGATAAGGAAGGACATTATATCCTGCTAAAAGGCACCTTAAACAATGAAGAAATTTCATTGCTTAACATATATGCACCAAGTGGTAAGGCACACAAATTCTTAGAGAAGAGTTTAAGGGAGTTACAGGAAGAAATAGATAGCAAAACTATAATATTGGGAGACCTCAGCCTCCCCCTTTCTGAACTTGATAAATCTAACCTCAAAATATATAAGAAAAAAGTTAAGGAAGTAAATAGAATTTTAGAAAAGGCACATATGATAGACCTCTGGAGAAAACTGAATGGGGATTAAAAGGAATATACTTTCTTCTCAAAAGTACATGGCACATACTCAAAAATTGACCATGTCCTAGGGCATAAAAGCCTCACAATCCAGTACAGAAAAGCAGAAGTAGTCAATGCATCCTTTTCAGATCATGATGCAATAAGAATCATTTTTAATAAAGTACCATGGAAAAATAAGCTAAAAACTAATTGGAAACTAAATAATTTAATACTAAAGAATGAGTGGGCCAAAGAACAAGTCAGAGAAACAATTAATAATTTCATTCAAGAGAATGACAATAATGAAACAACGTACCAAAACTTATGGGATGCAGCCAAAGCAGTTCTTAGGGGAAGTTTTATATCTCTAAAGGCCTACATGAATAAAATAGGGAAAGAGGAGATCAATGATCTGGGCATACAGCTAAAAAAGCTAGAAAAAGAGCAAATTGAAAACCCCCAATTAAATACCAAATTAGAAATACTGAAAATCAAAGGAGAGATTAATAAAATTGAAACCAAGAAAACTATTGAATTAATAAATAAAACAAAGAGCTGGTTTTATGAAAAAACCAATAAAATTGATAAACCTTTGGCCAATTTGATTAAAAAAAAGAAAGAAGAAAATCAAATTACCAGTATCAAAAATGAAAAGGGTGAGCTCACCTCTAATGAAGAGGAAATCAAAACAATAATTAGGAAGTATTTTTGCCCAACTGTATGCCCATAAATTTGACAACCTTAGAGATAAGGATGAATATCTACAAAAACATAAACTGCCCAGTCTAACAGAGAAGGAAGTGAAATTTCTTAACAACCCCATTTCAGAAAAAGAAATTGAGCATGCCATCAATGAACTCCCTAGGAAAAAATCTCCAGGTCCAGATGGTTATACATGTGAATTCTATCAAACATTTAAAGAACAACTAATTCCAATACTTTGTAGACTACTTGGGAAAATAGGTGAAGAAGGAGTCCTACCAAATTCTTTTTATGACACAAATATGGTACTAATACCCAAACCAGGTAGAGTTAAAACAGAGAAAGAAAATTATAGACCAATTTCTCTAATGAAAATTGATGCAAAAATTTTAAATAAAATATTAGCAAAAAGATTGCAGTAACTCATTACGAGAATAATACACTATGACCAGGTAGGATTTATTCCAGGAATGCAAGGCTGGTTCAATATTAGGAAAACTATTAGCATAATTGACGATATCAGCAACAAAACTAGCAGAAATAATATGATCATCTCAATAGACACAGAAAAAGCCTTTGACAAAGTACAACACCCATTCCTATTAAAAACACTAGAAAGCATAGGAATAAGTGGAACCTTCCTCAGAATTATAAGCAGCAGCTACCTAAAACCATTAATAAGCATTATTTGCAATGGGGATAAACTAGATGCATTCCCAATAAGATCAGGGGTGAAACAAGGATGTCCATTATCACCACTATTATTCAATTTGGTACTAGAAACATTAGGTGTAGCAATAAGAGAAGAAAAAGAAATTGAAGGAATTAGAATAGGAAAAGAAGAAACTAAATTATCACATTTTGCAGATGATATGATGATTTATCTAGAGAATCCTAGAGAATCAAGTAAAAACCTACTTAAAATAATAAACAACATTAGCAAAGTTGCAGGATATAAAATAAACCCACATAAATCTTCAGCATTCCTATACATTACTGACAAAGCCCAACAGCAAGAGATAGAAAGAGAAATTCCATTCAAAGTTACTGAAGGCACTATAAAATATTTGGGAGTCTATTTGCCAAACAAACCCAGGGCCTATATGAACATAACTATGAAACACTTTTCACGCTAATAAAATCAGATCTAAATAAATGGAGAAATATCAGTTGCTCATGGTTAGGCCGAGCTAAAATAGTAAAAATGACAATTTTACCTAAATTAATCTATCTATTCAGTGCCATACCAATCGAACTACCAAAAATTTTTTTTTACTGAGCTGGACAAAATAATAACAAAATTCATTTGGAAAAACAAGAGGTCTAGAGTATCTAGGGTATTAATGAAAAGACATGCTAGAGAAGGTGGCTTAGCCACACCAGATATTAAACTGTACTACACAGCAGCAGTCATCAAAACTGCCTGGTACTGGTTAAGAAACAGGGGTGTGGATCAGTGGAATAGGATAGGTACAGAAGTAGGAGAAACCAACAAGTTTAGCAATCTACTCTTTGATAAACCCAAAGAGACCAGCTTCTGGGCTAATATTTAACTATTTCACAAAAACTGTTGGGAAAATTGGAAAATGGTAGGGCAAAAACTGGGCATAGACCAATATCTTACACCATATACCAAAATGGGTTCATGATTTAGGACTAAAAGCTGATACTATAAGTAATTTGGGAAAGCAAGGAATAGTTTACTTATCAGATTTATGGAAAAGTAAAGAATTCATGACCCAACAAGAGATAGAGAGAATTACAAAATGCAAAATGGATAATTTTGATTATGTCAAATTGAAATGTTTTTGTACAAAAAAGCCAATGCAACAAGAATTAGGAGAGAAGCAGAAAATTTGGAGAAAATCTTTGCAACTAGTATCTCTGATAAAGGCCTCATTTCTAAAATATACAGGGAACTGAGCCAAACATATAGGAATACAAGCCATTCCCCAATTGAGAAATGGTCAAAGGATATGAACAGGCAGTTTTCAGAGGAAGAAATCAAAGCTATCTATAGGCATATGAAAAAATGCTCTGGATCACTACTGATTAGAGAAATGCAAATCAAAACAACTCCTAGATACCACATCTCTCCTGTCAGATTGGCTAAAATAACAAAACAGGAAAATGATAAATGCTGGAAAGGATGTGGGGAAATTGGAACATTGTTGTATTGCTGGTGGAGTTGTGAGCTGATCCAGCCACTTTGGAGAGCAGTTTGGAACTGTGCCCAAAGGGCTGTAGATATGTTCATACCCTTTGACCCAGCAATACCACTTCTAGGGTTGTATCCCAAAGAAATCACACAAGCGGGAAAAGGACCCATATGTACAAGGATATTTATAGCTCTTTTTGTGGCAGCCAAGAATTGGAAATCAAAGGGATGCCCATAAATTGGGGAATGGCTGAACAAGCTGTGGTATATGAAGGTGATGGAATACTATTGTGCCATAAGAAATGGGAATGATGCAGACTTCGTAACAACCTGGAAAAACCTACACGATATAATGCTGAGTGAGCGGAGCAGAGCCAGGAGAACGTTGTGCAGAGCCACAGATATATGGATCCTGTGAGGACCAACCCTGGCATATTGTGCTCTTCTCAGCAACCTAAGGGGCAAGGACAACTCCAGGGGACTCAAGATGGAGAATGCTATCTTCATCCAGAGAAAGAACTGTGAAGTTTGAATACGAATCGAGGCACACTACATGCTCACCTTTTTTGCTTCTCTTTTGTTTTTGTTTTTGGGTTTTTTTTTTTTAGTTCTGTTTCTTCTTTCTCATGATTCATTCCATTGGTCAAAATTCTTCTCCACAACTTGACTAGTGCATAAATTAATTCAATGCGAAGTTATACATGACAGTTATATGAGATTCCATGCCGTCGGGGGGAGGGAGGGGAGAAAATCTGGAATTCAAAACTATGTAGAACTGTGTGTGGTAAACTAAAAATAAATAAAGAAATTAAAAAAAAAGAAAAAAAGAAAAAAAAAGTTCAAAATCCCTATAGCCTCCAGCTGCCAGCACCTGAAGCCCCAGTACACAAAGCCAGGGACCAGGTCCCTGGGTCCCAGCACAAGAAGCTTGAGACAGTGGCCCACATGCTCCAGCAAGAGGACTCAACTTTAAAAGCCAGGAAATAGGCAAACATCATGAGAAATAAGCAGAAAAGGACAATGATCATAGATACTTTGTATGGGAACACAAATTCAGAAGACTACAATGCTGTCAATATATCCATATCTGAAACCTCAAAGGGGAATATGAACTGGTCCCAAGACCAAAAATCCTTCTTGGAAAAGCTCGAAAAGGATTTCTAAAGTCAAATAAGAGAGGTTGAATAAAAATTGTAAAAATGAGAGGCATGCAAGAGTGATTCAGTAGTAAGGAAAAGGAAGAACAAAAATTGACTATGGAAAAAAATGCCCTGAAAAATACAATTGGCTGTCCAAGATGGTGACTGAAAAGTAGGGACTTGCATGAGCTCCCCACCCAGGTCCATCCAAATACCTATAAAAATGGCTCTGAACAAATTCTAGAGCTGCAGAACCCACAAAATATCAGAGGGAAGCAGGGCTCCAGCCCAGGACAGCCTGGATGGTCACAGGTAAGTTCCACTGCACACTGAGCTGGGAGTGGAGTGGAGCAGAGCCCAGCATTGGCAGCGGTAGGACCAAACAGACCAGGAGATAGGCAGAACAGGCCCTAGTGCCCTGAATCCGTGAGCTGTGGAAGTTACCAGATTTCTCAACCCACAGACCCCAAAGACAACATAGAAGGTTGGGGGACAAACTGTAGGGGACAGAGTGAAAGGAGTTCCCAGTTTGGCCACCTCCCTGAGGGCAGTGGAGGTGATACATCTCTGAGGCTGATGACAGAGCTACAGCTGCAATTGCTTCCAGCCCCAGGCCTACCTGGTGGGAGGAATTAAGTGGCAGATCTGAGCTGGAGTGTAGAACCAGCTTAGATCTGAGTTGGGTCCAGTTTGGTGGTTCCTGGGGAAGAAGGAACCCTGGTGTGGCAGAAATAGCTCTGAAAACAACAGCACACCACCTCAAGATTGGGAAAAAATACTCTATTCCCTACAAGCAATCATACTCCAATAAAAAACTCCAAGGGTCAAGGAAGTTGGCTGGAAACATGGCCTGCAAGCAAAAACAGACTCAGGTTCAGGCTCAGACTTTGGAATATTTATTTGGTGACAAAGAAGACCAAAACATACAGCCAGAACAAGTCAACAAAGTCAAAGAGCCTATATCAAAAGCCTCCAAGAAAAACATGAACTGGTCCCAGGCCATGGAAGAGTTCAAAAATTATTTGGAAAAGCAAGTTAGAGAAGTAGAGGAAAAATTGGGAAGAGAAATGACAGTGATACAAGAAAAGCATGAAAAACAAGTCAATGGATGGCTAAAAAAGACCAAAAAAATACTGAAGAAAATAACACCTTAAAAAATAGACTAATTCAAATGGCAAAAGAGCTCCAAAAAGACATTGAGGAGAAGAATGCCTTGAAAGGCAGAATTAGCAAAATGGAAAAGGAGGTCCAAAAGACCACTGAAGAAAATACTACCTTAAAAATTAGATTGGAGCAAATGGAAGCTAGTGACTTTATAAGAAACTGAGATATTGTAAAAACAGAAGAAAAGGAATGAAAAATAAAAGGAAGACGATGTGAAATATCTCATTGGAGAAACCACTGACCTGGAAAATACATACAGGAGAGAGAATTTAAAAATCATTGGACTACATGAAAGCCATAATCATCTTTGAAGTAATTATCAAGGAAAACTGCCCTGATATTCTATAGCCAGAGGGGAAAATAGAAATTGAAAGAATCCACTGATTGCCTCCTGAAAAAGATCCCAAAAAGAAAATTCCTAGGAAAATATTGTTGCCAAATTCCAGAGCTCCCAGACCAAGGAGAAAATACTGCAAGCAGCCAGAAAGAAACAATTTGAGTATTGTGGAAACACTATCATGATAACACAAGATCTAGCAGCTTCTACATTAAGGAATCGAAGGGCTTGGAATATGATATTCTTCAGGTCAATGGAGCTAGGATTCAAACGAAGAATCACCTACCCAGCAAAACTGAGTATCATGTTCCAAGGCAAAATATGGATTTTCAACAAAATAGAGGACTTTTAAGCTTTCTCAGTGAAAAGACCAGAGCTGAATAGAAAATTTGACTTTCAAACACAAGAATCAAGAGAAGCATGAAAAGGCAAACAAGAAAGAGAAATCATAAGGGACTTACTAAAGTTGAACTGTTTTGTTTACATTCCTACATGGAAAGATGATGTGTATAATTCATCACACCTTAGTATTAGGCTAGCTGAAGGGAATAGTATATAGACAGAGGGCACAGGGTGAGTTAAATATGAAAGGACGATATCTAAAACAAAAAATAAAATTAAGGGATGAGAGAGGATTATATTGAGAGATAGAGAAAGGGAGAAATAGAATTATCTCTCATAAAACTGGCAAGATTAAGCAGTTCTGTAGGAAGGGAAGAGGGGGCAGGTGAGGGGGAATGAGTGAATCTTGCTCTCCTCATATTTGACCTATGGAGGGAATAGCATACACACTCAATTGGGTATCTTACCCCATAGGAAAGAAGGAGGAAGTAGATAAAAAAGGCATGACAATAGAAGGGATGGTAGATAGGAGGAGGAGGCAATCAAAAACAAACACTTTGGAAAAGGGAAAGGGTCAAGGGAGAAAATTGAACAAAGCGGGGAAAGGATAAGAAGGAGCAAAATACAGTCGGTCTTTCACAACATGAGTATTGTGGAAGGGTTTTACATAACGATACACATGTGGTTTATGCTGAATTGCTTGCCTTCTTAGGGAGGGTGTGTGGGGAGGGAAGAGAGGACAGAATTTGGAACTCAAAGTTTTAAAAACAGATATGCAAAAAAGACAGTTTTTGCATGCAACTGGGAAATAAGATACACAGGCAGTGGGGAATAGAAAGCTATCTTGCCCTACAAGAAAGTAACGGAAAAGGGGATGGGGGGAACTGGGGTGACAAAAGGGAGAGCTGACTGGGGAATGGAGCAACCAGAATATATGCCATGTTGGAGTGGTCAGGAGGGTAGAAATGGGAAGAAAAGTTGTAATTCAAACTCTTGTGAAAATCAATGCTAAAAACTAAATTACTAAATAAATCAAATAAATAAATAAATAACAAAAAAGAAAATACAATTGGCTAAACAGAAAAAAAAGATGCACTAAAGAAAATCACTCCTTAAAAGGTAGAATTGGCCAAATGTAAAAGAGACCCAAAAATTCACTGAGAGGAAGAGCTCCTTAAAACTAAAAATGGTCCAAATGGGGGGAAAAAGAGGTACAAAAGCTTATTGAAGAAAATAATTCTTTTAAAATTAGAGTCAGGCAAATGGAAACTAATAAGTATATGAGACATCAAGAATGAGTCAAATAAAATCAAAAGAATGAAAAAAAAGAAGTAAATGTAAAATACCTCACTGGAAAATATAAACTTACCTGAAAAATAGATCTGGGATGTATAATTTAAGAATTATCAGTCGACTTGCAAGCCATATTAAAAAATGGGCCTGTACAGCATCTTTAAATATATATATATATATATATATATATATATATATATATATATATATATATATATATATATATATAATTTATTTTTAGTTTTCAACATTCACTTCCATAGCTTTAAATTTTCTCTGCCTCCTTCCACTAACCCCTTCCCAAGACAGCATGCAATATGATATAGGCTCTACATATTCAATCTTATTCAACATATTTTCACATTAGTCATGTTGTATAGAAGAATTAGAATAAATTAGGAACTATGAGAAAGAGAGAAAAACAAAACAAAATTAGAAAGAGAACAAATAGTGTGCTTCAGTCTGCACTCAGATTCAATATTTCGTTCTTTGGTTGTGGATGAGTCTTTTGGAGTTGTTTTAGATCCTTGGATAGCTAGGAAGAGCTAACTCTATAAAAGTCAGTCATCTTACAATGTGTCTTTTACTGCATAAAATGTTCTCCTGATTTTGCACACTTCACTCAGCATCACTTAATATAAGTCTTTACAGGTTTTTCTGAGGTCTGCCTGCAAATCATTTCTTATAGCACAATAGTATTCCATTACATTCATATGTCACAACTTATTCTTCCATTCCCCAATTGATGTGCATCCCTTCAATTTCCATTTTTTTTGCCATCACAAAAAGAGCTGGTATAAATATTTTTGTATGTGTCTATCCTTTTCCCATTTTTTTGGATATCTTTGGAATATCTTTGGGATAAAGCCTTGGAAGTTTTATTGCTAGGTCAAAGGATATGCACATTTTTATAACCCTTTGGGCATAGTTCGAAATTGCTCTCCAGAATGTTTGGCTCAGTTAAGAACTCTACCAACAATGGATGAGTGTTCCACTTTTTCCACATCTACAGTATTTCTAATTTTCCTGTTTTGTCATGTTAGCCAATCTGATAGGTGTGATGTGGTGCTTCAGAGTTGTTTTGATTTGGAATTCTCTAATCAATAGTGATTTAGAGCATTTTTTTCATGTGACTATAAATAACTTTAATTTCTTCCTCTGAAAACTTCCTATTCATATCCTTTGACTATTTATCGATTGGGGAATGACTTGTATTCTTGTAAATTTGACTCAGCTCTTTAAATAGTTTAGAAATGAGGTCTTAATCAGAGACACTGGTAATACAAATTCTTTCCCAATTTTCTGCTTCATTCTAATCTTCATTGCATTGACTTCATTTGTGCAAAAATTTTTCAATTTAATGTAATCAAAATTATCCATTTTGCTTTCCTAATTTTCTCTATCTCTTGTTTGGTCACAAAATCTTCTGTTCTCCATAAATCTGACAGGTAAACTATTCCTTGCTCTCCGAATTTACTTACAGTGTCAGCCTTTATATCTAAATTGTGTAGCCATAATAGAAGAAAATGTAAAATACCTCTTTGGAAAAAATAACTGACAGAGGAAATTGATCCTCAAGGGATAAGTTAAGAAGTGAAAGCCATAATATTAAAAAGGGACTGGGCAACATCTTTCTAGAAATTATCAAGGAAAACTGCCCCAATATCCTTGAACCAGAGGAAAAGAATATTCATTGAAATAATCCACCAATCACCTCCTGAAAAGAGGTCCCAAAAGGAAAACTCTAAGGAATATTTTAGCCAAATTACCAATTTATTAGGTCATGGAGATAACACTGCAAGAAGCCAGGAAGAACTAATTCAAATATCAAGGAACCACAGTCAGTATTACACAGGATTTATCCACTTCTACATTAAAGGATTGGATATTCCAGAAAGCAAAGAAGCTTGGAATACAACCAAGCAAATTTGAGCAAAATCTTTCAGGAGGAAAGATGGATGTTCAGTGAACTAGGGGTATTTCAAAATTTCCTGATGACAAGACTGGAGGTGAACAGAAAATGTGATCTTCAAATACAATACTCAAGAGAAGGAAAAAAAAATCAGGGAGAAAAAAAAAACGTGTTATTCAATAATATTAAACTCTTTATATTCCTACATAGGATACTTGTAATTCATGAGAACAGTGTCTTTTTAGGGCAGTTAGACGGAGTATACATAGACAGAAGGTATAGGTCTAAGTTGATTTTGATATGATGATAAAAATAATTAATTAATTGAGGAGGTAAAAAAAATGGATAGTAATGGGAGAAGAAAAAAGGAGGAGGCAGAATAGGTAAATTGCACACAACTGACACAAAGACCTATTATAGTAGAGGGAAAGAAGAAAGGGGGACATTTTTGAATCTTACTCTCATCGCATTTGGCGAAAAGAGAAAATAACATATATTCAGTTGGGTATGGAAATTTATCTTGCCCTTCAGGGAAGTAGGAGGAGAAAGAAAAGAGATGGGTGGCAGAGTTGATAGAAAGGAGAGTGGATTGAGGGAAGGGGTGGTCAGAAGCAAAACACCAATGAAGAAAGGCTGGGTGAAAGGATAGAGAAAAGTAGAAACAGGGGTAAAATAGGATGGAGGGAAATGCACAGTTAATAATCATAACTGTGGATGTGAATGGGATGAAGTCTCCTGCAAAATAGAAGCAGATAACAAAGTGAACTAAAACCCTACAATATGCTTTTTACAAGAAACACATTTGAAGATGAGAGATAAACACAGAGTAAAGGTAAAAGGCTGGAGCAGAACATATTGTGCCTCAGTGGAAGAAAAACAATCAGGGGTAGCAATCCTGATCTCAGACAAAGCAAAAGCTAAAATAAGCCTAATTAAAAGAGAAAATGAAGGAAACTACATCTTGCTAAAGTGTACTATAGACAATGAAGTAATATTAATCTTAAACATATATGCACCACATGGTATACAATACACGTTATTAAAGGAGAAGTTAAGTGAGTTACAGGAATAAAGAGTAAAACTATGCTAGTGCAGGACTTCAACCTCCCCCATCAGAACTAGATAAATCTAACCACAGAATTAACAAGAACAAAGTTAAAGAAATGAGTAGAATTTTATAAAACTTAGATATGGCAGACCTCCAGAGAAAAGTGAATTGGGAAAGAAAGGAACATATCATTCTTTCAGCACCATATGACATCCATACAAAAACTGACCATGTATTAGGGCATAAAAATGTCACAACCCATTGCAGAAAGGCAGAAATATTAAATGCATCCTTTTCAGATAAAGATGCAATGAAAATTTCTTGTAATAAAAGGCCTTGGAAAGAAAGGCTAAAAATTAATTGGAAAGTAAATAATCTAATTTTAAAGAATGTGTTGGTTAAGCAACAAATTATAGAAACAATCCATAATTTCATCAAAGAGAAGGACAATAATAAGACATCATTCCAAAACCTATGGGATGCAGTCAGAGCAGCTCATAGGAGAAATTTTATATCTCTAAATGCTTACATGAATGGAATAGAGAAGGAGGAGATCAATGAATGTAACTGAAAAAGCTAGAAAAAAAGAACTAATTTAAAATCCCTAAATACTAAATTATACATTCAGAAAAGCAAAGTAGAGATTAATAAAATTAAATTATTGAATTAACAAAACAATTAAGAGCTGGCTTCATGAACAAAAAAATGAAATAGATAAACCTTTGGTTAATTTGATTTAAAAAAAGAAAACCAAATTACCAGCATAAAAAAATTAAAAGGATGAATTCACCACCAACAAAGAGCTGATTAAAGCAATAATTAGAAGCTATTTTGCCCAACTGTGTGCCAATAAATCTGACATTCAAAGTGAAATGGATGAATGTTTACAAAAGTTTACAAAAGAGGAAGTAAAATACTTAATTAACCCCATATTAGAAAAAGACATTGAACAAGCCATCTATGGGCTCCTAAGAAAAAAATGTCAAGGTCCAGATGGATTTACAAGTGTATTCTACCAAACATATAGACAATTCCAATACTATATAAAATTTGGAAAAATAGACAAAGAAGAAGTCCTACCATATTCCTTTTATCACACAGATATGGTGCTCATACCTAAACTAGGAAGAGGCAAAATGGAGAAAGAAAATTATAGATCGATTTCCCTAATAGATGGTGAATCAATTTTTAAAATTAAATATTAGTAAAGATATTACAGCAACTTCTCACAGGGATAATACACTATGACCAGGTAGAATTTATAGTAGGAACACAGGGCTATTTCAATATTAGGAAAACTATCAGAATAATTGACCATATCAATAAAAAATCTAACAGACATAATATGATTGGCTCTATATAGGCAGAAAAGTCTTTTGACAAAATACAACACACATTACTATTAAAAACACTATAGATTGTAGGAATAATGGAATTTTCCTTAAAATCATAGGCAATATCTAAACCCAGGACCAAGTATTATAATGGGTATAAGTAGGAGAATTCCCAATAATATCAGGGGTGAAATAACGATGCTCATTATCAACATTATTATTCAATGATGTACTAGAAATGTTAGCTTTAGCAGAAAGAGAAGAAACAAAAAGAAACTGAAGGAATTAGATCAGGCAGTCAGGAAAATAAAACATTACTTTTTGCGGATGAAATGATGGTACACTTAGAGAAACCTAGAGAATCCACAAAAACAACAACTTGAAACAATTAAAAACTTTAGCAAAGTTGAAGGATATAAAATAAGCCCACATAAATCATTAGCATTTCTATGTTACCAAAAAAGTCCAGCAACAAGAGTTTGATAAATTACACTTAAAATAAATATATACAATATAAAATATTTAGGAGTCTACCTCACAAGACAAACCCAGGATGATGTAAACACAATAACAAAACACTTTTCACACAAATAAAGTCAGATCTAAATCATTGGGAAAATGTTAATTGCTAACATAACAAAAAATGACAATTCTGCCTAAATTAATTTACTTAACTATAGGCATACCAATCAAATTACCAAAAAGTATTTTATACAACTAGAAAAATAATGACAAAATTCATGTGGAAGAACAAAAAGTCAACAATATCAAGGAAATTAATTAAAATATATGCAAGCGAAAGTGACCAGACCATACCAGATCTAAAACTATGTTCTAAAGTGGCAATCATCAGACTCATTTTGTACTGGCTAAGAAATAGAGTAGTTAGGTACGCAAGGCATAGTAGTCAATGACTATAATAATCCACTACTTGATAAATCCAAAGCCTAGAACTTCTGGGATGAGAACTCATTATTTGTTAAAAAAAACTTCTGGGAAAACTGTAAAATAGTGTGGCAGAAACTGGATGTAGAGTCTGATAAAGGCCTCATTTCTTAAATATATAGAAAACTGAATAAATTTATAAGAATACAAGTCATTCCCCAATTGATAAATGGTCAAAGGATATGAACAGGCAGTTTTTAGATGAAGAAATTAAGGCTACCTTGAGTCATATGAAAAAAGGGCTCTAAATTACTTTTGATTAGAGAAGTTCAAATTAACACAACTTTTTGGTACCACCTCCCACCTATTAGATTGGCTAATATAACAGAAAATGAAAATGATACATGTTGGATAAGATGTGGGTAAACTGGAATGTTCATAAATTTTTGGTGGACTTGTGAACTGATCCAACGATTCTGGGGAGGAATTTGAAACTAGGCCCAAAGTGAAATCCAACTGAACTGTGCATACACTTTGATCCAGCAGTACCACTTCTAGGTCTGTGTTATAAAGTGATAATAAAAATGGGAGAAGGACCTAGCAACTTTTTTATGGTGGCAAAGAATGGAAATTGAAGAGATGTCCATCAATTGAGAAATGACTGAATATGCTATGGTATATTAATGTAATATAATATTATTTTTCTATGAGAAATGATGAACAGGTAGATTTCAGAAAAACCTGGAAAGACTTACATGACGTGATGCTGAGCAAAGTGAGCAGAACCAGAAAAGCAGTGTACATAGTAGCAGCCACACTGTGAGTTGATTGACTTTGATAGACTTATCTATTCTCAGCAAAATGATGATCCAAGACAATTCCAAAAGACTTGTGATGGAAAATGGTAATAACATCTAGAGAATAGAACTATGGAATCTGAATGAAGATCAAAGCATACTATTTTTACTTTTTTGTTTTCTTTTTTCTTTCTCATGATTTTTCTCTTTTGTTCAGATTCTTCATTCACAATATGAGTAATGGGGAAATATATTTAACATGATTGTGTGTATATAACCTTTATCAGATTGCTTGCTGTCTTGGGGATGCAGGAAAGGGAGGGATGGAGAAAAATTTGAAACTCAAAATCTTAAAAAAATGAATGGTAAAATCTATCTCTATATGTATTCAGAAAAGAATACTATTAGGTGCAAAAAGAGAATATAGAAATATTTTAGGTGCTACAGGAGGCGGAGCCAAGATGGCCATATGAAGGCAGTGTCTCACCGGAGCTCTCTCACAAGGTCTGTCAGATTCCTATAAAAAAGTGAATTGGAGCAGATTTGAGAGAGTCAGAAACTGCGAGCAGTCTACGTGGGGAAAATTTCCCAGCCGGGAGAGTCTGAAAGGCCGAAGGCACGAACCTGTAGGCTCGGAGAGGGCTCGGAGTGTGGCATGCGGAGCTGCTCAAGACCATGAGAGAAGCGGTAAGGAAGGAAGTAGAAAAGGGTAAATTACACCAAATGAAGTGGCACAAAAACATTATAGTAGAGGGAAAGAAGGGAGGGAGAAGAGCAATATTTGAGCTTTACTGTCATCTGATCTAGTACAAGAAGGGAATATCATACCCTGATAAGTTTAGAAATCTAACTTGTCCTACAGGAAGTAGGAGGGGAAGGGGGGAAAAAGGGAGGGGGTGGTCAGAAGGGAGAGGAGAAGTAGCAAGTGGGTAACGGTAAGACAAGGGAGGGGAATAAAGAGGGAGGGTTAACTGAGGAAGGTGGCAGTCAAAAACAAAACTTTGTTGAGGAGGAGAAGGGGAAAGGGAGAAATAAAAGCATAAACAGGGGGAATTAGGATGGAGAAAAAGACACAGATAGAAATCATAACTCTGAACATGCAGGGGATGAACATTCTCATAAAACAGAAGCAGATAGCAGAATGGATTAACAACCATAATTCTACAGTATGCTGTTTACAAGAAACACATTTGAAATAGGGGGATGCACATAGGGTAAAGGTAAAAGGCTGGAGTAAAATATATTGTGCCTCAGCTAAAGTTAAAAAAGCAGGTGTAGCAATCCTAATCTCAGACAAAGCAAAAGTAAAGATAGATTTAATTAAAAGAGATAAGGAAGGACATTATATCCTGCTAAAAGGCACCATAAAAAATGAAGCAATATCATTGCTTAACATATATGCACCAAGTGGTAAGGCATACAAATTCTCAGAGGAGAGGTTAAGGGAGTTACAGGAAGAAATAGATAGCAGAACTATAATATTGGGAGATTTCAACCTCCCCCTTTCTGAACTTGATAAATCTAACCTCAAAATAAATAAGAAAAAGTTAAGGAGGTAAACAGAATTTTAGAAAAGGCACATATGATAGACCTCTGGAGAAAACTGAATGGGGTAAAAAGGAATGTACTTTCTTCTCAAAAGTACATAGCACATACTTAAAAATTGACCATGTACTAGGGCATAGAAACCTCACAATCCAGTCCAGAAAAGCAGAAGTAGTTGAAGCATCCTTTTCAGATCATGATGCAATAAAAATTATTTTTATTAAAGAGTCATGGAAAAATAAGCTAAAAACTAATTGGAAATTAAATAATTTAATTCTAAAGAATGAGTGGGCTAAAGAACAAATCAGAGAAACAATTAATAACTTCATTCAAGAGAATGACAATAATGAAACAACATACCAAAACTTATGGGATGCAGCAAAAGCAGTTCTTAGGGGAAGTTTTATATCCCTAAATGCCTACATGAATAAAATAGTGAAAAAGGAGATCAATGATCTGGGCATACAGCTGAAAAAGCTAGAAAAAGAGCAAATTGAAAACCCCCAATTAAATACCAAATTAGAAATACTGAAAATCAAAGGAGAGATTAATAAAATTGAAACCAGGAAAACTATTGAATTAATGAATAAAACAAAGATCTGGTTTTATGAAAAAACCAATAAAATTGATAAACCTTTGGCCAATTTGATTTAAAAAAAAGAAAGAAGAAAATCAAATTGCCAGTATCAAAAATGAAAAGGGTGAGGTCACCTCTAATGAAGAGGAAATGAAAACAATAATTAGGAAGTATTTTTGCCCAACTGTATGCCCATAAATTTGACAACCTTAGAGATATGGATGAATATCTACAAAAACATAAACTGCCCAGTCTAACAGAAAAGGAAGTGAAATTTCCTAATAACTCCATTTCAGAAAAAGAAATTGAGCATGCCATCAATGAACTCCCTTGGAAAAAATCTCCAGGGCCAGATGGTTTTACATGTGAATTCTATCAAACATTTAAAGAACAACTAATTCCAATACTTTGTAGAATATTTGGGAAAATAGGTGAAGAAGGAATCCAACCAAATTCTTTTTATGACACAAATATGGTACTAATACCCAAATCAGGTAGAGTCAAAACAGAGAAAGAAAATTATAGACCAATTTCTCTAATGAATATTGATGCAAAAATTTTAAATAAAATATTAGCAAAAAGATTGCAGCAACTCATTACAAGAATAATACACTATGACCAGGTAGGATTTATTCCAGGAATGCAAGGCTGGTTCAATATTAGGAAAACTATTAGCATAATTGACGATATCAACAACAAAACCAGCAGAAACCATATGATCATCTCAATAGACGCAGAAAAAGCCTTTGACAAAGTACAACACCCATTCCTATTACAAACACTAGAAAGCATAGGAATAAGTGGAACCTTCCTCAAAATTATAAATAGCATCTACCCAAAACCATCAACAAGCATTATTTGTAATGGGGATAAGCTAGATGCATTCCCAATAAGATCAGGGTGAAACAAGGATGTCCATTATCACTCTATTATTCAATTTGGTACTAGAAACATTAGCTGTAGCAATACGAGAAGAAAAAGAAATTCAAGGAATTAGAATAGGAAAAGAGGAAACTAAATTATCACTTTTTGCAGATGATATGATGATTTATCTAGAGAATCCTATAGAATCAAGTAAAAAACTATTTGAAATAATAAACAACTTTAGCAAAGTTGCAGGATATAAAATAAACCCACATAAATCCTCAGCATTCCTATACATTACTGACAAAGCCCAACAGCAAGAGATAGAAAGAGAAATTCCATTCAAAGTTACTGTTGACACTATAAAATATTTGGGAGTCTATTTGCCAAGACAAACCCAGGGCCTATATGAACATAACTATGAAACACTTTTCACGTGAATAAAATCAGATCTAAATAAATGGAAAAATATCAGTTGCTCATGGTTAGGCCGAGCTAATATAATAAAAATGACAATTTTACCTAAATTAATCTATCTATTCAGTGCCATACCAATCAAACTACCAAAAAATTATTTTACTAAGCTGGACAAAATAATAACAAAATTCATCTGGAAAAACAAGAGGTCTAGAATATCTAGGGTATTAATGAAAAGAAATGCTAAAGAAGGTGGCCTAGCGATACCAGATATTGAACTGTACTACAGAGCAGCAGTCATCAAAACTGCCTGGTACTGGTTAAGAAACAGGGGTGTGGATCAGTGGAATAGGATAGGTACACAAGTAGGAGAAATCAACAAGTTTAGCAATCTACTCTTTGATAAACCCAAAGAGGCCAGCTTCTGGGCTAATAATTCATTATTTCTCAAAAACTGTTGAGAAAATTGGAACATGGTAGGGCAGAAACTGCGCATAGACCAATATCTTACACCATATACCAAAATAAAGTCAAAATGATTTCATGATTTAGGAGTAAAGGCTGATATTATAAGTAATTTGGGAGAGCAAGGAATAGTCTATTTATCAGATTTATGGAAAAGAAAAGAATTCATGACCCAACAAGAGATAAAGAGCATTACAAAATGCAAAATGGATAATTTTGATTATGTCAAATTGAAATGTTTTTGTACAAAAAAAGCCAATGGAACAAGAATTAGGAGGGAAGCAGAAAATTGGGAGAAAATCTTTGCAAACTAGTATCTCTGATAAAGGCCTCATTTCTAAAATATACAGGGAACGGAGCCAAACATATAGGAATACAAGCCATTCCCCAATTGAGAAATGGTCAAAGGATATGAACAGGCAGTTTTCAGAGGAAGAAATTAAAGCTATCTATAGGCATATGAAAAAATGCTCTGGATCACTACTGATTAGAGAAATGCAAATCAAAACAACTCCTAGATACCACATCTCTCCTGTCAGACTGGCTAAAATAACAAAACAGGAAAATGATAAATGCTGGAAAGGATGTGGGGAAATTGGAACATTGTTGCATTGCTGGTGGAGTTGTGAGCTGATCCAGCCATTTTGGAGAGCAATATGTAACTATGCCCAAAGGGCTATAAAAATGTTCGTAACCCTTGACCTAATATTACCACTTCTAGGGTTGTATCCCAAAGAAATCACACAAGCAGGAAAAGGACCCATATGTACAAGGATATTTATAGCGGCTCTTTTTGTGGTAGCCAAGAATTGGAAATCAAAGGGATGCCCATCAATTGGGGAATTGCTGAACAAGCTGTGGTATATGAAGGTAATGGAATACTATTGTGCCGTAAGAAATGGGGATGATACGGACGTGTAACAACCTGGAAAAACCTACACGACATAATGCTGAGTGAGCGGAGCAGAGCCAGGAGAACATTGTACGCAACCACAGATATATGGACTCCGTGAGGACCAACCCTGATATGCTTCACTCTTCTCAGCAACGTAAGGTGTAAGGACAACTCCAGGGGACTCACGATGGAGAATGCTATCTTCATCCAGAGAAAGAACTGTGAAGTTTGAATAGAGATTGTGGCGCACTACATGCTCGCCTATTTTGCTTCCCTTTTGTTTTTATTTTTGTTTTTTTTTTTTTGGTTCTGTTTCTTCTTTCTCATGATTCATTCCATTGGTCATAATTCTTCTCCACAACTGGACTAGTGTGTACATTAATTCAATGCGAAGTTATACATGGTAGTTATATGAGATTCCATGCCATCTTGGGGAGGGAGGGGGGAGGGAGGGGAGAAAATCTGAAACTCAAAATTATGTAGAACCTTGTGTGGTAAACTAAATATAAATAAATTAATTAATTAAAAAAATAAAAAAAAATATTTTAAAATTTAATTTTAAAAAGTGCATATTGTAGTTCATCATCAGTCCTCTGGAGTCATGCATGGTTCATTTAATTGATCAGAATTCTAAAGTTTTTTTGTTTTTTTAAGTTGCTTGTTATTACAAAGCAAAACTATTTCTTTTGAATATTTAGCCATAGCTAAATGATGAAAAATACTAGATAAGTGTAAAATAAGACTAAATTGCAGGAGTTTTTGTTATATGTGCAGAAATGAATCATTAAAACCTTTTTTTAAAATAAGATGACAGAAAAAATGACTCATGTGGGTATTTGCTTATATGTATATGTACATGTATATATGTATACACATACATATATAATGTATTAATCTGAGTATAGGTGTATACATACATCTATATTCTGTGTGTATATATGTATTGTATGTGTGTATATATATATATTTATATACATGTGTGTGTGTGTGTATGTGTGTATGCTGTCCTCTGAATATGCCATGTTTGCTTGGGATTCCAAGCTTTTTCAACTCTTTTCTGTTACCTAGAATATCCTTCCCTCATCTTTTGCTCATTTAATTCCTGCCCATCAATTTAGGTCCATCTGAGTTCCACCTATTTAAATAAAAAATTCTTCCCTTACCTTGGAGATCAATTAAATTAAATGTTGATTGAAGTATGAAGGGAATCAACTTCAGTTGTCATGATCATGAATCCATGACTTCACTTTCAAGGAGGATGGGTGTAAAATCAGAGCATTTTGTTAAATTTGACAGACTTTTCTTAAATATCTGTTTTGTATAAAACATTCTACTGGCTGGAAGGAAGGGTTATAGATACTGGTTCTACCTATGGGACAGAGGGTCACTCAGAGTTTGATGATTCAGGTAAATAATTCTTTAATAAAAAAAAAAATCCAATGATTCCCAGGAAAAAGACAATCTGTATTCTTGTTAAAAGTTCAGCTATCTATATCTATATCTATATCACCACCACCACCACCACCATCTTCTTCATCATCATCATCATCATCATCATCTTAATCTTCATCATCATCATCATTTCTACTGTGTCTCTTCCATTTTATTAAGACTGAAAGTGCAGCAGTTCATCAGTGACCAGATTCTGCTTTGGAATGAGAACTTCAACCTGCTCCATATCCAAACTGGGTCAATATGCACCTCCTTAGACAACGTGTTCTCAGATTAGCTCATCATATTAGCACTAAATTTAGTATTGTTAGTGTTAATACCAGTGTAGTGACACCTGATTAGTTTAGCATGCTACAACTCATTACTCTTAAATTCAAAAATCCACCAAACTCAGACTACCCTGTGCCAGGGTTATGGGAATGTGCCACCCCACTGAGCTTTCTGTCACCTTTTTAACAACAACAACCAGTTGTTACCACACACCTTTTTCATAAAATAATCTATATAATATTCCTGACTCATATTCATTCAAATAAATTTTTAATATCATAATACATTTATAAAATATCATCAAAAATAATGTTAACACAAATATTGGTTTACAGATCCTGGATCAAAGTATAAATTTGAGGGATTTTCATTGATTTGTTTAAAGGACTCTGGCATTTATTTTTTCAAAAATATCTACCAAGTGTTCAAGTTTCATTAGGAAAATATTGTTTTAAATGAATTTTTTATCATTTTTATTAATGTCAATAATAGAAATAATATTTTAAATGTAGGTCAAATATTCTTAGTACTTTGGCATGAGAAAAATTAGCATATTTTGCTCCCCATGGACAGTAGCATATAAACACTTCCACTTTGTCTCCATTTAATTACAAAAAAAAAATTGCATAAAAGGGTGCTATTCAATGGACTGTTTTTGATAAAGATGATTAGTATTGTAACAATTTGAAAAAAAAGTTATCTTTCTCCATTTTCCTTTTTTCAATGATTGTCCACAAAACATGAAATGCATCCAAATTATTTGATAGACCACATTTCATTTTTTCTTTAATGGTATTTTTCTAATTATATGCAAAAACAGTTTTCACAATTCTTTTTTCTGTAAAATTTTGAGTTCCAAATTTTTCCCTCTCCCTCCCTTCCTCCCTCCTTCCCCCCACCCCTCCCCAGTACAGCAAGCAATCTGACATAGATAGACCATGTTTTAAACTGGTGATTGTAGATGCCCATTTTTTCTCACATCAACGAAGCTTTGTCATTGAAGAGTTCAACGCAATTCTTTCACATTATATAACATTCATTACACTTCATAAATTTTATTGAGAGATTCTCTTTAGGTAAAATTGCCATCAGTAGGTTCATAAAATAATAAATCTTCCCTACTAACTTGCTCAATTCCCAAAAGAGATTCTTAAAGATTTTGATAACCCATAAATGGTCTACTTATGTGTTTAAGAATTCTGAAATTTGAAGATGGTGGCTGGAAAGCAGAGACTTGCTTAAGCTCTCCCCCAAATCCCTCCAAACACCTGTAAAAATGGCTCTGAACAAACTCTGGAACTGAATATGACACAAGAGCAAGAAATAACAGAGGGAAGCAGGTTTCCAGCTCAAGACTTCCTCGATGGTCGCTGGGAAGGGTCTATTGCACCATCCTGGGAGCCGAGCACAGCCCAGCATGGGCCTCACCAGGACCAAACAGATCAAGAGAGTGGGGCACAGCAGACCATAGGGTCGTAAATTCCTGAGCTGTGGCAGTTACCAGACTTCTCAACCCACAAACGCCAAAGACAACAGAGCAGGTTAGTGGGAAAACTGCTGGAGCGAGATGAAAAGTACACAGTCCAGCCCCAACCCCAGGGGTGGTGGAGGTGGCATGGCAGCAGCAGTAGGAATTTCCTGCTGCTGCTTCCAGAGCTCCAGCTGCAGTTGCTTCTGGCCCCAGGTGAATGTGGTGGGAGGAATCAAGCGGTGGATCAGAGAGAGAGAGAGAGAGAGAGAGAGAGTGCAGGGACTGCTTCGCTGGCACAGAGGCAGGGTTCTCTTGCTTTGCCTTGCTTGCATCTGTGTCTCAGTCCTGTTTGGTGGTTCTTGGGGGAAGAGGAGCACTGCTGTGGCAGAGATTGCTGTGATGGTGGAGTAGAAGTAGCTCTGAAAACAATAGCGCAGCCCCTAAAGCTTTGGACAAAGTACTCTCTACTCTACAAGCAGTCACACCATGACAAAAAGCTCAAAGATCAATTAGTTGGCTAGGATCATGTACTGGCAGTGAAAACAGACTCAGACTACAGAATCTTTTTTTGGTGACAAAGATCAAAACATACAGACAGAAAAAGTCAACAAAGTCAAAGAGCTTACAGCAAAAGACTCTAAGAAAAGTATAAATGTCAATGACTTGCTAAAGGAGACCCAAAAAATGCTAAAGAAAATAACACCTTAAAAATAGACTAGCCCAAATGGCAAAAGAGCTCCAAAAACCCAAAGAGGAGAAAAATACCTTGAAAGGCAGAATTAGCCAAATGGCAAAGGAGGTCCAAAAGACCACTGAAGAAAATAACAAGCGGAAGCTAGTGACTTTATGAGGAATTAAGAAATTATAAAACTGAACCAAAGAAATTAAAAAAATGGAAGACAATGTGAAATATCTAATTGGGAAATCAACTGACCTGGAGAACAGATGTTGCAGAGATAATTTAAAGATTATTGGAATGCCTGCAAGCCATGATCAAAAAAGATCCTAGATATCATCTTTCAAGAAATTATCAAGGAAAATTGCCCTGATATTCTAAAGCCAGAGGGTAAAATAGAAATTGAATGAATGCACTGATTGCCTCTTTAAAAGGATCCCGAAAAGAAAACTCTTAGGAATATTGTCACCAAATTCCAGAGTTCCCAGGTCAAGGAGAAAATACTGCAAGCAGCTGGAAAGAAACGATTTGAGTATCGTGGAAACATAATCAGGATAACACAAAATCTAGCACCTTGTACATTAAGGGACCACAGGTCTTGGAATATGATATTCCAGAGGGCGAAGGAGCTAGAATTAAAACCAAGAATCACCTACTCAGCAAAACAGAGTATAATGCTCCAAGCCAAAATAAGGATTTTCAATAAATAGAGGACTTTCAAGCATTCTCAGTGAAAAGACCAGACTTTTGATTACAAGAATCAAGAGAAGCATGAAAAGGTAAACAAGAAAGAGAAATCATAAGGGCCTTACTAAAGTGGAACTGTTTTCTTTACGTTCTTACATGGAAACATGATGTGTGTGATTCATGAGACCTTTCTCAGTATTAGGGTAGTTGAAGGAAGTATACATATATATAGACAGAGGACACAGGGTGAGTTGAATATGAAGGGATGATATCTAAAAAAATTAAATCAAATTAATGGGTGAGAGAGTACTATATTGAAAAAGGGAGAGACAGAATGGGGTAAATTATCTTATATGAAAGTGGTAAGAGAAAGCATTTCTGTTGGAAGGGAAGAGGGGGCAAATGAGGGGAATGAGTGAATCTTGCTCTCATTGTATTTGTTTTGAGGAGCAAATAACATACACATTCAACTGGGTATCTTACCCCACAGTAAAGTAGGAGGAAAGGGATAAGAAGAGGGGGAATGATAGAAGGGAGGGCAGATAGGGGGAGGAGGTAATCAAAAGCAAACACTTGAAAATGGACAGGGTCAAGGGAGAAAACTGAATAAAGGGGGACAGGATAGAGAGAAATGTAGTTTGCCTTTCACAACATGATTATTGTGGAAGTGTTTTGCATAATGATACATGTGTGGCCTATGTTGAATTGCTTGCCTTTTTAAGGAGGGTGGTGGGGAGGGAAAGGGGGAGAGAATTTGGAACTCAAAATTCTAGAAGTGGATGCTCAAAAAAAAGTTGTTTTCCATGCAACTGGGAAATAAGATATACAGGCAATGGGGTACAGAAATCCATCTTGCTGTACAAGAAAATAAGGGGAAAGGGGAAGGGGAGGAGTGGGGTGACAGAAACGAGGGCTGACTGGGGAATGGGGTAATCAGAATATATGACATCTTGGAGTGGTGGGAGGGTAGAAAATGGGGAGAAAATTTGTAACTCAAAATCTTGTGGAAATCAATTTCATAAATTAAAGATACTAAATAATAAAACATGAAAATTTAAAAAACTATATAACTGGGAAACTTTTCACAAAATACATTTTTAAAAAAGGTGAAAAAAGAATTTGAAAATTCCATTATCTGATAACAATCTATTGTCATTCCACCTCTCCTTCTACCTTGCAATCCTAAATCCTGTTCTTTATACACATGTAAGCTCTAGTCCCTAGATCCATTAGTTCTTTCCCAAGCCATGACTTTAGACCTGGTTACGTTGTCCTCCTTTTTACATCTTGACCACTTTATGAGCCAGTTTTGTATCTGAGATCCTTGGAGAAGGTCCCCTATCTTAAGAGCTTTTACTTTTTTTTCCTCTCACACTTTTAGTTCTCTGTAATTTGGCTTGTGATTTCATCATTCCAAAGGAATTCTGCTTTAAATTTACAAAATAGAAACTTAATTAGAAATTCTAATAGACTTTTTGCTATCATCATCTTGAAGTCTCTGTAGCCTTTGACACTGTCCATCGACCTGTCTTCCTTGATACTTTCTCCTTCCTGATTTTCAGGACAGTACTCATTTCTGAATCTTCTCCTACCTGTCCAAGTGATCCTTCTCAGTTTCCTTTGTTGAATTTTCATCCAGGTCACTTCTGTTAATTATGGTGCCCCATAGGACTCTGTCCTGATCCCTTTTCTCTTCTCTACCTGTACTATTTCCATAGGTGATCTCATCAGCTGTGCTGGATTTATCATTTCTGTGTTGATGATTCCCCAATCTACTTATATAACTCCAATCTCTCTGTTGACTTCCAGTCTCTGATCTCCAATTGCCCATTAGATATCTCAAACTGGACATGGTGTAGACATCTTAAACTCAAAATATCCAAAACTAAACTCATTATCTTTCCATTCAAGCTCTACCATCTTCCCAATTTCTTTATTACCTTTAGTGGACATGTCACCCTAACAGTAACGCAGCTTAGGTATCTGAAGTATCATGTGTGACTCTTCACCCTTCCATACTTTCCCATGGCCAATCTGTTACTAAGTTCTATCAGTTTCACTTTTGTAAAACTCTCACATATGGCCCCTATTTCTTCTGACACTGTCAATACCCCAGGGCAGTCCCTCATCATCTTGGACCTTGACTACTGTAATAGCCTATCATTGGTCTCGCTGCCACAATTCTCTTTCCACTCTGCTCCAACTTTTTATCAACTGCAAAAGTAATCTTAAATCCCATGTTTATCCATATCACTCCCTGCCCCTGCTCCCAGTTCAATAAAATCCAATGGCTTCCCCTCATTTAAAGGATCATATACAAAATTCTATTTGGTGATCACAACCCATCCTAAACTAATTCTCCACCTACCCACCTTTTTCTTTCACCTTATCCATTCCCATAGGCTTTGGATTGTCTCATGTGTTCTGTGATTCAATAACACTGATGTTCTTGCTGTTCTTTATACAAGACACACTATCTCTGGCCTCCAAGTATGTCATTGTCTGTCTCCCATACTTAAAATTCTTCTTTTCTTCATCTCTGTTGTCTGGATTCCAAGTCTCCCTTCATGTCCCAGGTAAAGCCCTGTGTTCTATAGGAAAGCTTTCCAATCCCTTCCTCACACCCCCAATTCTAGTGCCTTCACTCTGTTTTATTTTTCTTATTTAACCTTCATATATATATCTTCTTTGTATAAAGTTCTTTTTTTTTCTCTACCTTTAGACTTTAAAATACTGGAGAGCAGCCTTGATTTTTATCCCCATCACAGTACAGTGCCTGGTATATAACAAGTACTTAATAAAAAATAACTGATTGACTAACATCAGTTTCAATAATATGTGGAATAAATCACAGAATGAACATTTTTTGCACTTAATAATATTTTTTCCAATTACATGTAAAGATAGTTTTCAACATTCATTTTTGTAAGATTTTGAGTTCCAAATTTTTCTCCCTTCCTCCCTTCTCTCCACCATCCCTAAGAGAGCAAGGAATCTCATAAAGTCTATACATATCCAATTACGTTAAACATATTTCCACATTAGTCATGTTGTGAGAAACAAGAATCAGAACAAAAGGGAAAACCCACAAGAAACAAAAAAAAAAAAACAGAAAAAAGTGATAATATTTTGTTTGCATTCAGACTCCATAGTTCTTTCTTTGTATATGAGTAGCAAAAAATGAACATCTTCAGGGCAGCTAGGTGGGACAGTGAGTAGAGCACCAGCCTTGGAGTCAAGAAGATGTGAGTTCAAATCTGACTTCAGACACTTGACACACTTACTAGCTGTGTGACCTTGGGCAAGTCACTTAACCCCAGTTGCCCTGCCTTCCGCCCTCCAAAAACAAACAAAAAAACCAGTAAAAAATAAACATTTTCAACTATATATTTCCTTATCTACTTGAAATATTAAATGGGAAGATTTTTTTCTACAATACTTGATTGCATAGGGCATCAGACATCTGCATGTATCAACATTTGAAGTTTCTTTATAAGGGGGGAATCATGGTATAGGCAAAGAAAAAGGTTTGTCACAATCCATTCAAAGGTGTTAATCTTTGCAATGTCTCCTCCCTAATTGTTCCATTTCACACGTGTTGTTTTATTTCTTTATGTACTCTTCTAGTAATTCTACAGAGGAGATACTTTCCTCTGATTCTCTACTTGGACATATAGAGTTACTTTCTTCTGGGTTTAATCTTTGAATTTCTCTTAGTCCAAAGAACTTTTTTTTCTTTTTTGTTCACTCATATGCCCAGTTGCAGTTTCTGCCTTGGAGGTTTGTACTTAGGTCAGACTCTTTTGCTATACCCCTACACAGAAGAAAGTATCTAGAACCTGCTTGATCCTGACTTCACTGGGAAGACTGATTCAACTTCCAAAGGAATCATCTGACCTGGACTCTTGAAGTGGTTCTACCTGAATGCCAGGCTGTGTAAAGGATGCCTCTTTGCTGAGTCAAAATGGGCTTCCTAGATTTTGCTCTGAACCTGTTTCCTACTTCAAATTGAGATGAGGCCCTTGAATTATCCTTCCCAATATTGATCATTAGTGTGTCCTTTTCTTCTGCTATGGGATTCAGCTGCTTTGTATTTCATTTTCTATTTATTCTTGCTTGGCTTTGTTCTACACAAAATCCTTTCCAAAATTTCAAAAATATTACTTGGTGTGCATTCCTGAAACATACAGAGGAATTTATAGCTGATTGCTTTTGCTATTATTGTTGTTCTTTTAATTATTGTTCCTTCTGGTCCATTTTTATATTCTTATAAGAGTGTTTGTGGCATAATTGGGTTTCTCTACATCCTAATATACTACCTTCTCCCTACAGTCCTCTGTAGAGGAGAAAAAGGTCCAATATTCATGTCAGAGGATATTTTCAAATCCTACCTTTGATAATTATGACCTGGATGATCTTGGGCAAGTTAATTAATCTGATCAGGTCTCTTTTCCAATGTGAGAATAATAGTAAACTAAACATTTTTGAGGACCCTCCCAGCTCTATAGCTGTTATTGGATGATTTACCAAGCATTGTTTTAATTAACTCAGTAGCTGTGGGCAACACCAATTTGCCTGCAACAATTAAGATTTTTGCAATTTGAGATTCTCTGTTCAATGTTATATGTTACAGTTACTACTTTTGATGTCCTAGACATAACTTTTTTTTAAGAAAAAGTTTGTTTTTGCTTGTAATAAATAATTTTCCTTGGAGCACATATTATATTGCTAATGTATTCTCCACATGTCCTTCTACATGTCATTTTAATGCATTCAGGTTCATGCTTTCTGTGCAAAGCTTAAGTATTTTTAGAAAAAAAATACAGGAGTATTTCTTCTCCATCCATGCCAGTATGTACAAATAATAAAGATAAATGGAGTGGCTCATGTTTTCTGTATTTGAGCTTTTTGATTTGTCTTTCTGTATTTCTGTTGCTTTTGTCATTGATTATACTAATTTGAAGTACTACAGTTCAAATTCTTTAGATTGGTGATACATACATGTGTGTATACATATATACACAAATATTTTTTATGTATATATAATTTGTACATATTCAATAAAATATATTTCATCTTTAACAAAATCATGGCAATGAAATTTAAAACAATGAAAATATAGTTTAAATTTTGATAATCTCAGATATATAACAATTATCAAATTATTTTTAAAAGTTATAGTTTGTTCAGAAAACACTGTATTATTTACTTAACAATGTGAATGATGTTGAGAAATATAAAAAAAAATGATAGGTTATAATTTCACATAATGATTATCCCATTCCACATTTACATATTTCTTGTTTAAATGTAGAAAAATGTCTAACATGACTAATCTTTGTCACAAGCAGATATTGTTCATTAAGAGATTCCCCCCACACCGAATCAAATTTGGCATTGTTTTTAAACATCAGCATTTCTCAACATTTGGTCTGGGGACCTTTATCCTTTAAGGAATAATACAAACTCAAAACTATGTTAATGATAATGATGATGATGATGATGATGATGATGATGATGATGATGATGATGATGATATTTTAAAATTTTTGACACTATAAATTTTGATGGATTGTATCTCATATGAACAAAACTTTGGGAATACTCAATAATTTTAAGAGTAAAGGCATTCTGTCAAAGCATTTAAGAACTGTTGATATGCACCATATTAAATGGTAACTGAATTATAGTAACTATTATCAGAAGGGAATTCAACATGCCTATATTACTTTTGTTGACTGATTTGAACTTTGTCTTCAATGAAGAAAATGATGCATTTATGTAGGATTTGTACTTAAAAATAGAAAAATTATTTTAGGCATTTCTTCATACATGTATCATGGAAGGCCTCTACAATTTGGAGAACTCTTACATAGTAGAGTTCTGAGCTTAAAGTCTGAATGATATGGGATCAAATTCTACCCTTGATGCTTAGAAGCAGTGTGACATTGGGAAATCTCAACTATTTTTAAGTAGCTTCTAAGGATACCTACTAAGTCTTAATTGGGTTGATTTTTTACAAGCCGCCTTGAAAGATGTAGCTATTTACTTTGAGGAAATCACAGATCCTATGCCAGAATATGATTTTATTTTTCCAGCTTCTCTTAAAGTCTTACAGGGATAGAAATTGGGCTTCCTTTAGCACTAGTTAATCTCAAAGAATTAACAACATAAAGTTTTATAGACTGAATATATCATCACCTTCTTTTATATCCAATTTTGAAATATACTAGTATGCTATTGCCTTTAACTAATTGACTGGCTGAATTTAACATTATCTTAAAGATTTTTTCAAATCTTGTCCCAGGTTAGGTATTTCAACAATGAAACCTGGTGGATTTAATGTTGTGACTGCAGAGACAAGTGAAATCACAGATGATGTTCTGGTTTAACTCCTTGGCTAAATTCTTTTAGTTCACATTTCTGGATATGTCTTCTACCTTAAATTTCTCTATGTTTATACACACATTTAAGATTTTATATCATGACATATATGTATATTTATGTTTATAAACATATATAAAGAGTAGACATGCATATATTTCATTGAGAATCATACAATTGAACAGTATTGTAATGTACCTCAGAATTAATATTCATGTTGAAAACTTGAATTATTTAACTCATTGCTACATAACCTTTTTATTTCATGGACTAAAAAACTCAAGAAATATATAGCTTCCTGGGCTATGAAAAAAACTCATAAATATGCCCTGGAATGTGTAATTATCTGCTATATTGAGTGTTTGTATCCAATTCAGAGTAATTTGCATTGGATTTTTCAACTGGAATCACAAGAAATCTGAAAACATTTCAGTTTAATTTGAAAGCATAAAAAGCCAAGTTGATATGCAAGCCAAACAAAAGGATGGTAAGTAATAAAAAGGACCACAGGCTTCCAAACTAATCTGACATAACTGTTATCTTAAAGCACTTTTTCTAAACTCCTGATCAATTCCAGCAGCTCCCAAAGCACTTATAATTAAAATAAAATAAGGCAAAATCATTTCCACAAATGTCCCAAATCTGATACTTAGAGGTTTTAGTATTTATATTATGCTCTCCTCAAAATGCAGTGAGAAATTGCTTAGAGAATTAAAATGCCTCATTCAGTGAGCTATGTCTGCTCTCCAAATCTAGAATTATTATCAAAATACCCTAAAGGTGAATAATTCATTCCAGCTGCCTTATTTTGTTTGTTTGTTTGTTACTATTCAATTGCAATCAGCTAGACAAAAAAATAATGATTTAGTCCACATATGATACTTCGTGACTCCATCTTCAAATCACATTTTATTTCTTATCACTGGCTTGGACTTATGTTTCAACAATTCCCTCTGACCTTTCAGTCACCTGGCTATTTCTCTGAAGATGTACTAACTGTAAGTTCATCTTCTTTTAGCTCTTACTATAGGCCTCTCTGTCAAATATCTGCTTTCACACATTTGCTATTTCAAGACTTCTAAAATATAATTCTACTGAAGTTATGTCATACTGTTTTTAACTTGCTTTCTTCAGGAATTTTACCTGACTTTCTAGGGCTGTTCAATTCAAACATAAAATTTCAATATAATAATGCATGCCTATATGTACACGCATAGGTGTATATGTGCATATATGCACACATATACTCCACCAATTCCTTTCTTAATGCTTTTTAGCTCATTTGGTTTCTCCACTATAGAATGCCTTTCTTGCTCTAACTGGATGCTATGAATTCTGCAAGGCCCAGTTCATGTACACCTCATAGTGACTAATACCAGTTCAACCCTACACATTGTGGCCATCTGCAAGCCATGTTATTTCATATTTACTCTAAAACCTCAGCCACTTTTCAGCTCTAGCTCATTTTGTGTCTTGTGTGCCTCAGGTAGAAATTAGTCTTTAAGGTTAGGGATTGTCTTGCATGATTGTTTTTATATTCCAAGTGCTTGCCTTAGTGACACTTAATCCCATATGCCTCAGTTCTTCATCTGTAAAATAAGCTTCTAAAGGAAATGGCAAACCATTCCAGTATCTTGGCCAAGAAAATCATGAATATAGTCAGAAAAAGTCAGACAGGACTGAAGCAACTCAACAACAACATGCATCCCATGTCTGGTATATATTTAGTACCTAATAAATGCTTTTTTATTCAGTCTGTGATTCATTGATTCATTTCAAAGTTCAATAAAAGTTGTGCATTTTCTGAAAGCCATAGAGAGATTTTCATTTTTATTCAAACTTTTCAAACACTTCTGCTTAGCAGTGTACAGTACCATAACTACCATGGTGAACAAGGGGAATGCTCATCTCATTTAGAATACATAGGATTATATTAGGGGCTAGTAACAGCAACTGACCATAAACCTGATATCCAACTAATGGTAACAAGCAACATATATCTGTACTTGGCATTTTACAAGAAAGACCCTTATTGCCCACTGCCTAGCAAATTTAGGGAGAACACCTCTCAACAAAATCAGGGACAGGTATAACCTGTAATGCTTTGTGTCCATTGGTATTATTTATGAAGTATTCCCCCCACAAAAGCAGCAAGGTCCTCAGAAAGGCCTGGGAATCCTGTAAGCTTCTGAATGACAATAAGTGGGAAACAATGAAATGACTCAGTGTTCCTTCCAAGATCTTACTGGTCCAGGATTCTAAGGTGTCCTGAGACAAGGGAGGACTTGAATAACTAGCATTTGAACCTCAAAAATTTAGGGAATCCAAACTATTAATGGTAGGAGTCAGTGTAATAACCCAAAGGAACAAGAAGGAGACCAAAAAGGGCCAATCACCTCATCCTAAAGCACAGTTGGCACAAAGCCCCAATTAAGGAACTAAAGGAGGAGAGAAGTGAAATTGAAGAAAACAACAACCAATGTAAAAAAAAAGTGTTAAAAATCTAAATCCACAACTTCTGGAAGCAGAAACTCAAAAAATGAAATTTCCACGTGGATTACATGAATACTTACAGGAAATAATGGAAGAAATAAGAAAGTAAAATAATTACTCTTAAGGAAAGAATTGGAAGGACAATAAATAACTTAGTTGAGAATGCAGTAAACCTTGATGAAAAATTTATTTACTCTGTGAAAGCTAAAACACACCAAATAGAAACTAGTGACTCCAAGAGAAGAAGAATATAAGAACTCAATAGAAACCATTAAAAAGAAGAAGAAGGAGAAGAAAATGTAAGATATCTGATGTTAAAAAGCAAAGCTATCCTGTAACATTAGGTCAAGGAGGGTTAATAAAGGAATCATTTAACCATGAAAACCTGGAAATACCTGGAGAGACAAACAAGAGAGAAAATTAAGAATTTTTCTCTGATATCCATGATTTTTCAAAGCTCTCCAAAGCACAAATTATATGTCAAAGCTAAAGCAACCTCAGCTGTCTCCATGGTCTATGACATTATGAAGTCAAAAAGTATAACAGCAAAAACAATAAAATCCATACACAAGCTCACACAATGAAACATTCCCTAACTTGGGCTCACTTATTACTCCCTCTTTTACCACCTAATACATTAATTACTCTTAGGGAGGATTACTAAATTAACTACCTACAGTTTGTAACAAAACCAACCACACATTCCAGGACCCCTTTATTTTTTTTTCCTAGTGCTGTGGATTTCCCACTTCCAGACTGTGGAAGTTTTCTTGAGATTCAGTGAACAATGCCCCAGAAGCACTTTGTGCTGCAAAAGTTCTCTGAGGTAGAATATAACAACAGAAAGAAAGTGGAAGGTGAAAGTGCATCTATCTGGACTTGAAATAAAACCCAACTTTAAACCTACACCCCCCTGAACCTCTTACAAAGTCTCAGAGATGTAGACTCCAAGTGACTCTAAGGGATACAATGTGGCAGTGTTTTGAACTATCTGACTAGATAACTTTGAGAATGGGCAAAATACCATGTATGAGAGCTTTATGGCCGTCTCTTAAATCTGAGGGAAAAAACCCAGGATCCAGAGGGGAAGAGAAAACCAACGTCTATCCTCCCTCCTCTCAAATGTTACAGTCACTTGTGGCTAAGTTATTATGCTGGTAAACTTAAAGGGCCTCAAAAAAGGGAAACTGAGACATTTTGAGATATAGCCCCAATGAAACCACTATCAAAAGAGAAGGGTTCAAAAAGTGATCAATAAAGGAAAAAAGATGAAAAAAGAAGTTTTGAAAACTTCAGGAAGAAAAAAAACTCAGAAAAAATTGACTGTGAGTAGATAAAGCATCAAGGAAAATATTGGCAGCAGGGGGAATAAGGAAACATGACCTCAATATCTAGTAAAAAAAAAAAGTTCAGACCTCTATGAATAAATATTAGGGATGAAAAGGAAAATTATCTACCACTTGATGAGAAAGAGGATCCTACAGAATTTGAGATCATATAATTACAACATGGTTTTTCTGAGTGATTTAAAACAGAAATGAGAATTATGAGAGCAGCATTTATGCCCTGCATAGCAAAAATGATTGGCAGAGTAGAAAACAAGCAAACAAACAAACTTGAATCTGCAATGGCAGAAATGAAGAAAAAAAGGAAAGACAATTAATAAGAAATGCAATTACACAGAAATAAAGGTCACCCCCCAAAAAGAGAGAAGAAAACAAATGTAATAATATTAAAAGAAAATATTTTCTCAATTAAAGCAGTACACATTGATCCCAAGGAAAGAATATGTAGAGACAACCTAAGAACTTTACATCTCCTAGAAGAATGAGAGAAGTCACAAAACCTGAACACCATGGAAGAAATTATACAAGAAAAATATGCCCAGAAGCCTGAGCATAGAAAATGAAATACCAATTGAAAGAATTTATTGATTATGTCAAGAAAGAAAAAAAAAAGAATTCAAATTCCAAGACATATTTTGGTTAAATTTAGCAATTCACTTCACAAACAACAAGTTCTGCAAGTAACTACGAGAAAGACTTTCAAATACAAAGGAAAAGAAATTCAAATAATACAAGAATATTTTGTGCCCACCAGTAAATGTAGGAGGGAATGGAATAATGTGTTCCAAAGAGTAATAGAGGTTAGGATACAGCCCAGGGTGACCTAAACTGAAAATACGAGCTTAACCTTAAATGAAAAATGGATGAATGCTCAATATCAAGAAGTGTTCAAAACATTCTTGGAAGGAAAATCAGAAATGAAGAGCTTATTTGCTTCTCAAATACTCCAAAGCCATAAATGTGAAAAGGGTGAGTGGATGCAGTAGCCAAAGGCAACAGCAGCAGTAGAGTGATAATAGAGAGACAAATAAGAGAATTATTTCTAAATGTACACTAGGAGACAGAGGTAAAGGCAGAAGTCAATTGGAGATTACAGAAACTTGTAACACCCTGCCAACAAGTAAATTTTTTCTTTGCTTGGTGGAAAGAAAGCATGGCAGTAACACAGAGTATTAATTATATCACTATATAACATATAAGTATTAATTATGGAAAGTAGCACTTAGAATTACTTTTGTACTTTAAAAGTAGAAAATAATGTGAAATGGAGATTCACAGTTTTATATAAAATCCTAAATGGATGCTCATCAATTGAAAAATTGCAAAATAAATTGTGGTAAACGAATGTGATAGAATATAATTTTCCTATAAGAAATGAGGAAATAGTTTGTATCAAAGGGATCTGGGAAGACGTGTATGAATTCACTCAGAGGGAATGGAGAAGAACTTAAACAATTTTCACTTTAACATCAATATTATAAGAAAGATCATCTTCAAAGACTTAAAAACTGAAGTGAGCAGAATCAAGAGTAAAATGTGTATATTAACAGCATCCCTATAAAGATAAACACTTTGAAAGCTATAATAAATAAGATAAATCTGATGAACATTCATGACTCCAGAATACTGATGATTAAATACCATATTTACCTGCTTCCACAGATATGACGGATTTAAGGTGTAGTATGAGGCATATATTTTGAACGCAGTAAGTAAGATAATTTGTTTTGCTTAACTATGCATACTTTTTTTTCCTAGGAATCTGTTTTTCCTTCTCCTTTTTACCAATGGGATAGTGAGTAGGAGGGAGATAAGATACATTTTAGTTAATTAAAAATAAAATAATTTAAAATAGGGAGGTTAAAGATGACATTTGTTATAACATATTTACTTTCAGATTTCACTGTTATTATTTTTGCTTAAGTGTTTTACTTTGCTTAAAAAAAATCTCTCACAGGGTGGGGAAATATTAAAATGCTTGCCATGTAAAACCATGACATGCCAATAATTTATTTTTTTCACTGGGAATAAAAGGAAACTTTTTTTGAATATAGGCAAACTCTTTTTGAGGCATTTAAGAATAAGATTTTAAAAAATCAGTGCATATAATGTCAATTTCTTTATAAGGAATTTGTTGCTGCTAATCTTGTTTCTCCATTCAGATGGTAAGCTTTGTTATGACTGTTCTATAAGTTTTGTAGTGTAGATAATTATTTAATTTCACATAGCATTTTCAAGAACCTAGGATATCCCAATATATATGAATTTCCATTAATCAATAAGCAATGGATATTTATTCGGCAGTTTTTATAAAGCTAGATCAGCTTTATGTTCAAAAGAATATTAAAAATATTATGTCTTGATGCTGCTTTTAGGAAATTTAGTATTTTGTATGAGAGATAAAGGTAGGAGACAAAAAATAATGAGAAGAAAAAGCAAAAAAAAAAAAAAGCCAAGATAACATGCAATGCTGAACTATGTGGTAGAAATAAGTACCAAAGGAAAAAAAAATATGAGAGAAGGCCAACAGGGAAAGTTTCACAGAGTTAGGAACACATGAAGTAAACCTTGCAAGTGTGAGCATTAGAATTTTGCTAAAAGAAGAAAATGAGAAGTAAGTGTTAAGTGTGGTCAGGAGACTAAAAAGTATAATCTTTTTTAAAGATACAAATTCTTGAAATAAAACTTTTGAAGTTAATGACAAATTTTCAAACATCCCATAACTATTTGGTATATTTTATTGACTATGAGCATGGTAACTTCATCATTGGAAAATATTTCTGTTGGCTCACTTTAGCAAAGAATGTGCCTGTCCAGGCAGAGTCAAGATGGCAGAGAAAAGGTAGCAGCTCACCTAAGATTTTCCCCAAACCCTTCCAAATGCCTTTAAATAATTCCATAAAATAATTCCTGGAGTGGCAAAACTCACAACAGGACAGAGTGAAATGATTTTCCAGCCCAAGACAACCTGGAAGGTGGATAAGAAAGATCTGTCACACTAGGGTGAGAGTGGAGCATAGTGCAGCACAGGCTATACCAGCATAGACTGGAGCCCAGCAAACCAGGAGCAGGCCTTGAAAATCACTGAATGTGCAGCAGCAGCAGCTTCTGGATCACTTAGTCCAGAGATGGAAAGGGGATTGAAAAACTAATCAGAAGAGGCTTATAGGGGTTTCTTTGCTGTCACTAGAAGCAGAACCTTGTTTATTTGTCAATACTCAAATCTGAGTAGCAGTCCTGGGTGGCAGTCACAGGATAAGAAGGAGCACTTTGAGACCAGAGCTTGTAGGTTGCAGTGGAGCAGGGGCCCTCATCATAGTTCCAGGGCTGAAAAGAGTGCTTGTGGTGACTCATAGACCAGGAAAGGAGTAAACTTTAATCATACAACGTTGGGAGAACTGAAAATTTATAAGTCCCTAGAAATATCTCTACAAACAGCTGCATAAAACCCATGAAGCTTGGGAGAGTGCACTTTCCACCCTGGAAGCAGAGTCTTACTTTAACAAAGAGGTAAAAGTCAAGTTATTAATAGGTTGGGGAAATGAGCAAACAACAGAAAAATTTCTGACCATAGAAAGTTACTATGGTGACAAGGAAGTTCAAAACACACACTCATAAGAAGATAACAAAGTCGAAGCTTCTACAACCAAAGTCTTCAAGAGCTAAGAACTGGTCTCAGACTATGAAAGAGTTCCAAAAGGATTTTGAAAATAAGTAAGAGAGGTAGAGGAAAAATTGGAAAGAGAAATGAGAGTGATGAAAGAAAATCATGAAAAATGAGTCAACAGCTTGGTAAAAGAGATGCAAAAAAAATACTGAAGGGAGTAAGCAAAATGGTAAAAGAGATACAAAAAAGAGAAGAATGCCTTAAAAAGCAGAATTTGTCAAATGGTGAAAGAGGCATAAAAATTCACTGAAGCAAAAAAAAAGCACCTTAAAAAGTAGAACTGGCCAAAAGGAAAAGGATGTACATAAGCTCATTGAAAAAAAAATAATTCCTTCAAAATTAGAATTGATAAAATGTAAGCTAATTACTATATAAGAAATCAAGAAACAATAAAGCAAAACCAAATAAATGAAAAAAAAGATAATGTGAAAGGCCTTATTAGAACAAAAATTGATATGGAAATATATCCAGGAAAGATAATTTTAAAATTATTTGACTCCCTGAAAGCCATGACCAAAAAACAGCTTAGGCATCATCTTTCAGGAAAACATCAAGGAAACCTCCCATGACATTCAAGAACCAGAGGGTAAAATAGGAATTAAAAGAATCCCCCTCCTGAAAGAGATCTAAAACTGAAAACTCCCAGTAATATTATCGTCAAGTTTCAGATCTCTCAGGTAAAGGAGAAAATATTACACATGACCAGAAAGAAACAATTCAAGTATCATGGAGCCACAGTCAGATTAACCCAAGATTTAGCAGCTTCCACACTAAAAGATTAGAAGGCATGGGATATAATATTCCAGAGGGCAAGAGAGCTGGAATTACAACCAAAAATGGCCTACCCACAAAAAACAGAGTATTGTCCTTCAGGGAAAAATGGATATTCAATGAAATAGAGGACTTGCAAGGATTATTGATGAAAAGACCAGGGCTGAATAAAAAAAAAAAAATTGACTTTCAAATACAAGACTCAAAAGAAGCATAAAAATTAAACAGGAAAGGGAAATCATAAGGGATTTAATAAGGTTAAACTGTTTACATTCCTACTTGGGAAAATGATACTTGTAACTCATAGGGATCTTCTCATTATTAGGACATTTAGAAGGAGTACATGTGGACAGAGGGCACAGGTCTGACTTGAATATGGAGAGATGATATCTAAAAAATTAAATTAAATTAAGAAGTGAGAGAGGAACATACTGGGAGGTTGGGAAAGATAAAGGTAGAATAGGTTAAATTATCTCACATAAGAGACAAGAATAAAAGCTTTTACAGTGAATGGATGATGAAAGAGATGGGGTATATATACAAAAATATTTATAGCAGCCATTTTCTGGTGGAAAATAAATTTTAAGAGGATACCCATCAATTAGAAGATGACTGAACAAACTGAGGTATCTGATTGTGATGGAATATTACTGTGTTATAAAAAATGATGAGCAAGAGCTATCAGAAAAATCTGGAAAGATTTACAGAGGCAGTTGCAAAGTGACGTACTGTATACAAAGTAACAGCAATATTGTAAGATGATCAGCTGTGAAGGGCTTAGCTATTCTCAGCAATAAAATGATCCAAGACAATTCTGAAGGACTTACTCTGAAAAGCTGCTATCCATCCCCAGAGAAAGAACTGATGGTGGCTGAATACATATTGAAGCATACTTTAAAAAAAAAAAAACTCTTTATTTTTTTCAATTTTTTGTCAATGCTTTCTTTCACAACATGATTAATATGTTAATATGTTTTGCATGACTACACATATATAGCCTATATTGAATTGCTTATCTTCTCAATTATAAGCCTGGGAAGGGAAGGAGGGAATTTGGAACTCAAAGATTTATAAAGAATGTTAAAATGTATTTTTCCATGTAATTAGGGAAAAATAAAATATTAAACAAAATAAGAATTAAAAAAAGAATATTACTGCCCATATATAGATCTTATAGTCAAACTTTTTTAGTAAATGGTTTGGAGAGAGTGAGGAGAGAGGGAGAGGGGGGAGAGAGACAGACAGAGAGAGAGAGAGAGAGAGAGAGAGAGAGAGAGAGAAAGACAGAAACAGATTGTGTGCATAAAACCCATTCACCACAGTTTTGATTTTCAGACTGAAGTACATCAAAGGGAAAAGAAAAGGTTTTTACTTTCTTGAACCTTTACCCAGAAGCAAAAGATATGACTTTCAGGGACAGCAATTGGCCATTAGTTTGTGCTTAATAAATTCATCCTGAAAGAAGAGTTCCTGGACTTCCATTTTCTGACTACCTGTAATGGCAACCACACAGACACATCGAGGATGGCTGCTAGCATAGGTTCTTAGATCTGGGTCAACAATCTTCTTTAATTACATTCACTAGTTCAGGAGAAAAGCCAGCCCTCTGAACACCAGAGAAAATACAAGCAGAGAAAATACAAACAGAGAATTTAGCATAAAGACCGACAGACAGGGCTCTTAATTGCCTGAATCAAAGTGATATTGCTATACACTTTACATATATCACTGGCTCAAGAGAGCCTTTACATCAGAGAGGGTGATGAGCCCTGAACATATAGCTATTCAGAGTCTTGACCAGGAAATCAAAAGATCCTTCTCAAAAGTGAACCCCCAAAGCAAAATACCAACTCAGAGTATATATACACTTCTCAGAGCCAGAAGGCACCACAGCCCTCTTGACTCAGTGCTTAATTAGAAATTAGCAAAAGGTGTGAAAGCCTTCCTAAAAGCAAGCCTCCCCTAAGCAAGCTTTCCTTAGGCAAGTCCCTCCTCAATGGGCTCTATATCACTCAGGATGTATCACAGCTGGGAGCTGGGCCAGAGCTCAAAGCAGGTCACATAGGTCTATTAATGGACCTGGAAGATCATCCTATTCCATTAACATTACACTACCTTCTTTTGTCTTTCTGTTTTATTTTTTTTCCTGGGTGTAGAGTAGCAATCCTGAGCATACATATTTCTAGCCTTGGGGGAGGAATTTGAGAGTTCCCAGTAGATGGAGAGTCCATAAATTCCACCAGCCTCCTATAGGAATATCTTGTAGCTTAAAGACTAATGTCATTTCATGGGGGATGAGAAGATTAGATATCTTGACAACCTCCCATATTATTAATTTTTTTCCCTAAATTGGGAAGCCTTCTGTTTAAGGCAGGCCTGATGCCAGTATCCTGTTAATTCAAGTGTGATGTTGGGGCAAAATGAGGTACTTGGGACTCATTTAATATTGGTAACCCCTAATCGCCATATACAAACAAGTTTGCACCGCAGGGCATAATATGGTGACTTCGATATACTCTTTTAAAAAATATTAATTTTGTTCTGAACTTAAGAAATAAAATAAGCATTTCCATGTCATAGCAGAATAGAAAAAAAGATGATTGTACATGAAACTTCAAATCGATTATATACAACTTGCTATTCCTTTTAAATATATAATAAAGTTATCATGTAACTTTCTCCGCCCCCCCGCCCTTTTTTCTTCCCTCCCTGCCAGTGGAGAGATGGATACCATTAGACACAAATATGTGTGTGTATATGTGTGTGTGTATGCATATATATGCATATATGTATATACATGTATATACATATATATATGTATGTATACATACACACATACATACATAAAACCGTTCTATACATACATCTATTTATCATTAATAGTGGCTATGTTTACATAGCAGTTAAAAACAATAAGTAAACATCTATTCCTTTTAACTGAGATCCCAGTATATCAAATAAATAAATGTTTATTGGACCCTTAAAATGTAGGATACATAAATATTTGTGATTTACACATGCATTTCCTAGGTAGGACATTCTCTGATGTACGGTACAGTGTCTAGTACCCTCATAACTGATTACATTGTTTCCTAGAACTAGATAACCAACCCTAAGTAAAAATTCACTAATCACAGTTCTTGTCTGTTTGGGCATTGTCCTAAGTTTGTTCTTTAAGACCATATAAAAAGGCATGACACTGAGAACTGAATTTTACTTCTGGCTCTGTTATTATCAAACTGTGTGACTTTGGCCAGTTCACTTAACTCTCTGAATTTGAATTAGGCTAGATAATATATAAGGTCCCTATCAGATCTAAAATTATAATTGTCTGATTCTGTGAGTGGGGTGATTTACTGAGAGGCTTGTAAAGAAGGAAAAGATAATTATGAATAAGGAATCAGTTTAGGGAAAGGTTTGTGGACAGATGTTAAGCTCTGAAGTAAGCCTTGAAAATTAGTTTGAACTGATTATTTTAGATAAATATCAAGCTGCTCTCTCAACTTTCTTCACTATCTTCTTTCACCAAGTACCATGTATGTTTTACCCACTTTGTGTTTCATGAAATGTTCTTCTAATATTTTTTTTTCTTTTCATTAGAATGTAAGTTTTTTGCAGGCAGGGAGTATTTAACTTTTGTCTTAGATCAAAATGTATCATAGTGCTTGTATACAATGAGTGATTAATGAATGTTCGGTTGATTAATAGATTTCAAACTAGCTCTTTAATCTTCTTTAATGCAATGATACAAGAATTAGTTTCTCCTTCATTCTGCTAATTCCCTACCCTTCATTTTCCTATATACACAAATAACTGAGCATTTTATTCTCCAACAATAGCATCTTATTTTCTGTATTTCTCCCTTGTTTCCAAATAATTAGTATTGAACTAGTCTTAAAAACTAAAAACAAAACAAAACAAAAAAGAAAACAACATTGTACCTTTTTTATGTATGTCCCTATAAGGATCTACACCACAGTGCTTTGCAATGAAATTATCAATAAATGTTAGCTGACTACTTGACCATAAACTTTGATGCCTACCATCATGGGCATAGCTAGTGGTATTTATGAATGCAGTAACCTTACAAATTTTGCTTTTAAAGCAGAGGTACAAGTGGAAGAACATATGGGCATCAACTTGAAAGCTGAAATAAGAATGCTAGATTTAGAGTCTGTTCTCTGCTTTGCCAGGCACATTAGTTAACAGAATAATCTGATATGGTAGATATATTCTCTCCTCTCACAGTTAGAGTGGTTTTCACAGGTTTACCTGTGTGCTTGCAGAGAAATTTTTTTTTTCTGAATTATATAGTCTTTCTGTGAAAACCTTGGATTGGGATATTTTCATTGAGAAATTGAAGCAAGACAAGTCTCTCTTTCAGGCTGAATCAACACTAATTCTGATCAAGTGCCTGCTGATGTCAGATAAATAATTGCAATCACTTTTAGCCTTTCTGCAAGTAGTAAATACAAGTATATTTGAATTCAAAATGTTTCTTGGCACTTTTGTTTTCTTTGAGAAATCTATTGATCAAGCAATTATGATGGCAGCTATATTTCAGAGTTAGCCTTGATCATTACCAGTCATCTGTTAATGCAGTAGAGCCTAATGAATAGAGTACTAGATCCAGAATCCGGCAGAGGCAGATTGAAATCCCACCTCTGAAATTTGCTAACAAACAGAAGACACTTAACCTCTACAAACCCATTTCATCATCTGCAAACTGGGGATACTAAAACCAATGGAACTTACTTTATTCTATAATCATGAGGTTCAAATGAGATAATAGATGTACATATGCTTAAAGAACCCTACAATTGTGAATAATTTTATTATTTTCTATCAAGAAACAAAAATTTATCAAGCCTCTGCTATTTGTCAGCTCTCTCTTCCCTCTGAAATACATTGGATGTGTGACTCTGAGTATGTCACTTAAATTCACATTGCTCCAGTGGAGTCAAAATTAAATAGAAATGGTTCCCTGGGGAACATATTGACTTGGAAAACCAGAAATTGACATTATATTACATTGTACTTTTATTTATTCTGTTAATAAGTCCCTAGTTACATTTGAATTGGGTTCAGTCTTTGATCAAACATTAAGAAGGTAGAGTTTTATGCCCCTGCTCCTAGGCAACTATTTAAGACTGGTGATGGCAGAGAAGGTATCAAATTACATGAGTAAAAGGAGTTTCTTCCTTGCAAGTTCCTATACCAAGGAAATCAAAGGTTCTGTCTTTATCCCTATCCTGTTTGTTAGACACAGGTGAGATAAAGACAAATATGAAATTATTCCTGTCCTGAAGGCATGGCCTGGACAAAAGCCTCCAAATGGAATTATCTGGAGGAATTGACAAGATAGGGGCAGGGAACCCCTAGATTTCCATAGTGACATAAAGAAGACCCCAGACTCAATTCTGAAGTTGGCATCTCAAGTGTTTTATTCAATAGGCTGAAGGGTTTCCCCTTTGATTCTTGAGAAGCAGGCACAAATCCTCAGAAAGGAAAAGTACATCTTATAGAAGCAGAAATTAAATTTTTATGGGATTAATGCCCCCCACCCCCACCGCCTGCTCCAGCAAATCCCCTTCCCTCTTGGTCAGGATTGGTCCCCAGTCACATCATGCCCTATATGCCATGTTAGTTATTATGTTGCTGACCAAGGTTTCTGAGCCCCCCTTTCCATTGCTGAGTGGTCAGTTTCTTTTTAAGGTCTTTTTCTTATCTCAGCAACCCTTAGGCTGCCACAAGGTCAGGGCCCTCTATATGGAAACTTGTTTCACAAGAGGGGTCCTATGGTTCCATCTGTGCAGAAACTTATTTCACAAGACTGTCACAGACCCTATGTCAGCAACCTCTAGGTTGTCCAGTCATCTGTGTGGAAAACTTCATAAGAGGGGCCCTATGGCTTCATCTATGTGGAAACTGAAGTTTATATTTTATAATATAACAATAGGATACTTTTAAAGGGCTAGGCTGCTTGCTATAGGTGGTATGAAGGCTTTGGGGTATTGGTGGCCTAGAGGCCAGTATATAACAAAGAACCATGAAATCAGGGCTGAACTTAGCTTCCCTGATGACAATGTCCCTTCCTTTTGACACTAGCTTTGCTGTGAGTATACATATAAATAAATGCATAAAACAGAATGTGATTTATAGATACTTAATAAGTGGAATTTATGTAACACTTTAAAATTCCAAAATACACATATTATCTCAATTGAGCATCATAACAACTCTTTATGGTAGATATTATGTGTGTAAAACAAAAAAAAAAATCTGAAACTGATATTTCTGAATAACCCCATAGTCCAGAGGTGGGGAAGCTATGGCCTTGAGACAATATGGAAATGTAGCCTTCTAGGTCCTTGGGTGTGGCTTTTGACTGACTCCAAGTTGTACTGAACAAATCCTTTTTATAAAGGGTGGCTCATTATCTTGTTATTTAAATTACTCTCTTGCTCCCAGTTTTCACTGTCTAATAGTGATCTTCCTTTGCTCTTTGTCCCCAAAGTTTGTCTAAAAACTGGTATCAAAATTGAAAAAAAAAATCATTGATAACTTGTATGTTTCTAATAATTTAGATCTTTGAATGGATGTCTGATTTTAATGTAGAAGTAATAAGTTAGCCACATTGCTCTTAATTATCATTATGCATGGGAAAAAGAAAGTTTGAAAAAAATGTGATGATTGGCTTTTCACATATAGTCACCTATTGTGTGAATATTCACTTGTAATTTATTTTTTAAAATTATCAGTTAATATTATAGGTTCGGGATCACTGGTGTTGTGTGTGTTTTCCCTTTCTCTTTTATGTTAACCTTTGTTCCTAAATTATTTTTTTCTATCTATATTTTGCTTCCCTCTACATACTATCAAAATTTCATATTGAGTTTTGTATAATATTACAGATGGATTTGAAGTAATCCTGAAATTGTTAATGATGTGATCTGAAGGTCAGCTTCATCAGATTATCTGATTATTGAGTAAGATTTGGGAGGGAACTTAGTGGCTATCTAGTCCAAGGCTCTAATATTGCAGATCAGGAAATTGAGGTCCAGAGAAGTAAAGCTATTTGTGCAAAGTCAAATAAGTAGGATCCAACAGAGGAGGGATGGGAATGTAAGTCCTCTGATTATGAATCTAATGTTCTTTATACCGTTATCACTTTTCAAAGTGAGTCTTGGAGTTCATTAGGGCCAGTGCTTGGACCTTCATGATATAGTACAAAGCATAGCTATTTACTATATTATTTTCCTTAGGAAACATAAGGGCAAGGAGGGAATTAAAAAGATGTCCAAAAGCACAGGAGACTTATTAATCTAGCTACAATTGCAAATGTGCCCAGAGACTTTCAATGATGGGCCCATCATATAAATTTTAATAATAGTAATATTCTGTCACTTGCTTCCAGGGGGCACTCATATTAGTTATGACAAACAATACTATTTCTTGATCCTGGCTCTGAACAACCTCAAGGTAATCTAAAAGTGATAGAAATAAAGATATTGCTTCTTTTCAGACTAAAAATGTTGATAGCAGGGGACTTACAGAATGTGATGCAGCAATTAATGAAACAATGTTTATAAAGCACTTGAGCCTGACAGAAAGTGCTATATAAATTCAAAGCAATTCTGTTTTCTTTGTATTAATTATTATTATCAATTATTACTACCACATCATTACTAACTGAGCTACAGCAATGGGTATAATGTTTCTTTGAAAAGAAGAAGCTCACTCTATAGTACACAGATCTTTTTATGTACTAAATAAATTTCCACAGTATGAAGTCCAGGATGACAATTATAGTTTTAACAGAAATTAAAGACTGAATAAAAATAAAGTTTTCTTTATTGTTTTCTGAAATGGAAAATTTCTGAGTTATGTAGATACTTAGGAAAATCACCCTGTTAGTGATACTACCTAGCACTCAGATGTATTACATTTCCTATTAAGACACAGTTTAGGTGCTGAAGGAATTTTCATTTTGCACTGTATTTATGCTCTCCTGAGGGTCAAGTCAACTAATGCTCAGGGCTCAGGTTCAGTTAAAGAGATATGAGAGAGAAAGGGGGAGAGAGATGATGAGGGCACAGTCTCTGGGAACCCCCTTGACTCTGGAATACAGTCTCTGGGAGCCCCCTTGAACTGTCCTTGAATCTTCCAACTAGATCTGGCCTTCCCCCAAGGCCACAAGCCTCACATTATCATTAGGTCCAAATCTCTCCCTCTATTGTTACTTTAGATATGCATGCCTTCAGTTACTTCCCAACCTTTGATATTCCTTCAGAAACTTCCTGCCCTTAATCCCATTTTCTTGGTTCCTGGACTCTGACCTCACCTGGTCCTCCTTAGACTTCCCCTCAAGACCCTCCCTAAACCCCTCCTCTAGTCACTCCAGACCACCCCTCAATCCCTCCTACAATCTTTGTGTATATAATCTCCATTTTGCCTCCATGAAGGTGCTCAGATTCAATCTAATTCAGTAGGTTGAATCTGGCCCGCTTGTGGAAACAGGTGTCACAAAGGGGGGGATTTCTTAAGACAGCCCATTGTGGTGAATCCCTAATAAACTTTCTCTTTTCCCTTGGCTGAGAAGGCTTGAGTCAAATTCTTTTGGCAGGACCTGGCATGTAGGTATTTTGGGGCTGCAGTGGTCACCCCTAGAAACCTATAGTTTCCCCAACAATCATCATTTACAAAAACCTCTTCAGAGAGAGAGAGAGAGAGAGAGAGAGAGAGAGAGAGAGAGAGAGAAAGAGAGGGAGAGGAAGGGAGAGGGAGAGAGAGAGAGTGAGTGACAGAGAGACAGAGAGAAACAGGGACAGAGTCTGAGAGACAGAGAGAGACAGACAGAGAGAGAGAGACAGATAGACAAAGCAGCAGAGAGAGAGAGGCAAACAGTGAGGCCAAGGCAGAGAGACAGAGAAAGGCAGACAAACAGACACAGAGACAAAGAAACAGAAAAAAGAAATGAAAATTACAATAATCTGTGAAGTGAGGTGGGGTATAGTGATAGACAAAACACTTATCAACTAGGATCCTCTTTGCTAATAAGTGCAGCTTTGGGGCAGCCTGGTCCTGATATCTGGGTAATACTGTTATACCAAGAGAGAGCTAGACACACCATAGAGTATAAGTTTTAAATGGAGAATTTATTAGCCGGTGACCATTCGGGGTTCAACCCAAATCAGACTGCCCCTGAGTTGGGGTGAAGAAGTTGTATTTATACAGAAAAAAACCAGGGTGCAGTGTTAATTATCTCTTGAAATTTATGGACCAGGTCACAAGGTGGTCAGGGCACAGGGACAGACCAAAGATTCTGACAGATTATCCTTAGGTGGGATGATCTTATCTATTGACATTCCTTGGAGGAGTCATGGAGCCCCAGGGACATTTGCTAAATCCCAAAAGGTTTGAGTCCATTCTTTCTTATGCAAACTGGGGTTTTCTTGGGGGCTGTGGGGCAGGGGTCTCCTTAGCAATAACTGATTTCTCCAGTATCACAATACCTTCAGCCCTAGACTTCGATAATTTGTGGGAATAGCAGGGCCTATTGATAGTTAACGAGGAATGAGTGGTGCAGAACCCTAAGTACTAAATGGCTAGAAGGCCCACTCAAGGGAAAGAATTTTATTGCCCTCTGGAACTAGTAAGAAGGCTGAAGTTTTTCCCTAAGGCTAAGTTTTCACAAAGTGGAAGCACATATCTAAGCCTATGACAAGGGGTTTTTGTCACCACTTCAAGATGAAATCCTGACTAGTAAACTTTGCACAAAGTACAATAAACAGGGATTCAAAAGCTAAGAATAAAATCATATGTGTCTTCACTATTTAGCATTGGGGATTCAAAAGTTCAAAGGAGCAAATTCTTGATAAATACAAAGCAGAATAACAAAATCTGAAGAATGAAACAGAACAAAATGAAGATTTTTACATAAATGAAAATTAAAGCCAATAGAAAATTTAAGCCTTACCATCTGACTTATATAAAGAAACAAATAGATGAATGAATGGCAAAATGTTTATTAAGTACTTACCATATGCAAGAAATGATCCCTGCTGTCATGGAGTTCAAATACTAATGGAGGAGATAAGATGTATTCATAATCTAATAATGTAACTACTGTACCTTATATTATAATACATCATATACTACTGTAGACAAAACTGATGTCTTAAAAATGGCTGCCTTATGTATGAAGAAAAGTTACAAATATAACATGAATATTACTTTCACAGACCACATCGTGCTTAAAAATACCAGAGTTTAAATGATCCTAGTAAAGCAGTAGAAAATTTGTTTCATACTTAGATAATGAACGTTTTTTATTTTAAAGATTTGATAGTACACCCCTATTTACAGCCTGCTAAAATGTAAAATTAAATTAATGGGTGTTCTTAAGATGACAAGTGAACTGACTGAGATGAAGCTTTGTTAGTTTTTAAATCAGCTTCAATTTCACAGTAAGATATCATTACTTGAAATATATAGATGATTGAAACACTATTAAGTTCTACACTGGCTTATAACATTGTGTTATATGAAACCATTTCTTGTGTATATTGACTAAGGAAGTTCATTCATAGTTTGTAATCTATTCGCACTATTTATTCAGCCTCTGCCTTTTGGATAATGACTACAGATATTTCCCTTGGGGTCTGTTTCATTTTGCTGAGACTATTATTTCTTTCCTGAACCATTTTCAAAAACACTATGTATAGTGGTTTATCAATTAGTGCATCACCTGACCAAGGTGATCATATATGAGAGAGATGAATTAGGATGTTGGCTCAGAACTCTCTTTTTCCCAGCTCTATCTATAGTCATTGTTAGCAGATGCCAAAGCAAGCAGCAGAAGTCCATACTTTCTTCTTGGACAAAGTAATTCTGATTCATTTTAATGTAGATCTTAACTTTTAAACCACTTCATAATATGTATTCTTATGTGGATATTTTCCAAAATCTTTAGGTCAGAACTTTTAATTTTAAAAATGAAAAAGTATCTCAAGTGGAGTGAGAAAAAAATAATAGAATCACAACATCTTATATTTAAAAGAGACTTTAGAAAAATCTATCAAAATTGAAGAACTTTTTATAGCTTGGCCCATAGTGGATTATCTTCATCGACTGACTAATCTATAGCACCATGGATAGATTATGAGCGGTTATCCACATCTCTCTCATAGTTAATGTCACTAAAAGGATGTTCTATACCTTGAATGAGTTATAGATTCTCTTTGATTCAGTTACAGAATTAATCACATAATCTTGTAAACTATATGTGAACATATCTTAGATACTTGCACCCCTACTGAATTAATCTATCAAACATATAAAGTAGTAAGGAAAAGATCTTCAATCAATTAGGGAAGGATAAAGTACTTTTGAGCCAGTGGGCAAATCAGATGATAACTGATTTGTATGGAAAATATATGGTGATTGATAGAAGAAATCAAGAAATGTATGGTGACTGATAGAATTTTAAATATTACTGTGGGTGTATGTACACATATGTATATATGTGTGGATGTGTGTATATCTGTATGTATATCAAAAAAGGGATTCAAACAGAAAAGCAGTTAAACTTTGAAAGTACCTTGAGAATGCACAGCCCTTTCACTCATAGGAGAAAGCAACAATGGGGGAAGTGATAGACTGAGACCAGAAAGAATGTCATACCTTTCCACCCCATCAATGTCCATGCTATTAAAGAGACTATATCTTTAACAAACAATTCATCTAACTGGAAGTTAAGAAAGAATGACCTAGACAAAGTTAGTAAAAGTAACTTTAGGAACTGTGACCTTTTCTAAAAAATAGTACTTTTTTCCAATTATATGTACAGACAACTTTTAACATTCATCTTTGCAAAAAGTTGAATTATGAATAGTTCTCTCACCCTTCCTCTCCTCCCCTCTTCCTAAAACAGTAAACAATTTGATATAGCTTAGGTATGTGCAATCATGCAAAACATATTTCTATATTAGTTATGCTGTGAAAGAAAAAAAAAGACTAAAATGGAAAAAAAATAAAAATAAAGAGAAAATAATAAGTTTTGATCTGTATTCAGAGTCCATTGCTTCTTTTTCTGGATGTGGATGGCATTTTCCATCATGAGCCCTTTGTAATTGACTTGGATTGTTGTATTGCTGAGAAGAGCTAAATCATTCATATTGATCATTACACAGTGTTACTGTTACTGTGTACAATATTCTTCTGGTTTGGTTCATTTCACTTTACATCGGTTTATAATAGTCATTCCAGGTGTTTTTTCTGGAATCTGTCTCATCATCATTTCTTATTGTACACCAGTATTCTATTATATTCATATAACAAAGCTTGTTCAGCCATTCTCCAATTCACTGGCATCTCCTCAATTTCCAATATTTTGCCACCACAAAAAGAGCTGCTATAAATATTTTTGTACATCTAGGTCCTTTTCCCCTTTTTAATGATCTATTTGTGATATAGAACTAGTAGTTGTATTGCTGGATCAAAGGGCATGTACATCTTGGTTGCCTTTTGGTCATAGTTCCAAATTTCTCCCCAGACTGGTTAGATCAGTTCACAACTCCACCAACAATGTATTAGTGTCCAAATTTTCCCACATCCTCCAGAACATTTATCATTTTCCTTTTCTGTCATATTATCCAACCTGAGAGGTATGAGGTAGTACCTCAGAGTAGTTTTAATTTACATTTTTCTGATCAAAAAGTGATATGGAGCATTTTTTCATATGACTATAAATAGATTTGTTTCCTTCATCTGAAAGCTACCTCTTCATATACTTTGACTGTTCATCAATTGGGGAGTGGCTTATACTCATAAATTTTACTGAGTTCTCTACATATTTGAGAAATGGGGCCTTTATCAGAGACATTTGCTATAAAAATTATTTTCCATCTTTCTGCTTTCCTTCTAATCTTGGTTGCATTGGTTTTATTTGTAGGGAAAAAAGGAAAACCTTTTAAAATTATTAGAATCAAAATTATCTATTTTATGTTTTATAATGCTCTCTGCCTCTTGTTTGGTCATACATTCTTCCCTTCTTCATAGATCTGACAGGTAAACAATTCCCTGCTCTCCTAATTTACTTATGATATCCCACTTTATGTCTAAGAGTGTGACCTATTAAGGTCAACATAAGTATAGCTATAAGCTTCACAATAACATCACTTCAAAGAGCCCAGTAAAGAGTTATATCTAATCAGAATTTCATAAGGATCCTGAAGACTCTACAAAGTTAGGAAAGGACTTTAATGAATCATGAGCCATGAGTCAATTATCTGTCACATGCACATTTTAGCTTAAGTGCACTTTCCTATGGATGTTTTATATAATTACGATATAGTATATCTCATTGTTGGTGGGGATACCTTGTACAAAATGTTGTCATTTACCAACTTAGTAAATACTCCTTTCTAAAACCTAAATAATTCTGACTGGCTAAGTAAAAATAAATGGAGAGGACACCAGGTTTGGGCTTGGTAGGAGCAGTACAAGAAAAATGCAACCCCTTGGGGTTACCCCTAGATCTTCTAGGGAAATGTAGCCAGATTCATTCTAGGGGTAAGATATTACAGCTTGAGTAAATATTAGGAGAGGGAGCCCAGAGTAGGATACTACAGATGCTCAGGCAACCTCTATTTAAATATCACAGTAACAAGAATCATAATTTTATGTATCAGCTAGTTCCAGTTTTAAACAATTGTATTAAGCAGTCATTTTTTCTATTGATTTTAAATAACTCATATTTTTTTAAAAAGGCATTTTACTAGGCAAATTCTAAATATATCTTTGACTTTCTGTGATTTTTGTCTTTTTTTTTAAACACTCCTCTTTTCTTTTTCCCTCCCAGCTTTGCCTCATACTTATAAGACATGACCATTAGCAGCAACAGTCAGCTAATACATTTTAGTAGCTAAAAGGTGCAATTTCAGCAGATTTGTTGGAATTACTTGATGAAAATTTCTCACTTACAGTAAAGAAAGAACTTCTAAGCAATTAGAGATGTTCAAACATGGAATGGGTTATCACATGAGGTAATAAGTTTCCCATAACTGGGGATGTTAAAGCAGACACTGAGGGGAATGCTATAATAGGGAAAAATGACTCATGCAGCTTGATAGTTTTAAAAAAGAGAATTGAACTGAGACTCAGAAATCCTGAGTTTGAACTACATTTCTACCAATTATTAACTTTGTTGCAGTTGGTAAATCAGTTAATCTCTCTAGCCTTGGATTTCTCACCAATAAAGTGGTCATAATAATAGTTACACCATTTACCACTTACCTCTTAGGATTGCTATGAGGTACAAGTGAGATGATATGAAAGCAGTTTATAAATTGTGAAACACTACATACTTTGTGATTGTCAGTACTATTAAGGTTAAAGGTAGGGTTGTGTAGCATAGAGAGACAGCCTTCTAAACCCAAAAGTCCTAGATTCATTCAAACCATACTTCTAAAATATGTTGGATGTGTAATCCTTAGTAACTCATTTAACTTAGTGTTCTAGGAAACTCTTGAAGATGTAGTTAAGAAAAGGTGCTGTGGCCTGAATAAGTAGAGGGAAATTCCTCACCCAATAACTTCCTATGCCAGTGAAATCATGGTCTATTCTGTTATCCCTAATATCAAGGTAGAGATTGGATTAGATAACTTCTAAGGCTTCTATTAATTGATTTATTTTTAATTTTCAACATTTATTACCACAAGATTTTGAGTTACAAATTTTCTTCCCATCTCTGCCCTATACCCCACCCCAAGATGGCATACATTCTGATTATGCCTTCCCCCAGTCTGCACTCCCTTCTATTACCTTCCCTTATCCGCTTGTCCCTTACTTTCTTGTAGGGCAAGATATATTTGTATAACCCATTGCCTGTATATTATATTTCCCACTTGCATGTAAAAGCAATTACTAACATTTGTTTTTAAAACATTGAGTTCCAGATTCTCTGCCTTCTTCTCTTTGAACCTACCTTCATTGAGAAGACAAACAATTCAATATAGGTTATACATGTGTTATTATGCAAAATATTTCCATAATAGTCATATCGTGAAAGACTAACTATATTTCCCTCCATCCTATCCCACGTCTCATTTATTCTGTTTTCTCCTTTGACCCTGTCTCTTTTCAAAAGTGTTTTTTTTTACTACCTCCTCCCCACCCTCCCTTTTGTCATCCACCCTTCCCACACACGTATTTCCTTACCCACTGCTTTCCTGTATGGTAAGATACCCAACTGGGTGTACATGCTATTGCCTCCTCAAGCCAAATCTGGTAACAGTAAGGTTGACTCATTCCCTTTGACCTCCTCCCTCTTCAACTCCATTGTAACAGCTTTTTCTTACCTCTTTTATGTGAGGTAATTTACCCTATTCTATATCGCCTTTTCTCCTTCTTTCAATATATTCCTCTCTCACCCCTTAATTTTATTTCTAAGATATCATCCCTTCATATTCAACACCATGTGCCCTCAGTCTACACACACACACACACACACACACACACACACACACACACACAAACAGATGCATCTATCTATCTATCTGTCTGTCTGTCTATCTATACTCCCTTCAACTACCTAATACTGAGAAAAGTCTCATACTCACATCTTTCTGTTTAGGAATATAAATAATTCAACTTCAATAAGTCCTATGTGATTTCTCTTTCCTATTTACCTTTTCATGCTTCTTTTGATTCTTGTATTTGAAAGTGAAATTTTCTGTTCAGCTCTGGTCTTTTCATCAAGAATGCTTGAAAGTTCTCTATTTCATTGAATATCCTTTTTTCCCCTGAAGTTTTGCTGGGTAGGTGATTCTCGATTTTAATCCTAGCTCTTTTGATCTCTGGAATATGATATTCCAAGGCCTCTGATCCCTTAATGTAGAAGCTGCTAGGTCTTGTATTATCCTCATTGCATTTCCACAATACTCAAATTTTGTCTTTCTGGCTGCTTGCAATATTTTCTCCTTGACCTGGGAACTCCTACTTTGGCTACAATATTCCTAGAAGTTTTCCATTTGGGATCTTTTTCAAGAAGTGGTCAGTAGATTCTTTCCATTTCTATTTTACCCTCTGGTTCTAGAATATGAGGGCAGTTTTCCTTGATAATTTCTTGAAAGATAATGTCTAGGTGTATTTTTTTTAATTGTGGCTTTCAGGAAGTCCAGTAATTTTTAAATTGTCTCTCTTGGATCTATTTTACAGGTCAGTGGTTTTTCCAATGAGGTATTCTACATTATCATCTATTTTTTCCCTTTCTTTTGAATTTGTTTTATAATTTCTTGATTTCTCATAAAATCATTAGCTTCCATTTGCTCCATTCTAATTTTTAAGGAATTATTTTCTTCAGTGAAGTTTTGGACCTCCTTTTCCATTTGTCCAATTTTGCTTTTCAAGGCATTATTCTCCTCTTTGGCTTTTTGAACTTCTTTTGCCATTTGGGTTAGTCTATTTTTTAAAGTGTTATTTTCCTCAGCATTTTTTGGGGGGGTCTCCTTTAGCAAGCTGTTGACTTGTTTTTCATGATTTTCTTGCATCACTCTCATTTCTCTTCCCAATTTTTCCTCTAATTCTCTTACTTGCTTCTCCAACTCCTTTTTTGAGCTCTTCCATGTCCTGCAATCAATTCATATTTTTCTTGGAGGCTTCGGATGTAGGAGCTTTGATTTTGTCATTTTCTTCTGGTTGTATGTTTTGATCTTGTTTGTCATCAAAGTAAGATTCTATAGTGTGATTTTTTTACACTCTTTGCTCATTTTCCCAGTCAGTTACTTGACTTTTGAGCTATTTGTAAAGGTAAGACTCTGCTTCCAGAGTGGAGAGTGCTCTGTTCCAAGTTTTAGGTGTTTTGCACAACTGTTGTCAGAGATACTTCTACGCATCTGTAAATTTTCAGTTTTCTAACATTGTATGATCAAAGGAGAAGTGTTTACTCCTTTCCTGGCCTGTGTTCTCATCTGTGAGTGACTGCAAGCACTCTTTTCTGCCTTGCAACTATGAGGAGGATTCCCTTTACACAGCCACCACAAGCTTTGCCAAGCCAGTGTTCTGCCTCACTGCAGGACTTCCACCCAGGACTATGACCCAGATCCACACAGGGAAAAGCAAGAGAATGCTGTCTCAGCACCAGCAAAGAGATCCCTGCAATCCCCTTCAGATCATCTGCCTGATCTCCACACTCTCTGTGGGCCTAAAGCTCAGGAAGCAGGAGCTGCTGCTGCCATTGCCACCATTGCCACCACTAACACCCTCTGCCACCCCAGGGCTGGGGCTGGACCATGTTCTTCTCTCACACAGGTCCAATACAGTTTCCCCACTGACCTTCTACATTCTCTTTGGCATTTGTGGGTTGAGAAGTCTGGAAACTGCCACAGCTGCCAGTGACTCAATCTCCTGAGGCCTGTTCCAAACAGGTCTGTGCCAGTGCAGCCCATGCTGGAACGGGCTCCCAGAATTGTGTGATCAACTCTTCCTGTTGGCCCCCAACAGGTTGTCTTAGGTTGGAGATTTGTTTTACTCTGTCATTTTGTAGGTTCTGTAGCTCTAGAATTTGTTTAGAGTCATTTTTATACGTATTTGAAGGGGTTTGGGGGAGAACTCAAACACGCAGCGTAGGCCCTAAGGCTCTTATTGCACTTGGATTTTATGAACATGCATGAAATTTATAGTTAGAAGAATTATATTTGGTCTTCTCTGATGCTCTGCCATTTTGTACCCATGTTACCTAGATAAGTCACTTCATCTTTTTGGGTTTCCCTTTCCTCATCTGTAGAATGAGTGAGTTGTAGCTCAATACTTCTAATGTGCCTTGCAGTCAGTGCACTATCTACTCTCTTTTGACTATGAGTTGACCAAAAAATTCAGTTGTTAATGACAGATAAAACATAAAACTAGCCTGTATTACTGCTGGGAGATTATGTGTCTATACATCTACTTCTGAAGGTTGAAATTCACAGTCAGATCTGGCGATGGCTGAAAATTAAGGAAACCTAATCCGTAACCTTTTTGAATTAATGTATTCTCCCAAAGTGGTACTACAAGTATATTCTTTCCGATTTGCTAATTTTTATAAGTTATGGCCATCTTATAGAGCATGTTTAGAGTTGCTATTTCTTGTTGTAGACAATGTGATCCTAACCATGAATGGTATTTCTGTGAATACTCCATGAGGTGACCTAGTTGTATTATCAAGATCATTTTCAACTGTGTGATTCACTATATATATATATATATATATATATATATATATATATATATATATATATATATATATATATATATGTAAATGGGCCTAATAACTTCCATAGTTAAGATGAGGATTATTGACAGAATTTTATATTTGTCACTTGGATATAAAAACCTGAATTATAGCAGTAAATGCATTTGTGCTTTCTAGCCCAGCAACCACCCTCTAATTTGCTACTTCCTATTGTCTATTCCCACTACTAATTTGCAACTTTAGATTCAACTATACTTACAACAGGGCTTAATCCTTAACCCTAAGGAGGGTCAGGTACTAAAAATGCCTAAGTATAGCTCATATCTCTTCCACAAATGCGCAACATAATTACAACTCACAAAGAGACTGAGAACAGTGTGGATATCTGGAATGGTACAGTCTTTCTTTTTGTTTGTTTTGAATTCCTCCTACAACAAAAATTTCCCATAATTCAAGTGGACACGTGAATCCTTGAAGACACTATCTGTGTGGGCAAAGAAAAGTAATTTAAGTACTATAGACATCAGTTGTTTGTTTTTTTTTTTCTTGTAAAATGAAGTAATGGGTCTAGATAACTTCTAAGTTTCCTTCAACACCAAAGCTATCATCTATTAGCCTATTATACAAACATATTTTATGAAATCCCCAGAAGACATGATGGAATAATTGAATTTTTAATTGGAGTTGACACATTTTATTTATGTCTAATTGGAATAACATATAGAGGAGTTATTACTATTGATACATTGTTTAACATTATTGAATAAGTGTTAAAGGTTGGTTAATTCTGATGAATAATAAATTGGACTAAGTGAAGACCCTCTACTCTTAGGAAAACATATTTGCTAGATTTGGAGACTAAAGGGCTTGCTGTTTACATTGAAATTTTCCTTAAATCTCTTGGACGAATCAAATTTATTGACCTGGAGAAGTGTATTAGAATCAGCCTATACCAAGTGGGAGATGATTACCATTGTAAAGAAATCAAAGCTATCTATAGTTATATAAAAACAGTTTAAATCACTACTGATCAGAAAAACACAGATGAAAAGAACTCTGAGGTATCACCTCACACCTGTCAGAGTGGCTAGTGTGACAAAACAGGAATATGTTGGATGTGGGAGGGAATGCGGGAAACCTGGGGCACTAATGCTCTGTTGGTAGAGTTTTGAAGGGATCCAATAATTCTGGAGAGCAATGTGGAACTATTCCCAAAGGGTTATGAAACTGTCTATACCTTTTGGTCCAACAATACCACTAGAATACCAAATGGAAAAAAAAAAGATTTATACATACAAAGTAATATTTATAGGTGCTCTTTTCATGGTGGAATTGGAAATCAAAGGGATGTCCATCAATTAGGTAATGGCTAAACAAGCTGTGGTATATAATTTGTAATGCAAAGTCATTGTGTTGTAAGAAATGACTAACAAGATGATTTCAGAAAAAAACCTGGAGAGATTCACATGAACTGATGCAAAGTGAAATGAACAGAATCGAGGAGACTTACACAGTAACAGCAATATTGTTCCATCAAAAATTGTGAATGAGTTATTTATTCTCAGCAGTTCAGTGATCCAAAACCATCTCAAAAGATTAATGATAAAGCATACTTTCCACCTCCAGAGAAATAAATGATAATGATTTAATACAGACTGAAACATGCTATTTTCACTTTCTTCCTTTCATTTATTTTCTTCCATTTGAATCTTTTTTTCTACAAAATTACTAATATGCAAATGTTTTACATAATTGCACATGTATAACCTATCTCTGATTAATTACTGTATTAGAGAGTGCAGAGGGGAGTGGGGGATAGAATTTAGAACTAGAAATTTTAAATGAAAATGTTAAAAGTTTTAAAAATAGAAAAGAAATGATTACAGCTTTTCTTGGGTTGTTGTGGTTTACATGGTGCTAAAAGAGCCTTAGCTAATGATGGAAGAAATGTTGGCTTCAGATGCTAGTATCAGGAATTGTAGGGTGAATTTCAGTTATTATAAGCCTGTTTCTACATTTAAAAATGTTTTCTACATACAGATATACCCAGAAATTATGATACTTGGAACAATCAGAACAAAGCATGCTTGGGGCAAGCAAAAGGAAAGATGTGTTCAAATATATTTTTTTTTTAATTTAGATTCAGCTGGCAGTGTATAAAGAAGTCTTTAGGTGAGGTCTCAAACTTAGGGACATAAGAATCTATGGTAAGAAAAATCTTGCAGTGCAACGAGGGCTTTCTTCTATTAAAACAAATTTCAGTCAGGAGCAAAGATGAAGGAGTAAGAAATAAATCAATGTAACACTTCCATATTCACCTCCCAAAAAACAAAATAGCACATGTAAACAAATCCTGAAATAGCAGAATCAGGAAAAAGATAGGGTGAAACAATTTTTTTTGACCCAAAAAACTTGGAAGATTAGCAAAAAAGGTCCATCTCATTTGGATAAAGGGAGAGTGCAGACCAGAATAGGAAGCATCACAACATATCGGTGCAATATCAGAACCTCCCACAAGTCTCAGCATAGCCAGGGGAACCAGAAGACTCCATCTCTAAGAACCACTACACATTCAGAGTAGCCCTGGCCAACAGGAATCTTCCAGAGGGCAGACCTCCACAGGCTTCAGTACAGTTCTTGGTAAATAGGCATTCCCCAGTGGACAGACCACCATGTACTTTAGCATAGCTCTGGGCAAACAGGCAGCCTCCAGAGGCTAGACCACCATGTGTTTTGGTGTAGCTCCAGGGAAATGGAGAAACAACCCACCAGGGCTCAGGACATACAAGACACTATCCCTAGGTCTTTAGCTTAGCACCAAGTAAGTTGCCAGACCCCAAAGGACTCCAGAAGTGGCAGCCACCCCCACCCCACCCATCAGCACAGCACTAAACATGAGGTTCCCCTATGGGACATAGGCAACTTCAGCACAACATCAGCTAAACAAACAGGGCCTGCAGCCACTGTCACAAGGAACCTGAGACAGTGCCTTTCCACCCCAGATGAAGAGCTCAAATTTAAAAGAAAGGAAAAAGGTCAAAAAAAAGGATTAGCATAAAACAACAAAAACAAGGAAACTGATGATATATATTTATTATGGTAACAGGGAAGATACTTATGAAAAAAAAGAATCAATAGCTTGGAAAACTGCTTAAAAAGTAGAATTAAGAAATGGGGATGATATGGACTTCATAACAATCTGGAAAAACCTACATGATATAATGCTGAGTGAGCGGAGCAGAGCCAGAAGAACATTGTACACAACCACAGTTATATGGATTCTGTGAGGACGAACCCTGACATACTTTGCTCTTCTCAGCAACGTAAGGTGCAAGGACAACTCCAGGGGACTCACGATGCAGAATGCTATCTTCATCCAGAGAAAGAACTGTGAAGTTTGAATGCAGATTGAGGCACACTTCATGCTCGCCTTTTTTCTTCTCTTTTGTTTTTGTTTTTGGATTTTTTTTTTTGGTTCTGTCTCTTCTTTCTCATGATTCACCCCATTGGTCATAATTCTTCTCCACAACTTGACTAGTGTATAAATTAATTCAATGCGAAGTTATACATGGTAGTTATATGAGATTCCATGCCGTCTTGGGGAGGGAGGGGAGAAAATCTGGAACTCAAAATTATGTAGAACCGTGTGTTGTAAACTAAAAATAAAAAAAAAAATTAATAAAAAAAAAGTAGAATTAGCAAAATGGGAAAAGAGATGCAAATATCTACCAAAGAAAACAACTCCTTAAAGAGTACAATTGGCTAAATGGAAAAGAAATTACAAAAGTTAATTGAGGAAAACAATACCTTAAAAGTTAGAATTGGGCAAGTAGAAGCTAATGATTCTATGAGACATGATGAATTCAATTGAACAAATTCAAAAGAATGAAAATAGGAAAAAAAAACAATAAAATACCTCATGGGATAAAACATTGACCTGGAAAATAGTTCAAGAAAAGACAATATGAGAATCATTTTACTGCCTGAAAGCCACAATCAAATGGAAGAACTTGACAGCATCTTTCAAGAAATTGTCGAGGAAAATTGCCTGGTATCATGGAACCAGAGGGCAAAATAGGCATTGAAAAAATCCATTGAGGAGGTGGAGCCAAGATGGAGTAAAGGCAGAGACTCATCTGAGATCTCCCTCAAAACCTTCCAAATACCTTTACATAGTGACTCTAAACAAATTATAGAGTGGCAGAACCCACAAAAAGACAGATTGAAACAATTTTCCAGCACAACAGGTTAGCAGGACAAGTCTGTTGCCCCAGGGTTAAAGAGGAGCACAATATAGTGTGAGCTGAGTTTGTTTACACTGGGTCCCAGAAAACCAGGAGTAGGTTTTAAGAGCTCTTGAATCAGTAGGGGTAGTAGCTGCTTCCAGGGTTCTCAGTCCACAGACAGTAAAAGGTCTGAGAAGCTAATCAGAAGGAGAACACCAGGGACTCTAGCAATGAGGCAGGACTCTATTGCTTTTCCCATACTCAGATGTGCATGGTAGTCCCAGGGCTGGGAGGAGCACTAGCACATCACAGCTTGTGCCCACAGTGGAGTGGGGATAATTCATGTTTCCAGGGCAGAAAAGATTGCTTGTGGTCATTCACACGTTGCAGGGCAGGAGAGGAGGGAATAACTCTCTGGAGATTCATGCAAGAAAATTATGAAAGATAAGTCAACTTGGTAAAGGAGATACAAAAAATACTGAAGAAAATAGCATCTTAAAAAAGCAGACTAGCCCAAATGTTAAAAACAATGTACAAAAAGCCAGAGGAAAATAATGTTTCAAAAAGCAGAATTGGCCAAACTGAAAAAGAGGAACAAAAATTCACTGATAGAAAAAAAAAACTCCTTTAAAAGTAGAATTGGCCAAATGGAAAAGGAGTTCCAAAACCTCACTGAAGAAAATAATTCCTTAAAAATTAGAATTAAGCAAATGAAAACTTATGACTTCACAAGAAATCAGGAAATAATAAAACAAAAACAAAAGAAAGAAAATATAGAAAACAATGTGAAATATCTCATTGGAAAAACAAATGTCCTGGGGAATAGGTCCAGGAGAGATGATTTAAAAATTATTGGACTACCTGAAAGCTATGATCAAAAGAAAAAGAACCTAGACATCATCTTTCAAGAAATTATCAAGGAAAACTACTGTGATATTCTAGAACCAGAGGGAAAAATAGAAATTGAAAGAATCCATCAATCACCTCCTGAAAGAAATGTCAAATATTATAGCCAAATTCCAGAGCAGCCTGAAAGAAACAATTCAAGTGTGGTGGAGCCACAGCCAGGATAAGACAAGATTTAGCAGTTTCTACATTAAGAGTTCAGAGGGAATGGTATATGATATTCTGGAAGGCAAAGGAGCTAGAATTACAACCAAGATCACCTATTCAGCAAACTTGAATATACTCCTTCAGGGGACTTTCAAGCATTGTTGATGAAAGGACAGTTGAATAGAAAAATTTCCTTTCAAATACAAAACTCAAGAGAAACATAGAAAGGAAAGGGAAATCATAAGGTACTCAGTAAGGTTAAACTGTTTGCATTCTTGTATGTAAGTTGGTACTTGTAACTCATAAGAACTTTCTCATTAGGGCAGTTAAAAGGAGTACATATAGAAAGAAGGCACATGTGTGAGATGAATATGAAGGGATGATATCTAATAAAATAAAATTAAGGAGTTATATGGGAATGTAATTGGAGAAAGGGAAAGGTGGAGGTAAAATGGGGTAAATTATCTTACATAAAACAGGCAAGGAAAGGTTTTAGAGTAGAGAAGAAGATGGAGGAAATGGAGGGAGAGAGTGAGTAGACCTTTCTCTCATCAGAATTGGTTCAAAAAGGAAATAATATACACACTAAATTGGGTATAGATATCTATCATACACTATGTAAAAGTGGTAGGGGGGAAGGATAAGAGCAATGGGGATGATAGAACGGAGGGCAGATTTCAGAGGGAGTAGTCAAAAGTAAAACACTTTTGAGAAGGGATAGGGTGAAAGGAGAGAGAATAACACCAATGGGGAAATAGGATGGAGGCAAATACATTTAGCAGCAGGAAAGAAAAAAAAAATTGAAGCAAGTCTCTGATAAAGGCCTCATTTCTCAAACATATAGAGAACTGCGTCAAGGCCATAAAAAATAGAGCCATTCCCTAATTGATAAATGATCAAAAGATATGAACAGTTCTCAGATGAAATAATCAAAGCTCTCAATGCCAATATTAAAAAATGCTCTAAATCACAATTGATAGAACTGCGAATTAAAACAGTTCTGAGGTATTACCTCATATCTGTTATGTTGGCTAATAGGGTAGAAAAGAAAAATGACAAATGTTGTTGGAGATGTGGGAAAAGTGGGACATTAATGCAATGTTTGTGGAGTTGTGAACTGATTCAACAATTCGGGAGAACATTTTGGAAATATGCCCAAAGGGCTTTAAAACTATGCATATCTTTTGACTTAACAATAACATTACTAGGTCTAGATCCCAAAAGAGATAAAAAATAACCAAAAAGCACATGTGTGTGTGTGTGTGTGTGTGTGTGTGTGTGTGTGTGTGCGCACATTGAAATCTACCAATTGCTTCAGGAAAGACATCCCAAAATAAAAACTCCAAGGGATATTATAGCTAAATTTTAGAATTATCACATCGAGGAAAAAAAAAAGTACAAGTGGCCAGAAAGAAACAATTCTAATTTTGGAGAGCCAAAAACAGTATTACACAGGATCTTACAGCTGCAACACTGAAGGATGAGAGGTCATGGAACATGACATTCTACAAAGCAAAGGAGCTAGGACTAAAACCAAAAATCACTTACCCAGAAAAATTAAGCAAAATACATTAAGGGAGAAAATGGCCATTCAATAAAATAGAAGGATTTCAAGCTTTCATAAGGAGAAGAAGACTAAATTAAAAATATCATCTCCAATATCAAGATGCAAGAGAAGTATAAGCAAGTAAAAAGAGAAAATAAAACATAATAGATTCAATAAAGCTGAGCTTTTTATGGGAAGAAGATACTTGTATTTCTTAAAAAAATGTGCCACAAATAGTACAACTAGAAGGACTATAAATAGACAGAGAGTATGGGTATAAGGTGAAGTTGCAGAAATGACATAACAATAAGGGGTGGGAAAGAGGAGTACAATGGGTGCAGAAGAAAGGGAGATGTATAATGGGGTAAATTATTTCACATGAAGAGGTGCAAAAGGGGAAAATGGCAAGGTGAGGGATGAGCATCTCTTGAACCTCGAACTCTCATCAATATTGATTCAAGGAGGGAATAATATACACAACTACTTGAATATAGAAATTGATCTTACCCAACAGGGAACAAGGAGGGGAGAAGATCAAGTAAAGGGGGATGGACTGGAGACTGACAGAAGGATGGGTAGATGAGAGGAGGTGGTAGAGAGAAGTAAAAGACTGATAAGGAGGGAAAAGGTGGAAGGAGAGAGAGTATAAACTGAGGAAGAATAGGATGGAGAGAAATACAGGTATAAATCATAACCATGGATGTGAATGGGATGACCTCTCCCATAAAATGGAAGTGGACAGCAATGTGGATAACTTACTGTTTGATTAACCCCAAAACCCTAACTTTTGGGATAAGAGTTCCATATTTGACAAAAATGGCTTAGAAAACTGGAAAACAATAGGACACAACTTGTGTATAGACCAACATGTGCTACTAACATAAAGTCAAAATGGGTGCAGAATTTAGACATAAAGGGTGACATTATAAGGAAATTAGTAGAGCAGGGAATAGTTTACCTATCAGATATATGGAGAGGGGAAGAATCCATGACCAAATAAGAGATAGAGAGCATTACAAAATACATAATTTTGATTATATTCAATCAAAAAGTGTTTAAATAAACAAAACCAATGCAACCAAGATAAGAAGGAAAACAGAAATCTGGGAAACAATCCTCACAGCAAGTGACTCTGACAAAAGCCCAATTTCTCAAATATATAGAGAACTCAGTCAAATTTATAAGAATACAAGCCATTCCTTAATTGATAGATGGCTAAAGGAAATGAACAGGCAGGTTTCAGTTGAAAAATAAAACCTATCTATAGGCATATGAAGAATTGCTCTAAATCACTTTTAATTAGAGGAATACAAATTCAAACAATTCTGAGACATCCCCTCATGTCTATCAGATTGCCTAATATGAGAAAAAGGGAAAATAATGAATATTAGAGAGGATGTGGGAAAATTGGGACACTAATGCACTTTTGGTGGAGTTGTGAACTGATCCAACCATTCTGAATAGAAATTTAGAACCATGCCCAAAGGGCAAGCAATCTGTGTTTGCACTTTGATCCAGTAATGCCATTACTAGGTCTATAACCCAATGAGATCATGAAAAAAGGGAAAAGGACATTTATGTATAAAAATACGTATAGCAGCGCTTTATTGTGCTGGCAAAATAGTGAAAATGGAGGAGATACCTATCAGTTGGGGAATGGTTGAACAAGCTGTGGTATTTTTTTCTTTATTTTTAATTTTTTTTTTAATTTTTAGTTCACAACACATGGTTCTACATAATTTTGAGTTCCAGATTTTCTCCCCTCCTTCCCCCCACCCTCCCCAAGATGGCATGGAATCTCATATAACTACCATGTATAACTTTGCATTGAATTAATTTATACACTAGTCAAGTTGTGGAGAAGACCAATAACTCTTAAATTGTCTCTCCTGGATCTATTTTCCAGGTCAGTTGTTTCCCCAATCAGGTATTTCACATTTTTTTTCTATTTTTTTATTCTTAACGTTTTGCTTTACTACTTCCTGGTGCCTCAAAGATTCATTAGCTTCTACTTGCTCAACTCTAATTTTTAATGAGTTAGTGTTTTCATTTTGCTTTTGAGTCTCCTTTTCCAATTGGTTGATTTTACCTCTCAGGGTGTCATTTTCTCTCTTTAGATTCTGTATCTCCACAGCCATTTCACCAATCTTATTCTTTAGGGACTTGATTTTGTCTTCTTTTAGCTCCCCAATTTGGTTTTTAAAATCCTCCTTTATCTCTTCCAGCAATGCTTTTTGGGCTGGACACCACTTCATATAACCTTTTGAGGTATCAGACACGTCTATAGTGTCAATGCTGTCCTCTTCCATATTTGTATTTTGATCCTGCCTGTCTCCATAAAAAGAATCTATTGTCCTTGGTTTTTTTTGTATTCTTCTTCATGTTTGTTGTTTTGCCTTTTCCTGGCATTACAACGAATATCTACCTTTGGGCCTCAGGGCTCTCTGTCCCAGCTTTTTTTATTCTGGGGGTTGTGAGTCTAGAATTATAGCCTTCAGTTTCCTGAGGTGTGGGGAGGGGTCTGGCTTCCTGGTGTCTCACTACCTATGGGTGCTCTCCAGCACTTGCCTTTCAGCAATGGTCTCATCTGTTTGTTGTTTGAGCTGATCTCTGGCACTTCCCCTGGGGGAGCAAGATTACATCTGGGCTCCTGGTGTTGCCCCCTGCCAACTCTGCCCCTCTGGGACTAATGAGCTTCTACTATTTGTCCTGTGAGGCCCCACTACTTTCTCCTCTGTTTCAGCTTTCTTTTTTTTTCCCAGAGGAGTTCTCTGGGTGAGGGGGGGGGGGGAAGGGATTAGAGACATTTATCTGGAGATTGTGTATCCTGGAAGTTCGAGAGGCCAAGTTTCTGGGCTGCAAGCGTCAGGAGTGGGTATTTTCCCGGCTGGTGGCACTGAGTTGCGCTGCCTCTCCTCACTTCCATAGACTGCTGTCCTGTGTTGGGTGGCCTGGGGATCTCTGCCGGTTTCAGGCACCCAGCCTTCTCCCAGCCTGTCTCCCATGTGGATTTCCCGGCCAGCCGCTTTCGCGTTTGTCTGGAGCAGCTCTGCAGCTGAGCACTCTCCGAACCTACAGATTCGTGCCTCTGGCCTTTCAGACTCTCCCAGCTCGGAAATTTGCCCCACGCAGACTGCTCGCGGTTTCTGACTCTCTCAAATCTGCTCAAATTCACTTTTTTTATGGGAATCTGACAGACCTTGTGAGAGAGCTCCTGTAAGACGCTGCCTTCATGCGGCCATCTTGGCTCCGCCCCCTGTGGTATTTGAATGTAATGGAATACTATTTTACAATAAGAAATGATGGATAGGTCAATTTCAGTAAAACCTAGAAAGTCTTGTACAAACTGATGCAAAGTTAAATGAGCAGATTCAAGAACACATTGTACACAGTATCAGCAACATTGTGTGATGATCCATTTTGAATGACTCAATTCTTCCCAGCAACACAATGATCCAAGACAAACACAAAGGACTCATGAAGGAAAATTCAATTCATGTCTAGAAAAAGAAATAATAGACTATGAATGCAGATTGAAGCATATTTTCTCACTTTATTCTTCCTTGTCTGTGTGTGTGTGTGTATGTGTTTTCTTTTTAATCTGTTTCTTCTTTCACAACTGTGACTACTATGGAAATATGTTTTACATGATAGCACATGTATAAACCATAGTAAACTTCCTACCATTTTCAGAAGAGGGGAAGGAAAGGATAAAAATTTGGAACTCAAAATCTTATAAAAATTAATTCTAAATATTTTCTCAACATGTAAGTGGGGAAAATGTTATTTACAAAAAAAAAATCAAAGATTGAAAGGTATAAAGGACAAAAAATGTTCTAAGCTGTGTAATCAAACCTCATTTCTATAGAAAAGTAAGAAAGATTTAGGGAAGATAAGTTACTTACTCAATAAAACAGGAAGTAAGCAGTGAATCAGGTTTCAAACTTATGCCTCTAGAGTCAGAATCCCACCCTCTTTCTCCACTAGCCAGCTAATTTACTTTAGTAATGTATGTAGATTCACAGTATCAGTACATTATCTGTGGGAGTGGGTGGGCACTAAATTCTTTTTTTTTTTTATTTTTTATTTATTTTTTTTAATTAATTTATTTATTTTTAGTTTACCACACATGGTTCTACATAGTTTTGAGTTCCAGATTTTCTCCCCTCCTTCCCCCCTCCCTCCCCAAGATGGCATGGAAGCTCATATAACTGTCCTGTATAACTTCGCATTGGATTACTTTATGCACTAGTCAAGTTGTGGAGAAGAATTTTGACCAACGGAATGAATCATGAGAAAGAAGAAACAGAACCAAAAAAAAAAAAAACCCAAGCACAAAAACAAAAGAGAAGCAGAAAAGGCGAGCATGTAGTGCGCCTCGTTCTGTATTCAAACTTCACAGTTCTTTCTCTGGATGAAGATAGCATTCTCCATCGTGAGTCCCCTGGAGTTGTCCTTGCCCCTTAGGTTGCTGAGAAGAGCGCAGTATGTCAGGGTTGGTCCTCACGGAATCCATATATCTGTGGCTGTGGGCACTAAATTCTTAGCATCTCAGCTCAGGGTATGACTGGATCAACCTGAGTACTCTTTCATGTTAAGGAAATGCTTACCTCCCAGCCTAATTATGTTGGCTAATTTATTCCTATATAAATAGTGCAACTTCATCTCTTGTTTTTAAAGGGTGAAAAGTTCCTTATCATTTCCTGGTAAGAATTTGAAAATTTTATTGATAAAATGGTACATTACTATATTTAAGGGAATAATTGTAAAATATTTCCCAAAATGCCAGGGCCAATAAAATTCTAGTTCTTATTATCACCTATCACTTATGGTAAATGATTTGCCAGTAAAAACAAAACAAAACTGCATCTATCTAGTTTACCTTTATAAGTGATTTGCATTTATGGCGTTGTTTGTATTCCTGTATGTACTCACTCACTCTTTAATTCCTGGGAATGGCAAGATTATAAGAGCCATATATATTTTTAAAAAGAGAAAATTTTGCTAACTATATACATCAATTATTATGAAATTTGATTATAATTTTAGTGCTAATATGACATCTCCTCTCCCCAAAGATAATTTTAATCTTGTTGAAATAGTCCATTTTTAAAATAGTAATAAGATGAATGAATAATTAATTAACATATACATGGAGGTATATAACTCAAATGAATATAATACATTTTGTGGGCAACTGACAAGGGTAGACATCCAGATTTCAATAAAATATATTTATTACTCTTAATTAGCTCACTTATTCATTGCTAGATACATTAAAAATGTCCTTTATTTTAAAGTAAAATTATATTCATTGAAGTTCTAAAAGAATTCAGCAGAATACACTATCTGGCCTGATTTGTCTAATAATTAATACACTTATTCATTGTGAAGAACAGTTATATTGCCCATTATTTTAAAGTACTAAAATTTAATACAATAAAATTTAAAGTACATGGGCTATTATGTAGAACAAAATATTTCTGCAATCTAAGTTTTGATTTAATGAATGTTGTATTGAGATAAGCTTCTACAACTCAAAAATAACTATTTTGAGAAAGAAAATTAAATTTCTTTAATAAAATATATTCAAAATTTATTTCAAGTTCTCTGCACAAAGTTTAAAAGTTCTCACACAATAATAAACATGCACAAACAAAGGATGAGTCAAAAAGATGTCATTCCAACTGATTGTTTCATATTTTCTCCCTTATTTATGTATTTTTATTCATCATAAAATAATGGGCATGTAAGAAATGGATATATATTTTTATATATGTTTATAATATATAGATATATCCATTATCTACAGATGGAGAGATACCAATAGACATCTATAATATGCACATATATTTCAGAAAGAGTGGTGCATGGATATAGATATACTTATATCTCTGGCTATCAGTATCTCCAACAAACTTTGTGAGTGTATTCATAGATATCTTTGTCCAGAATAATTAGCTGGGGTTTCCTCTATAAAGGAGTGATCTCTTAACTTTCCTCTTTTCCCCAAGCATGGCCAAATATTTTATTCATTCTTTTAGTTCATTTGTTTTGATGGTTTCATGGGAAATCAATCCTACTTTCTATATTCTAGCTTATTTAAAAAAATATGTGAATTAGATATGTGAATATCTACATCTGTCTTACTCTGATACCTCATGATGACATGCAGGTGGTATTTCTACTGAGGGTTATGTCACTGAGACACATACTTTGGCAGGTCCTACCAAGTGGAAAAATCTCTTAATACAGACCTGATGTTGGACCAACTACTATTGAAACCATCAACAACAGAAGTTTGTTCATTGGTGGCAAGTTCTTTGGACTTTGCAAAGTGTGAAAGAGTCCCTTTAGGCATGTTGTAGGAAGAAATTACAGTCAGCATTGTTTGAGGGACCATCTCAAAAGACCATTGTGGACAAAAATTGACTTATGTTCAAGGACATATGGTTTGCCAAGAAGCCTAATAACAAAAAGTAAGTTGTGAAATCTCTTTCTCTGCCACTAACCCTCTCTTGGTTTGGAATGTTGAAAAATTTCATGTGTTACTGATAATCTGGGGACACACAAAGATCATATGCATACACACGTATATGTATATGTACATGTCTAGGTATATGTAAACATAGATGCATAGATACACATATGTGTATATGTATAAATCTATACACATACACACAAATATGTAGATAATTATATATACAATGTATGCATCTGTGCATGCATATGCAAATATATAGACATAATTTTACATATATACACATACACACATATAAACATATGCCCACACATACATACCTACACTAATCTACACATACATGTATTTAGATATTGATAAATATAATCGTATATAGACATATATATATATATATATATATATATATATATATTCATATGCATCTATGCAAGGGTACACTATTCTAATTTAACCTCTGTTTCTCTGAGGGTAGATAACCTCTTCGTTTATAAGTCCAAGTTTTTTGCATTTTCCAAGTCTACCCATTCATCATTTCCTACACTACAGCAATATTCCCACATTATACTGTCTGGCTGTATTAAATAGTCCAAAACAAGGTTGACAAATATGGTTGACAAATACTGCAGTTTTCCTATTAGTGCTTTTTGATTAAATCCATTTTTGTCTTAACTTAGTCCAAAATCATGTTTACCACTCCTTACCAAACCTAAGAGCTGGTTTTATGGGAGGATGGGGGGCAGGAGAAACAATAACAATAAAATAGATAAATTTTGGTTACTATGATTAAAAAGAGAGAAGACCAAACTACCACTAGCAAAAAAGAAAAGGGTGAATTCACCACCAATGAAGAGGAAATTAAAGCAATAATTAGGGGCTACTTTGCCCATCTGTATGCCAATAAATCTGACAATGTTAGTGAAATGGGTGAATATTTATAAAAAAATACAAATTGCCCAGATTTACAGAAGAGGAAATAAAATACTGAAATAACCCCATTTTAGAAAAAAGAAATTAAACAAGCCATGAATTAACTCCCTAATTAAAAATATTCTTCAGAGCCAAATGGATTTACAAATGAATTCTACCAAACATTTAAGGAACAATTAATTCAAATACTATATAAATTATTTGGAAAAATAGTCATAGTCCTACCAAATTCCATTTATGACATAAATATGGTGTTGATACCTAAGCCAGGAAGAGCCAAAACATAGAAAGAAAATAATAAACCAATTTTCCTGATGAATATTGATGCAAAAATTTTAAATAAAATATTAGCAAATAGATTATGGCAACTTAGCAGGAGGATAATACACTATGATCAGGTGGGATTCATATCTAGGATGCAGAGCTGGTTCAATGTTAGGAAAACTATCAGAATAACTGATCATATCAATAATAAAACTAACCAAAATGAGATGATTATCTCAACAGATGCAAAAAGAGAAAAAAAAGGCATTTGATAAAATACAGCACCCATTACTTCTAAAAACAAAAGAGATCCCTTCCTTCCTTCCTTCCCTCTTTCCTTCTGCTATTCACCCTAAAAAGACCATATTGAAGAGTTCAACTCTAAACTTGGTGCTTAGGGAGAAAATCAGGGAAAATTGCATTACAGCTCATGCCACCTTGGGCAAATCAGTTCATTTCCCTTCAACAATCATTTATTGCATATATGCTAACTCCAAGTACTGTAGAGAACCAGGGATATAAAAAGAAACAAACAAAAAATGGTTGAAGAGCTAGCCATTCAGTTAATTATTAGTTCCAGAGAAGGACAAAGGATAACCCATTTTTCACATCTAGCAGAGGAATCAGAAGCACACACACACACACACACACACACACACACACACACACACACACACACACATCATGCTCTAGAAGAGGAAGAGAAGGAAGAAGATTCAGATTTGTAAGGAATAAAGGGAAAAATCAAGATTATTTACCCAAGTTAATTTTAAGATTCATGAACTTTCTCTGTTCAAAGAAACCATGCTATTACAATCATTCTGGCCTGTTAACAGGGAAATAACTGTTAGGAAATGCACTATTAAAATGATCTACTGAAGCTTCAGTGTTTAGTTAAAGCAAAAATTGACCATAGGTAGGTAACTCAAGGATCTATATTTACTGTTGAGAAGAAAAAGATGAAATTCATATGTTAGTAAAATTAGATACATATACATACTAGCAATAAAACTCCATGTGACATTCTATTGAAATATTCATGTATTTGCAACAAGAAAAGTTTTAATGTAAGCCAGCCTTTCACATTTTTCTAATACATATTGACAAGTAAAGACATACAAACTCCCTTATTCACAGAGCAAGGCCATATTCTAGTTTCTATGATCTAATAGATGAAAAATTTAAAAAAAGTTATAATGGGATTCAGTTTCTCATATAAAGAGCATAAGCTGTTTAAATTCCACTCTAAAGAACTTAGAGCACATGATATGCTACTTGGTGTGGTTGTGATCATATCTTAATTTTAGTTACCACATTGTGGTAAAATGTGATCAGAGTAAATTATAGACAGAAAATTCTGACTACAGGATACGAAAGAATAAGAGCCAAAACATGTTCTTGTAGATATATATTTTAATAATAAAATTGAATCATTTTAAAAATAAAAAAAAACACTAGAGAGTATATGAGTAAATGGAGTTTCCCTTAAAATGATGAGCATTATGTATCCAAAACTATCAAGAAGCATTCAGTTCAATAGAGATAAACTAGAAGCATTCCCAATATGATCAGGATTGATAAAAGGTTGCCCATTTATAAGCACTATTATAAAATAGTGTACTAGCTTTAACAAACTATTTAGCAAACTTGGCAAAAATTTAGCAAAATATTGTACCTAGCTTTAGCAATAAGAAAAGAAAAAAGAAATTGAAAGAATTAGGAGAGGCAAGGGGGAAAAAAGCTATCACTCTTTGCTGATGATATGATGATATACTTAAAGACCCCTAGAGAATCAGCTAAAAACTGCAATTAGTATTATGGAAACACAATCAGGATAACACAAGATCTAGCAGCTTCTATTTCAAGGGATCAAAGGTCTTGGAATATGATATTCCAGAGGTCAATAGAGCTAGGATTAAAACCAAGAATCACCTACCCAGCAAAACTGAGTATCATGCTCCAAGGCAAAATATGGATTTTCAGTAAAATAGAGGACTTTCAAGCTTTCTCACTGAAAAGACCAGATCTGAATAGAAAATTTAACTTTCAAATGCAAGAATCAAGAGAAGCATGAAAAGGTGAAGAAGGAGAAATCATAAGGGATTTACTAAAGTTGAACTGTTTTGTTTACATTCCTACAAGGAAAGATGATGTGTGTAATTCATGAGACCTTTCTCAGTATTAGGGTAGTTGAAGGGAATATGCATATGTATAGACAGAGGGAACAGGGTGAGTTGAATATGAAGGGATGATGTCTAAAAACATCAAATTAAGGAATGAGAGAGAACCATACTGAGAAAGGGAGAAAGGGAGAGAGAGAATGGGGTAAATTATCTCACATAAAAGTGGCAAGAAAAAGGAGTTGTGTAGAAAGGGAAGAGGGGGCAGGTGATGGGGAATGAGTGAAATCTTGCTTTCATCAGATTTTACCTGAGGAGGAAATAACAAACACACTAAATTGGGTATCTTTCTCCACAGGAAAGAAGGATGAAGGATATTTAAAAGGGGGAGGGGGCGATGGAAGGGATGGCAGATTGGGGGAGGAGGTAACCACAAGCTAACATTTTTGAAAAGAGACAGGGGCAAAGGAGGAAACTGGTCAAAGCGGGACAGGATAGGAAGGAGCAAAATATAGTTAGTTTTTTACAACATGAGTATTGTGGAAGGGTTTTGCATAATGATACACATGTGACCTATATTTAATTGCTTGCCTTCTTAGGGAGGGTGTGTGAGTAGGGAAGAGGGGACAGATTTTGGAACTCCAAGTTTTTAAAGCAGATATTCAAAAAAAAAGTTGTTTTTACATGCAACTGGGAAATGAGATATACAGGTAAGGGGGCATAGAAACCTATCTTGCCCTACAAGAAAGTAAGGGAAAAGGGGATGGGGGAGGAGTGGGGTGACAGAAGGGAGGGCTGACTGGGGAATGGGGCAATCAGAATATATGCCATCTTGGAGGTGAGGGGCAAGGATAGAAATGGGGAGAAAATTTGTAATTCAAAATCTTGTGGAAATCAATGCTGAAAACTAAAAATATCAAATAAATAATGAAAACTGTAATTAACAATTAACAAATTCAGCATAGGACATAAAATAAACCCACATAAATCATCAGCATTTCCATATATTACCCACAAAACCCTACAACAACAGATAGAAAGAGAAGTTCCATTTAAATAACTGTAGACAATATAAAATGTCAGGGAATCTACTTACCAAGAAAACCCAGGAACTATATGAACACTATCACAAAACTCATTTCATACAAATCAAGTCAGATCTAAACAATTGGAAAAAATATCAATTGCTCATGGGTAGGCAAAGATAATATAATAAAAATGAAAATTCAACCTAAGTTAATGTACTTAGTGCCATACTGATCAAAGTACCAAAAATATAATGATAATAATAATAATAATAATAATAATAATAATAATAATAATAATAAATTATTTATCAGGAATGACCCAATTTCAAGAATATCAATGGAATTAATGAAAAAAATATAAAGGAAGATGACCTCGATGTACCAGATCTAAAACTATATTGTAAAATGGCAAATATCAAAAATATTTGGTACTGGCTAAGAAACAGAGTGTTTGATCAGTGGAATAGGTTAGGTACGTAAGAAGTCCATGTTAACCTTGTGTTTGATAAACCCCAAAACTCCACTTTCTGGGATAAGAATGCACTATCTGGCAAAAAGTGCTGGGAAAACTGGAAAATAGTATAGCAGAAACTCGACATCGACCAATATCTCACACCCTATCCCAAGATAAGTAAGAACTACATAAATGATTTACAAATAAAGGATGATACCATAGGCAAATTAGGAGAGCAAGGAAAAGTTTACCTTTAAGATCTATGAAGAAGGGAAGAATTTATGACCAAACAGGAGATAGAGAACATTATGAGATACAAAATGGATCATTTTGATTACATTAAATTATAAAAGGTTTTAAAGAAACAAAATGAGCGCAACAGAGATTAAGGGAAGCAGAAAGCTGGGAATCAATTTTTTCACAGCCAGTGTCTCTGTTAAAAGCCTCATGTATAAAATATATAGAAAACTGAGTCAAATTTATAAGAACCCAAACCATTCTCCAATCAATAAATGATCAGAGGATGTGAATAGAAAGTTTTCAGATGAAGAATTCAAAACTATCTATAGTCATATGAAAAAAATATTCTGAATCACAAATGAATAGAGAAATACAAATCAAACCAACTCTTAGGAACTGCATCACACCTATCACATTTGCTAACATGACAAAACAGAAAAATAATAAATGTTGGAGAAGACATGGGAAAATTGGAACACTAATGCATCGTTGGTAGAGTTGTGAACTGATCCAACCATTCTAGAGAACAATTTGGAACTATGCTCAAAAGATAATCAAAATGTGCATATCCTTTAACCACACAATACCAGTACTAGGTCTATATCCCAAAGAAATCATAAAAAAGAGGAAAGAACCCACATGTATAAAAATATTTATAGCAGCTCTTTTTGTGGTGGCAAAGAATTAGAAATTGAGGGGATGTCCATAGGTAGGAAATTGGGGCATGGTCGAACAAATTGTGGTATATGAATATAATGGAACATTATTTTTTTATGAGAAATGATGGGCAAGTGGATTTAAAACAAATGAACAAACGAACCTGGAAAGATTTACAGAAACTGAAGCTGAGTGAAGTGAGCAGAACCAGGAAAACATTGCACACAGAAAAAGCAACATTATGTGGTAGCAAACTTTGATAGACTTAGGTCTTCTCAGCAATGCATTGGCCTAAGAAAATTACAAGAGTCATAATGGAAAATGCTATCCACATCCATAGAAATAACTATAGAGTGTAAATGCAGATAGTAAAAAACTTCGCTACATCTCTTGCTCTCTCTTTGCTATGTATTTTCTTTCTCATGATTTTTCCCTTTGTTCTGATTTCTTCTTTGAGAACATAACAAATGTGAAAGTATATTTAATTTGATTCTACATGTATAGCCTATATCAGATTGCATGCCATTTTGGGGAGGTGACAGGAGGGGGAAATTTTAGAACTCAAAATTTTATTAAAGTGAATGTTGAAAACAATTTTTTTTAAACAAGAACCAGTCATTAGATGATTTAGCATCACTATCAAGCCACATTTATTATGTCTTCAGGATGTATGACACAGTATTATGCATTATATAATGTCATTATCTGGGTGTGTCTCAAATAGAAATTGTACTCAAACTGACAGCTATGTTAGGTTAAGTCTTTAGATGTTTATGGCAGCTATACTAGGCATTGAAAATTGCCAACAATCAATAAAATGCATTTCAACTGAAAAGTCAACAACTTTCTTTGTAATATTCTGTTTGGTCCTAGCAAAGGCTATTAAATTGGATAAGATGTGTGTTATTACCAGTTACAGTTTGTTGTGATTTCCAAAAAACCTTCAAACTCATAATACAGTGATTTTTCCAGGTTGCTACTAAAGATCTGTTTTCTTTTTTGTAAATTCTTTCTCCCTGTTCCTCTCCCTCTCCCTCAGTAGATGCTTGTCTCTCTTCCTTCTCTCTTTCTCTCTCTTCCTGACTTCCCATTTTTCTTTTGTGTATCATTGTCTCTGTGACTATCTCTCAGTCTCTGTCCCTGACATTTGTGTCTCTTTCTATTTACAGCTGTCTCTGTCTCTCTTTCAGGCTGAGTTCTGTGAATGAAAAGTAAAAAGTAAGTGATTAAAAAGAAAAAAAAAATCAAAGAAAGCAGTATATAGCAATTATGAATATAACCATAAAGGAAAAGTAAATAGGAATTGACAGTGAAAGAAAGAATCCTATTGGGGATTTAGAAAGCATAAAATAGAATTTGTGACATTTATGTCATGAATTTCAATCATTTAATTTTAAAACTTTTGATGTAAGTTTAATTAATGCATTAACTATTGATATTGCTTACAATCACTTTTCACAAAGTACATGTAGGTATATATACATATATGAGCAAATAAATGAATATATTCATTATGAATTATCTTGTGATTAAATAGGCTATAAGTGTGAGTAAATTGACTATGAAGTGAGACTTACTCAACAACAGAAATTAGCACCTCTATTAAATTTTTTTTCTGTTTTATTTATTTTGGATTAGATATGTCTTTTCCTTCCTGTAGGGAATTTTGCATGGGGAAATTCCTTCCATTTGTATAGATATCCAGTTATAAGCAACTTATAGTTTTTTCTTAATATAAATTTATTTATTTTCATTTTTAAGTATTCACTTCCACAAGATTCTGAATTCCAAATTTTCTCCCTCTCTCTCCCCTCCCCCACCCCAGGACAGCACGCATTCTGATTACCCTTTCCTCCAATCTTCCCTCCCTTCCAATACCCTACTCCCCCTTTTCTTATCCCCTTCCCTTCTATTTTCCTGTAGGGCAAGGTAGATATCTATACCCCATTGTTTGCATATCTTATTTCCCAGGTGCTTGTAAAAACAATTTTCAACATTCATTTTTAAAGCCTTGAGTTCCACTTTCTCTCCTTTCTTCCCTCTCCACTCACCTTCATTGGGAAAGCAAGCAATTTGATATAGGTTATACCTGTGTAGTCATGCAAAACACTTCCATAGTAGTCATGTTGTGAAAGACTAACTATATTACCCTCTATCCTGTCTGGACTTCCATGTATTCTATTCTCTCCTTTGACCCCATTCCTGCACAAAAGTGTTTGCTTCTGATTGCTCTTTTCCCCAATCTGCCATCCCTTCTATTATCTCCCCTCTCTTACTCCCTTCCCCCCTGCTTTCCCATAGGGTAAGATAAAGTTCCATACCCTGTTGAGTGTGTATGCTATTGCCTCCTTAAGCCAAATCTGATGAGAGTGAGGCTCACTTATTCCTTCTCACCTCCCTTCTCTTTCCCTCCATTGTAAAAGCTCTTTCCTGTCTCTTTTATGTCAGTCAATTTACTATATTATACCTACCCCTTTCTCTTTCTCCCTGTACATTCCTCTCAACACTTAATTTTATTTTTTAGGTATCATTCCTTCATATCCAACTCACCCTGTGCCCTCTGTCTACACACATACATAAACATATATATATATATATATATGTATATATATATATACATATACACATATGCACATATATGTATATAGGTACATATGTGTTCACGTATGTATGCATTTATGTACTACCCCAATTCTGAGGAAGGTCTCTTTAGTTACAAATATCATTTTTCCACATTAGAATGTAAACAGTTCAATCTTAATAAGTCCCTTATGGGTTCTCTTTACTGTTTACCTTTTCCTGTTTCTTTTGATTCCTGCAATTTAAAGTCTAATTTTCTATTCACCTCTGGTTTTTTCAACAAGAATGCATGGAAATACTCTATTTTATTGAAATTCCATTTTCCCCTGAAATATTATACTCAGTTTTGCTGGGTAGGTGATCCTTGGTTTTAATCCTATCTCCTTTGACCTCTGGAATATCATAGTGCAAGCCCTCCATTCCCTTAGTGTAGAAGCCACCAAATATTTTGTTATCCTGATTGTATTTTCACAATGATTGAATTGTTTCTTTCTGGTCACTTATAATATTTTCTCCTTGACATGGGAATTCTGGAATTTGGCTATAATCTTCCTAGGAGTTTTCCTTTGGGGGACTCTTTCAGGAGGTGATCGATGAACTCTTTCCATTTCTATTTTACCCTCTGGTTCTAGAATATCAGGGCACGTTTCCTTGTTAATTTCTTGAAAGATGATGTCTAGGTTCTTTGATCATGGTTTTCTCTTAGTCCAATAATTTTTAAATTATCTCTCTTGGATCTATTTTCCACATCAGTGTTTTTTTTTTCCCAAAGGGATATTACACATTTACTTCATTCTTTTCATTTTATTTTATAATTTCTTGATTTTGCATAAATTCTTTAGCTTCCAATTGCTCCATTCCAATTTTTAAGGAATTATTTTCATCAGTGAACTTTTGGACCTCCTTTTCCATTTGGCCAATTTGGCTTTTTAAAGCATTCTTCCACTCATTGGCTTTTTGGAGCTCTTTTGCCATTTGGGTTAATCTATTTTTTAAGGTGTTATTTTCTTCAGCATTTTTGGGGGGTCTCCTTTAGCAAGCTGTTGTCTTGTTTTTTATGATTTTTTTGGTATGATCCTCATTTCCATTCCCATTTTTTTCCTCCACTTCTCTTACTTGATTTTCAAAATGCTTTTTGAGCTCTTCCATGGGCTGAGACCATTTCATACTTTTCTCAGAGGCTTTGGATGTAGCCTTGAACTTGTCGTCATCCTCTAGCTGCATGTCTTGAACTTCCTCATCAGTAACTTTGTAAGAAAACATCTTTTCACCAAGAAAGTAACCTTCTACAGCCTTATTCTTTTTACCCCTTTTGCTCATTTCCCCAGCCGTTTATTTGACTTTTTAGCTCTTCGTTAAGTGGAGTGTATACTGCCCTAAGTTTCAGGTTTTGTGCAGCTGTTTTCAGAGATATCTCTAGAAACCTGTAAATTCTCAGTTCCTCCAAAGTGTTATGATCAAAATAGAGGTGTTTACTCCTCTCCTGGCCTTTGCTCTCATCTGTGAGCAAACCTCAAGCACTCTTTTTTGCCCTGGAACTGCAAGGAGGGTTCCCTCTCCACAGCCACCACCTATTCTCCCATGTTAGCACTCCTCCTCACCCCAGAACCACCACCCAGGACTGTAACTCAGATCAGTTGCTTGGTTCTCCTAAGGTTCTCCTAGGCCAAGAGCTCTAGAAACTGCTGCTGCCCTGGGGCTGGTGCTGTGGCCAGACCATGTTCCCCTCTCACCCAGGTGAGATAACTTTCCCACTGACATTTGAAGCTGTCTTTGGTGTTTATGGGTTGAGAAGTCTGGAAACCCCTGCAGCTGCCAGTGATTCAGTACTCTGAAGCCTATTCCAATCCCATCAATGCTGGTGAGGGCCAGGCTGGGCTGCACTCTATTCCAAGCATGGTATGATAGACCCTTCCAGGTGGCCTTCCAGATTTCCTTTACTGGAAATCTGCTTCACTCTGTCATGTGGCTTCTGCTGCTCTAGAATTTGTTTAGAGTCATATTTTACAGGTATTTTGGTAGGTTTGGGGGAACAGCTCAGTCAGGTCCCTGTTTCTACTTCACCATCTTGGCTCCAGCAATTTATAGTCTTAAGAGAGTATTTGAAGGTCAATAATATGTTGTGACTCGCCAAAGAACATATAGCTAGTGTATGTCACAGGAAAGGCTTGAACCTTTGATTTCTTTCCACCACTCACCTTCTCACAATGCCAACCTGACTTTCACTAATTACTCACTAAAACTTATAATATGAACACCTTTGCAGCATATAAACATCTTTGAGGACCAAGAAAAATATAGTTTTCTAGGGAAAAATGACTTTCTATAATGTTGCTTTCCACCCAGCTATAGAATTAATAATATGCTCATGACACATAGCAAACTAATGCACTTGATTCTCTTCCACTTGTCAGCCCTCTGGGTATACATTGAATCACCCTGGAAATATGGTAGTATTTCCCCTTAGGGAGTTAAAAATTGGGGATCAGAACCTACACCCACTCATAAGCTGACTGAATAGCTAGTTCCTTATTCAGATCCACATATAGCTTAAGCAATTGAAGTTTTTAGCTATCTCAGTAACATGTGAAAATATGTGTTCTATAATGAATTACTTTGAGTGTATCAAATGACAGATGGAACCACTAAAACTTCAAGAAGTGGTCAATCATTATTAATTCATATGGAATTCATTACGATGCTATTAGTCATGTTAGATTCCTTTTGATATCATTACTTGCTATGCATAATGCTATATGAAATTTTCTGTAATTTATTCCATAAGCAATATGTTCATGCTTTAATAGAAGGTATTGAGGAAGCCTGTTGTAGAAACCAGAATGAACAGATGTGTCCTAAGTTTTGGGGGTGGGTGGAAATTTAATGTTTCTTTGTGGCCAGGGTCCTATTTCCAATAAGAACTGTAATATCAATATTGTTGTCAAGTTAAGTCACATGTTGAAAAAAATCCCTCCTGATTGACATTTACTTTTTTTTTCCTATCCAAGAATTCCAGAGTAAGTGGTTCAAGTATAATAAAAACTCTTTTATCTGGCATGTCATAGGAATGATGGATAGTGGATGTTCAATGTTTGATGCTGTTTTATCAGGTATTTTGATTTAGTAAAATGTTACTGCGCTATGTAGCTCAGGTTTGGAAATGATAAAGGGCCTATGGTGCTAAAGTGAAAAGAGAACCAACATAACCAGAGAAAAGTTCTCCATTTGGTCCACAGAGTCTTAAACCAATGAAGCAGGAATATTTATAATATCTGTTTTCTTGATCAGTCTAATTCATTGTGAATTTTTCTTTCTTTTTTCTTTTCTATTTTCTTAAATTAACAGTAGCAATTTGTGGTAGCTCTCTTTCAGATCTGGTAATAGATAATTGGCAGACATGTCAGTCTTGGTTACATGAATAGGTAATAGCTAGAATGTCACTTCCTAGAGTTTCCGTTTAATAATGTCCTGGGCAGCATACTACTTACTCGGAGTTAAATCATTCTAAACTAAAAAAAAATATTGACAAGCTTCTCTGCTGCCATTCCATAGCTTGAAATAGATGGGAAATGGAAGACAAGATGATAGATTACAAGCCAGGACACAGATGAACTCTCACAACATTCCTATCCAAACAACTTTAAAATAATGTCTCCAATTTTGGAGTTGCAGAGACAGCAAAAGGTCAGAGGGAGACATTTTTCTAGAGAAGAGGTCTGTAACATTGGAGAGGGGAGGAGCACACATAGAGTATAGGGGGACTACTGACAGTGGGTCTTGGAAGTGGCTGCAATAAAAGCAACAGCAACAAGCAATAGCAGTTTCAGGATCTTTCAGCCCAGAGATGGTAAGGTCAGAAAACTAATCAAAAAGATTAGAGGGAAACTATTGCTGGCACTGGGTTCAGCTAGTACTGATTGGCAACTGTCTTGTCTATAAGCAGTTTTGGGTCACAGTTCCAAGGTGGAGAGGAGCACTTGTGATCAGGGACAAGTGAGCAGGAACCCTAATCAAAGTACAGGGGCAAGAGGATTGCTAACACTTGAAGCTTCAAGGAGTAAAGGTCCCTCCTGGATAAAGTCCAGATCAGGAGAACAGTAACCACATCTGTAGCAGGATAACACTACCTTGAAAGTACCTAAAACTTGAAGATGCCGAGAACTATCTGTGAAAACAGTTACATGAAAAAGCCTGAAGCTTGGTACAGTACCTCCCCATCTTCAGCTGAGTAGAGTCTAACTTTAAAATAAAGTACTGAAAAAATATTACTTTAAACAAACAGAATTGGCATAGTGGTAAGAGAGGCACAAAAATTACTGGAAAAAAGAGAACTTCATTAAAAGCAGAATAGGTCAAATAGAAAAGAAGCTAAAAATTATTAAAGAAAATAACTCATTAAAAAGCAGAATTGGCCAAATGGAAAAAGAGGTACAAAATCTAACTGAAGAAAATAATTCCTTTAAAAGTAGAATTGGACAAGTGGAAGCTAAGAGCTCCATGAGACTTCAAAAAATAATAAAACAAAGTCAAAAGAATGAAAAGATTGAAAAAAATATGAGATATCATATCGGAAAAAGAACTGACTTGGAAAATTGATGGAGAGATAATTTAATAATTATTGGGTTACCTAAAAGCCATAATCAAAGGAAGAGCCTGGAAATCATTAATGCATACAGTAAAGAAAAATGGAAAGAATTGATTGGTCACCTTTTGAATGATATCCCAAAATGAAAAGTCCAAGGAATATTATAGCCAAATTTCAGAGCTCCCAGGTTCAGGAGAAAATAAGGTAAGCAACCAGAAAGAATCAATTCAAATAATGTACAGTCAATATTACACAAGATTTAGTAGCTTCCCTGTTAAAAGAGTGGAAACCTTGGAATATGATATTCCAGAAGCTAAAGGACCTAGGATTACAAACAAAAATAACCTACCCACTCTGAATGAGTATAATCCTTCAGAGGAAAAAAGACATTTAATGAAATAGATAACTTTCAAGAATTCTTGATGAAAAGACCAGAGTTGAATAGAAAATTTGATGTTAAATACAAGACTCGAGAGAAGCATAAAAGAGTAAATCTGGAAAAGTTAAACTGTTTATATTCATATATAGGAAGATGATACATGTAACTTCTAAGAACTTAATCATTTATTGCCCCCCCCCCAAAAAAAATGCCTGCATAGAAAGAAGGCAGCAGTGTGACTCAATTATACTGGAATAATCTCTAAAACAGAGAATGTAGGGATGACACAGAGTGATGCCCTGAGAGATGATAGAATGGGGCAAATTTTCTCACATAAGGGAGACATGAAAAAAACAGCTTTTATAGTGGAGGAGAAAATGGGTGGTTGGTAGGCATTGCTTAAACTGCAACCATATTGAAATTGGTTCTAAGTGGAAAGAATATATATACACACTCAATTGGGTACAGAAATCTATTTTCCCCAATAGGAGGGAAGGGAAATGAAGGACATGGGAAAAAACTGGTAAGAGAGAGAGATGATTGGGGGAGGTAGTGGTTAAAAGCAAGACAGACTTTTGAATAGGGCCAGGTTAAAAAAGAGTGAGTAGGATAAACTGAGGAAAATAGGGTGGAAGGAAATGCAGTTAGTGATCATAATTGTGAATGGGATGTGGTAACCTATAGAATGGAAGCAGACAGCAAAATGGATTGGAAACCAGAATCTAACACTATTTTATACACAAGAGACACCTTTGGGACAAAAAGATACATGCAGAGTTGAAATGAAGGGTTGTAGCAGAGTCTACTACACTTCTACTAAATTCAAGAATGCAGGGGTGGTAATCATGATCTAAGACAAAGAAAAAGCTAAAATAGAAAGAGATAATCAAGGAAGCTCTACTTTGCTAAAATATATCATAGACAATGAAGTAATTTTTTTTTAAGCACAGCAAGTTTCTTTGATAAAGTTTCTCTGATCTTCATTAATCAAATATTCAAATAGGCAATTTTCAGAAAAAAGAAATCAAAGCTATCTAGCCTTATGAAAAAAAATCTAGATCATTATTGATTAGAGAAATGCAAATTATAACAAATCCAAGATACTACTGTACATCTATCGGATTGGATAACATGACAGAAAAGGAAAATGACAAATCTTGGATGTGAAGTGGAAAAATAGGAACACTAATACACTGTTGATGGAATTGTGAACTGATTCCACCATTACTGAGAACAATTTGGTGCTGTACAACAAAGTGCTATAAAGTTGTGCATGCCCTTTGACCCACCAATACCACTTCTAGATCTATACCCCTAAAAAATCAAAGAAAGAGGGAAAAAACCCATATGTACAAAACTATTTGTAGCAGCTCTTTGGTGGTGGCAAGTAATTATAAATTGAAGGGATGCTCATCACTTTAGGAATGACTGAACAAGTTGTTGCATGATTGTGATGGATATTGTGCTAAAAGAAATGAGGGTGAAAGTTTCCATAAAAAGAAAGAAAACATGGCAAGACCTAATGAACTGATGCAAAGTGAAGTGAAAAGAACTGACAGATCATTGTCCATAGTAACAATAATGGTGTAATGATGGTTCAACTGTGAAAATCTTGGCCACTCAAATCAATACAATAATCCCAGATAATAACAAAGGGCTCAGGATAAAAAATTGCTATCATCATATAGAGAAAAAATTAGATAGGATTGCAAGTTGAAGTATTATTTTCTTGCTTTTTTTGTTTTGCTTTTTTGTGATGCATCTGATATGGAAATGTTTTGCATGGTGTCACATGTATAATTAATATCATATTGTTTGCCTTCTCAGTGGATGGTGGAAGGGGTTGGAGGAGAGAGAATCTTGATTCAATCAATGACTCTTGATTCAAGCAAAGGTTACACTCAGTCAGAGGTACTTGAATGCCTTAGTGCTGAGAAGCAAGCCAAAACAAAAAAAAAACAGCAAAAAGTCCCACTTTGTTTGCCATTACAATATGCAAGCATATATTTTACTGAAAGGTGCAAAGAATGCAAGATCCTATTGAATTTATTTTTGGTTACTTAGATATTTTGACTTAGTAGAACAAATCATAGATCTCCCTCCAAAAATAATTATTTTTGCGCATGACAAAATCATACAAGATTCCTTGAGAAATGTAACTGTAGAAATGATGATTCAAAGATTATCTGAACATCAACATCAAACATGATGTAGGAAACAAATTATCACCTTAGGCGGTCAGTGCTATAATGAAGAATGTCCCTTTCCAGGTCCAAAAGGAAAAATTACTTTTAAATGGCAAAACTTTCTTATTTGAAAATTATATTTTGTTTATTTTATCAATATCCAGAACATTAAAGGGCCACCTTGATGACATCCATGGTTACTCAACAGATTATCTTAACTGATAGAGAAAATTTTAAAAAAATATGCTAAAAAGGCTTTTACCCCAAATATAACAATATAAAATGTAGTTGCATGACTAGTAATGTATATATATATATACTCTGATATTGTGTGTATGTGCATGTATATATAGTTGTATATATCTATGTATTTCTATGTGTTATATATGTATATGTCTATAACAATCTCTGCACATGGAGAATAAATAAATTATTGATAGAAGAAATCAGACTGGATTGCATGTGGAAGTTGTACAATCCATTCACTGATACCAAGCCATTCCTTAGTGCAAGTATCAATCTTTTTTAATACAAGTGTATTACTGGTGATGATTTATGGTTATGGATCTTGGATGACCACAATGTACAACATATCAAATTATGTGACCTAAAGGGAAATGAATGAATGAATGAATAACAACAACAATAACAAAATTATTTTAGGAAATTGTTTTGTGCCAAACACTGTGCTAAGCAATGGGGATACAAATAGAAAAAAGAAGTGAGGCCCTGCTTTTACAGAGCTCACATACTACTTGGGAAAGATACCACAAAAGTATAATACTTCAGTGGTAAATAGGATGGAAAAGACCCAGGATCCTAAGTATTCGGCTCCAGAGAAGACAGCAGGTCCAGTGACATCTTAGGGTTAGTCCAATTTCTGCTGCCGGGGAGAAGCCCATCACAGTTGGAAAGGGGGATAAGGATTCAAGTGCCAAAAAAAGAAAAAGTATGCTGTCCTCCATCTGGCAGGATACAGGGATAGGGAATCATTTTCCATTCAGGAGGGGAAAGAGAGGAAGGAGCACTGGCAGGAATATTACAAATGGACTCTGGTGTTGGAAACTGGAAAATGATTTCTATGCCTGTGGGAAATTTGGTCCAGTTTAATACCAACTCGGTCCAGGTCTTCTAAAGTAAAGATAGTGGGTGCAAATAGGCTGAAACACTTTTCTAGTAATGATATTTGAATAAGAAGTAATAAAGAAGGAAACGTAGAATAAGAAATAGAAATGGTTCAGTCATATGGTGAGACTGATGGACAGACTTCTCAAGTGCTGGGTTGGTACCAATAAAATATTTTTTTGAAAAAAGACCTAGAGGAAGTCCTCTAGTACACTGAATGAATCTTTTCTGGACAACTTATAACAGAAGATGAACAAGAATAATATGAAATAAAAGAGGCAATTTGGTTTGGGATGGCACCAATGTAGGGAGCATTCACATCTATGAGATCATGTATTTATTGATATTTTGACATATAAAGTAGATTAGGGGAATAACACTTGACATCACATCACATAACACCACCCAGAGTGTTAATGTGTCTGGCCAGTCAGAATTTCTCTCTTCCTTGTGGGGAAATGAGTATCCAAAAATGACCAAATAGATTAACATTTATTGATTAATATTTAAGAAGATTTCTATGACAGAATTTATAGTGTCTTACACTTGTAATCAGGACAGTCTAAGTTCGAATCCTGCCTCAGAAATTTACTAGTTGTGTGACACAACCTCTCTGGGCTTCTTATTCCTAACTTGTAAATGAGGAGGGTAATAGCACCTATCTCTCAAAGTTGCTGTAAACATCCAAAAAGAGAACATCTAAAAACATGTATCATTCCTTAAGAATTTTATATAAGCTTTTGTTATAATAATTTTCATTATTATTAATCATCACAACTGATTATAGTTTCCCTAATCCATACATCAAAATCTGTCTCACTACTTTGTAGACATAAAATATCCATGGCTGTTAATTTGTTTATTCTGTGTTTGCTGGTGTAGGTTCTCAAGGTTGTATTTCCCTTAGAAGGAAGCTCAGATTCCGTGAAGGAATGCATAGTATCTTCATTGATTCAATTTCTGCTCCTATATTGCTGGTGTAATGCTGAGTTAAATACATAGAAACATTCAATACGTGTTTGTTGTTGATTCTAATTAGATATCAATTTTGTAGGCTCTTCAAATATCCTGAAATGTCTTCCTATGTTGGTTTGGATCTGGAAAGAGTCTCCTTGAGATAAAGTCTTTGACCTTGTTAGACTCAAGTATCTATGTAAAACTACATGATGCACTTTTACAAAAATCTTCAAGATGGTTGGTGAATACTTTAGCTCTCTCTTCCAAAAATATTCAGCATTTATAGGAGGTAGAGGATTCATTACCCGTAGCAACTTTCAGTATTTCCCTTCCCTTCCTCATTTCCTCCTCAAAATGTCTTCTGGCAAACATCCTGGTATTTGATCCAAAGACAATCCCAATTGCCACATCATGAACAGAAGACTTGGGTATATAAAACTTTAAGAAGGAAACACCCTTATGTTCCACTCCATAAATTTCTTGGAAGCTGACATCTAATGTGTTAACAAAATTCCATGGGCAAGAAAAAGACAATCCCAGGAGAACCTACAGAATACAGATGACTACAATAAAGGTTCTGCCAGCACACTGCACAGTATAATGTCAGCATTAATTCCACATTCTAGAACTTTGTGCCATTTTTATGTATCCTGTGCATTTCTTTGACTACTTTAGTAATCAAGTGTTTTTTTTCCCCTTTGTAATACCTCAGACATATGTTCACTACACAAGTTTTTGCCCTTCCAAATGAATTTTGTTTAAAGTTGAACAGAGAAATAAACAAATAAGCTTTTAACCCAGTGACAACATGTTAACATTAACATGAAATGTATATAGACTTAAATAGCATATAGAAATATCTTAAACAAAACAGCTGGAAATATACATGTATATACATACTGATAGTGTCTTACACTTGTATTCATGACAGAGTTAATATCCTGCCTCAGAAATTTACTAGCTGTGTGACACAACCTTCCTGGGCTTCTTATTCCTAACCTGTAAATGAAGAGAGTAATACAGCCTATTTCTCAAAGTTTCATCTGTGCATATATGTATTTGTATTTTACCTATCATTAATTATTAGAAAAGAATGGGTAAAAAAACAACAATCTAGAGGCTAAAAAGCTTATGAAATCAGTTTAGGTGAAAGAGATACTTCGTGATGAAAAATTCACAAATATTGGCAATCATCGAATATCTATTTTCCATGTACTTATGGTTGTGATTATGACAATTGTTGTTTATGTAACAATTTAAAGCTTTGAAAATACTTTTTTGTTTATTTCAAAGTAACCCTTCAAGAAGGTAGCACAATTAAGAAAGGAAATTAAAGTTCTAAGGTGATAATTGGTGTTCCCACATGACTTTTAAATCTGAGGAGTAAGGTCATAATAGGACTCTTGGATCCAAGTCCAGCACTCTATTAATAAAGTACAGAACTACAGTACTACCATAGATAGGATAAAGATTCTAGAAGAAGCATGCCCTAACAATATTCAGCTGCCAGTAAGATCCTATCTAGGTTTGTGTCTATAGCAAACCTAAGTGTCTAGCTGAGAAGCAAAAAAGTCAATTAACTTTCCTTTTGTTTCAGCATACAATATAACAGGCAAGAATGTATTTATCCCTATGCAATTTGTCTTCACCTGGACAAAAAAAAAGTGACCATTCAGAATTTTGAAGAAATCCTTAGGGAATATGAAAAAGCATCTGACCTTCTTTGCCCAGAAATTTATTAACTCTACAGGAATCTATACATGTGCATGATATTCTAAATTCATCTTTCAACAGAACAACTTTATAGACTCAAATATTATAGAAGAAATAAGCTAAGCCTCTATATCATACTTAATCTGTATTATAAATTTTATTTTGCCTCTGTATTTTCTACATTTCTGTTCTATTTCTCTATCATTACTTATCATAAATTGTATAATTATTATTGTTATCAGATCTAAAAAGATAATATATACACATCTACATATGGTGTTTTGTAAACCTTAAAGTGTGATATATGTGTATTAGTTGTTGTTAAGCATAGCAGAATTTTGGGGATAGCCCCTATGAAGCAGCCTCAGACACTTACAGTTGTATGACCCTGGGCTAGTCGCTTAACTTCTGCCTGACTCAGTTTCCTTATCTGTAAAATGAAGATAATATTAACAGGGTTGTGTGAGTGTCAAATAAGATAAATATTATAAAGGGCTTAATATAGTGCTGGGCACATTGTAAGTACTAGGTAAATTTTAGTTTTTGTTATTATTAGAACTATCCCATTTTTATTGAATGTGATAGCAAGACAAGATCACACACTTCCTTTTCGATGTTAATAGTGCATGCCTATCTGTATTTCAATTCATCCCACATATACACAGAACATACTGAGTAAAACTACATATACTTTCATTCACCTCACTGCCTTTCAAAAGTGTTGATCAAAGCAATAAAAGAACCTGACACAGAAGAAAGTGCTGAAGCATGGGGATACATTGCAACTAAAGCCCTACCTGCTTCCTGCTCTCTACTTCCTTCTCTCCTTGAACTATAATGTTCCAAAATACCATGATTGTAAAGGTCCAGTCTCGTATGCCCCAGCATTGTCTCTACAACAGGGTTTTACTTTGTATATGTGCAATTCACCTAAGATGGAGACATACATGTAGACAGTTTGTACTATTTTCTGGCAGAAGAGATTCTGTTTTCCCCTACCATGTGGGTGGGAATAAACTCTTTCAATTGGCTACATGGTTAAAAGACACTGAATCTTTAAACATTAACACACTCAGTTTCATTCTCTTTTGAGCTTGGCCCTTTTCACCCACAGCTCAAGCAACATGAAGTGAATAGGGTGAGGAGAAGGACTAATGTCTCTTCTTTCCCTTTTACCCTGTGACCTGAAGAAATAGATTTGGGGTTTTGCTTTGGTCTATTTCATGTGTTACTTTCAGTTCTAGGCCTAGGTGATAGAATTCCCACTGAATTTTAAATTTGAGCCATGGACCTTGGAGGCAGAATTAAAAGCAATATACCACAGTTAGTCCAGTAAGAGAGCCCTGAGAAGCCCAGGTACCTGGGACTCAAGCCCACGATAGACTTTGGACTTTGAACTTGCCAAGATTGTGTTATATGCTAGAACTAATCTATCAATCTAATTCCCTTCCCTAGAGATTAGGTTGTTGTAGGGCTGGCTATGCCTCCCATCTGGTGTGGATATTTGTATGTTTGTTCTGGCTCTAACTTGGAAATAAACATTCAATTGTAAAAGTTAAACTGATTGTTATGTGATTAAATGCAACTGGGATTCTGGGTACCCATCACCCCTCCCCCCCAAACTGAGGAGATACCCTTGGTTGGGCTGGATTCAATGGCAAAGAGACTGGATGACTCCAAACTCCCTTAAAGGTACTAGAGAACCTAGAGAGAAAGATAAAACATGATATATCTATTCAGGTCGTGAGGGCTAAAATAATCATTGTATGTCTCTCACATAAACACATTTCCTGTACAATCAGAACAAGAACAAAAATTCCATTAACCTCTTCTAATATACCAACCAATCTTATTGTTATTTTTAATTCATGTCCTACTCTTCATGTGACCCCATGGACCACAGCACACCAATGCTGTTGTGATGCCAATCAATGATTGAAGATCTTTCCCACCCATTCAATAGACCTCAGGTGTGGCCAGTTAAAGGAAACTTGATTAAAGCTTTGTTTTTAGGTAGAGCTTTACTTACTAGGCACTAAGCCTCAGGCTCACACCCTTTTGCTGAATGGGTGTGAAGCCCTTGGACCCTGAAAATAGTATATACACCCAGAATGTAGCCATTGAGAACTGGAATTTGGAAATCAGAAGTCAGAAGCAAGAATTCAGAAACAAGCACAAGGAGAAGAAGTAAGAACTCTGAGAAAACAGAGCTGCAAAAAGAGTGCTGAGTGGAGAGTGGAGTGGAAACCAGAGAGCTTCAGAGATCAGAGAACTGAGGGGGGAGAGAATACAGGCAAGCAGACAGTTCGGATTTGTATTTACAAGAAGGCCTCAGCATAGAGGAAAGTTACAGGATGATTTCGTTCGTTGCTCTAATACTGTCTTATAATTTCCTTGTTGCTTCATTGAGGTGGGCTTATTTGTTTTAGAATATAATTAATGCTATATTGAATTGGAGTCAGTGGTCTTGGGATTTGATATTCTGGTGTCTAAATAAATGTTATACTTCATCTGCCTTCTACCTAGAGAGTTTTTCATAGTTTGTGATTCCAAACCATACAGGCATATTTATGGTCATCCTTGAGGTCATTAATCTTGCCTTATTGATACAGCTCTCCATGGGGTTTTCTTGGCAAAGATACTGGAGTGCCTTACCGTTTTCTTCTCCAGTGGTTTAAGGCAGAGATTAGGTGGTTTGCTGAGGGTAACACAGCTAGTGTCTGAGGCTTCATTTGAACTCAGATCTTCGTGACTCCAGGTCCAGAGCTCTATCTACTGAGCCACCTAACCATTTCCAAAACTCCAACACCCTTTCCCAACACACCATTGCCTTTCAATCTTTCTAGCTAACCTGGGTTGCTTCTGCCAACATCATAGTAGAATCATAGAATTACAAAATGCTAGAGATCAGAGGAATTTTGGAAAAAATCTTCAGTTAACCTTTAATGGGCAGGACAAAGATTTTTGTTCACTGTATCAGCTTCAAATGACTAATGGATCAGTTTTCTAGCATTTATTGCTCACATAACATAGATAAATGATTCATTTGCCAACTTCATTTTACAAGGTTAATTTACAAGCATTAGACTCTTCTTTCACCAATATAGTTATGCCCTACATCTCTTCAGTCCATGCAGAGTGAGCAGGAATTACCAAGTAGATATTTCCCTTTTCTACACATTTTCTGGTCCCACCAAGACTGCAAAGCTAAGCTTTGCATTAGCCCTCATAACCTCAACATATTCAAAGTCAATTTAATTGGGGCTGGGAATCTTTAATAGACCATCTAGTATTTATTTACTTAACAAATTCTCTACTTACTGTACTTCTCCACGTTTTCTCTAAAAAAAAAACAAAGGTGGGAAAAACTGATCTCTGTTTCTTTCAAAATCTATGATCCTTTGCTATGTCACTGCCATGTAAGGACATTTGTCAACTGCATTTCAAAATCAACCATATATTTGCAGTGATTCTTGGAAGTTTTGTTGCATTGTGGCACTATAGACATCTACCATGTAGAATTCTTGATTTTGTGCAAGAGCCAAAATGCCTTCACTTACAGTTAAACTGAGACTAGTAGTACAATCACCATAAGCAGTGGAACCTCTGTACTTTCATCGGTTTCCTGCTATATCTTGACTTGTATAACTGAGGCAAAAAGGTTACAATGGGAATAATTTCTATTTTTTTCTATAGTACACTTGGGGGAAAAACATAGATACAGTCCTTTCTTAATATATTTGTAGGGGAAGCTAGCTGGTGCAGTGAGTAGAGCACCAGCCCTGGAGTCAGGAGGACCTGAGTTAAAATCTGACCTCAGACACTTGACACACTTATTAGCTGTGTGACCTTGGGCAAGTCAACTCCAATTGCCCTGCCTTCCCCCCTCAAAAAATACATTTGTAACTCAAAATATTTCTTTAAAAGCCAGACACGCATAATTGCATTCCTCAAACTGATTTAAGTTAAAAAAGAAATCTCTCAAGGTGATATGTAAATTAAGAAGCAAAAACATCGGTGCCATGGGAATAAAAAATGGATTTTATTCTGGAAAAAGTTAATTAAAACACTAATGTTTATATTTCCCTAAGAATTATTTCCTTTTCTCCATTATATGGTAAATCCAAATGTAATATAAAATCACAGGGAGGATAACTCTTGGAATTAAGAACAATGAATCATTTTCTTATATGACATGCACATCATTTCCACATTCTTTTTACACCTGATGCACTGGTGTGCATGGCTAGAATGTATTTATTCATTTTGTTCTCCTAATACTGTGATAGATGTGGGTACAATAGATATTTGTTTTATTCCATTTTATGCATGACTCTTTGGCAGTCAACTAGTTTTCTATTTTTTATTTGTACTTTGTAATGTTAAGGCTTCACTATAATGAAGCCATGATATAACAAAAAGCAATTTTTGTAGACATTAACCTGGTTTGTGAAAGCAAACTCTTCATTCATCTACAATTTTTCAATATCACCTGGATCTTCAATTTTGACTATCATTCAGAAAATTGTACGTTGGGAAATACATGTTGCCCCAGAAATTCAGCTTGTGATTTTGATAAATAGATTGAAAACTTTCAATTGTCAATATGGTTTTATTTCCCAAAGAATTTCCTTATGTGAAATTATAGCTTCCTACTATTCAGCGTGTTTAAGACCAGGAAACGTTAATATCTAATACTTTAAACCTTTGTACATCATATATTCTATTTTTAACTGGAAATCTTTTATTAATTTCAAATAGAGTGTTCTTAATTTTTTGTCCTTCATTTTCAAAGGACAGTGACATCCCAGGGTGTTGTCTTGACTTGGACTTGAATTGGATTTAAGTGAGGCAGAGTTGCATTAAGTCATCAGGCTTACTCTTTTTTCCAGAGTCAATGAGGTCCAGTGGCAGGAGAAAAGTCAAGATGACTGGTGAAGGCCTGGATGCAAGGATGACATCTGTATCTTACATGTCTGACCAAGCTCTCAGCTCTCAAAAATGTCTTCTCAAGCTGCCTTCATAGCTACTGGAAGAACTTGTTCTCATCCACACATTCCAATGGGGGAAGTCTTTATATGCTTGTGGTGGACACCACCCTAACTCACTGATGCATTTGAGGCCTGTCAGTTAACCTGGATTAGCCTGTCTGTCAAGATGATTTTGCCAGGGTGTGGCCACTTAACATTCTATGGCTTCTTTGAGTCACAAGTGAGGGTTGGCTGCCAGGTTGAAAGCAAAGGTGGATGAAGAGACCTGAAAAGGGCTGGGCAAGACTTCACACCCGAGGTTTTGGTCCTCCTTCAGCATCCCATACATAGCGACTCTATTGAAAAAGGTGCCCTATTTCTCAGGTTTGTAAAAATACTTAAAATTTTCAATTGCAGGTTTAGGCATCTGTGAAAGAATCATAGATTTCCATTGATAAGCTTGGGCCTAGTCGAATAGTACAAAGATCTTTTTTTTCCAAAAAGAACTAAAATTAATTCCTGAGCTATGTGATTGAAAATGCAAGTTATGAGTCCTCCTTATGAACAGCCCCTTTGATGTATGTATGGAATCTTATCTCACGTATTTATGGATATAAATATATACCCATATATACATATACATGCTCTAAAAGGATTCTTCTATATTACCAGCTTCGAACATTGATAACATTTACACATATACCTTTATTCACATTTATATACTATGTATATTCCTATGTATACCTATATACATACATACACATACAGTTATGCACAGACACACACACAAATATGTATGTATATGTGTGTTGTCAAGTGTATTTTTTAAATAATATTCTATATTGGCAGTTTAGCAGATTGATTTTATACACACATACACACAGATACATACATAGTTTTATCTATTTATCTATCATCTGTGTATGTGCATATGTACATATACATGTACATATACACATATGTGTACACATTCATGTTTACATATACACAATGCAATGCATATATACTTACACACATACATATACACATATGCACATAAATATACATACGGTGTGTGTGTGTGTGTGTGTGTGTGTGTGTGTGTGTGCGTGTAAAATCTCTATCTTCATACTGGAAATTTTATGAATCTTGCTTGAGTACTGTGTAGCATTACTGAAGCTAAGCCACTGTATATTTGAACTGACAGTTAAATTAGAAACTTAAACCTAGAGAATAAAGATGTTGTACAAATTTAATAAAAATAAAAAAATGAGATGCATTAGCATAAGCAATGTTTTCAAGAATCAGCATTTATTCAAATATATAATAATGATAATAATAACAATAAAATATATAGATAGTAAGAGAGAAATTATTTGCAAAGATATGAGCACCATTATCATTGAATAAAACATCTTTTGAGTGTTTACTATGTGTCAAATTCTATGCTAAGGTCTGGTGATATAAGTACAAAGAGTGAAACAATAATTGTAATTATTCTTGTGAAGTTTACATTCTAATAAAGAAGAGTGAGTACGTAACTACCAACATGTATAGACACCTTAATTCATACATATATTTATTTATAGATTATACAGAAGCATGTATATTTATAAATAGATATACACTTACCTATCTATCATCTATCTATCAGTGTCAAATAGAAATGAATAGGTAGAAATAGATACCAAGTAGTTAAATACAGGGTACTCTGGGAAGAAGGACAGTATCAGTTCTAAGGGGTGGGGGCAGGGAATTCGTACAATTGTTGGTGCTTAAGCTGAGTCTTGAAAATGATGGGGACTCTACAGTTCATCCCAGGAATATGAAAAGATCAGTGTAAAAACAAAGAGAAGGGAGATGAAATGTCATGTGTGAAAAACAGAACCACATTTGTTCAGTCACAGAATGGCACTAGGAAAGTAGTGTTCACTGACACTGGACCTATGTTGGTGCTAGGAATTGTAGGACTTTAAAAAAAAACTAATTAGGGGAGTTTTTATTTTATTCTAGAGGAAATGAGAACCCATTGGGACGGACTAAATAGGTGTGTTACCTGGTCATATCTGTGCTTAAAGAAAATTGTCATCAATATGTATAGTGGACTACAATTGGGAGAGACCTGAAGCAGGGAGACAAACTAGGAAGCTGTTAGAACAATCTTGGTAAAAGATGACATGTGCATGAACTAATGATTTGTGTAGTTAGGTGGAGCAACTTTGACAAATGATTGGAAATGTGAAATGAAATGAGTGAAGAACTCGGAATAATGGCAGGGTTGTAAACCTGGAAAAATGGAAAGATAGTGATGTCTTCATAAGAAATGGGGAACTTATAGAGAGGGTAGAGTTTGGGGGTGGAAGAAGATAATAGGTTCTGCTGTGGACATGAAGATTTTGAGAGGTTTCTAGGACAACTAATTTTAAATGTTCTATCTATCTATTTATCTATCTTTAGAATAGGTTTCCCTATATTGTCCAGAATGAAAGTGAAGCAGCCCCTCCCAGGTCCAATCCCACCACTGATCATTATAGAAATTTTAACCTGGAATCTTTTAAAACAGAGCTGATTTGTCCCCTCCTTATGCATAAGGGTAATATTCTCCTGCCTAATGCCTAACACCAGCCTGTAGAATGTGCCTGAAGAAAATAGTAGACAGTTCAAGAAATCAAAATATTCAGTTTGATGAGTACCTAAGGTGAGTTTTGTATTTTAAGCTATTTTTGGACTACTATTTGTCATTACACAGCATGATTTATTCTTTTTCCATTAGCCTAAAATGAGAAGAAAAAAAGCTAATGATTTTTTTCCAAATTAGATTTAATATAAGAAAAATATGAGACTAGAGACATTTTATTCAAAATATAAGATAGATTTTTGGTTTGGAAATATAATTATGGTAAATTGTTTTCATTTTATATGACATAGAATGTATCACATAGGATCTCAATTTAATAGTCAAGATACCAGCACTCACCTGATTGTCTTTCTATTGATGCCAAACTACACTGAGTAAAACTCTACTGTAGAAATCATGGCAACATTGGATGATAGGACTTTAAAATATAAAATACTATCAGGGGTTCAGAAGGAATAAAAAAATAATTTCACCACATCGTATTGTAAGCAACAAGAGGATTTTGAGAATGTCTCTGGGTTGCTTTGTTGGGTGTAGAAATAACATGAAGATGAAATGGCCAGAGAAGAACTATTTCTTTCTTCATTTTGTGACTCTGATGAATCACCAGCAGATTGATCAGAAAAACCAATGCCAGATGGTACAGAAGTGATGATTCTAATGGTTATGCTAATGTCAAGTCACTCGGGGAAGGATACCCCTGCAATTGATCGACATAGCTATGTCATCCTAGCCTACACAATTTTGACCTTATATTCCGCCAACTCTCTTATTTCAACCTTTTCCCAGCTTATTAGTTATTATCCAAGAAAACCAGCTGTAGTTAAAAAAAATTAAGGAGAATGCAGATAAATTTGCTTCTAGAATATAATCTTGTTAGCCTTAAAAGTTCTTCAGTAAATTGGAATGGAAATAGCTAAAATGTTTCTGGATGAGTTGAATAGTATTAAGTAGTACCTTTTTTTTAACATAGTGAATGATGAGAAACCTTACAAGTCATACTGGGAAACTATCTTAAGTAATATTATTTAACGTATTTTTAATAGTCTGTAACTATCGATTCTTTTTTTTTGCTTCTTTTTTTTATTTAATATATTTAGTTTTCAGCATTGATTTTCCCAAGAGTTTGAATTACAAAATTTCTCCCCATTTCTACCCTCCCCCCCACTCCAAGATGGTGTATATTCTGGTTGCCCTGTTCCCTAGTCAGCCCTCCCTTCTGTCACCCCACTCCCCTCCCATCCCCTTTTCCCTTTCTTTCTTGTAGGGCAAGATAAATTTCTATGCCCCATTGCCTGTGTATCTTATTTTCTAGTTGCATGCCAAAAACTTTTTTTTTCTTGTTTTTGAATATTTGTTTTTAGAAACTTTGAGTTCCAAATTCTCTCCCCTCTTCCCTTCCCACCCACCCTTCCTCCCTAAGAAGTCAAGCAATTCAACATAGGCCACATACGTATCATTATGTATAACCCTTCCACAATACTCATGTTGTGAAAGACTCACTACATTTTGCTTCTTCCTAACCTATCCCCCTTTATTGAATTTTCTCCCTTGACCATGTACCCTTTCAAAAGTGGTTGTTTATGATTACCTCCACCCCCATCTGCCCTCCCTTCTATCATCCCCCCTTTTTTATCTTCTTCATCCTCCTTTTTCCTGTGGGGTAACTTACCCAACTGAGTATGTATGGTATTCCCTCCTCAGGTCAAATCTGATGAGAGCAAGATTCTCTCATTCCCCCTCACCTGACTTCTCTTCCCTTCCCACAGAACTGCTTTTTCTTGCCACTTTTATGCAAGATAATTTACCCCATTTTATCTCTCCCTATCTCCCTCTCTCAATATATTCCTCTCTCATCCCTTAATTTTATTTTATTTCTTTTAGATATCTTCCCTTCATCCTCACTTCACCCTGTGCCCTCTCTCTTTATATATATATATATATATATATATATATACACATACATATATACATACATACACACTTATATATATATATATGCATATATATATATATATATATATATATATATATATATATATATATATGAATATTCCCTTCTGCTACCATAATACTGAGGTCTCATGAATCATACCCATCATCTTTCCATGCAGGAATGTAAACAAAACAATTCAACTTTAAAATGTCCCTTGCAATTTCTTTTTCTTGATTACCTTTTCATGCTTCTCTTGATTCTTGTGTTTGAAAGTCAAATTTTCTATTCAGCTCTGGTCTTTGCACTGAGAAAGCTTGAAAGTCCTCTATTTTATTGAAAATCCATATTTTGCCTTGGAGTATGATACTCAGTTATGCTGGGTAGGTGATTCTTGGTTTTAATCCTAGCTTCATTGACCTCCAGAATAATGTATTCCAAGCCCTTCGATCTCTTAATGAAGAAACTGCTAGATCTTGGGTTATTCTGATTGTGTTTTCACAATACTCAAATTGTTTCTTTTTGACTGCTTGCAGTATTTTCTCCTTGATCTGGGAGCTCTGGAATTTGGCAACAATATTCCTAGGAGATTTGTTTTTGGGATCTATTTGAGGAGGCGATCGGTGGATGCTTTCAATTTTTATTTTACCCTGTGACTCTTGAATATCAGGGCAGTTCTCCTTGATAATTTCTTGAAAGATGGTATCTAGGCTCTTTTTTTGATCATGGCTTTCAGGTAGTCCAATAATTTTTAAATTATCACTACTGGGTCTATTTTCCAGGTCAGTAGTTTTTCCAATGACATATTTTACATTGTCTTCCATTTTTTCATTCCTTTGGTTCTGTTTTATAATATCTGGATTTCTCATAAAGTCACTAGCTTCCATTTGCTCCAATCTAATTTCTAAGATAGTATTTTCTTCAGTGGTATTTTGGACCTCCTTTTCCATTTGGCTAATTCTGCCTTTCAAGGCATTTTTCTCCTCATTGGCTTTTTGGAGCTCTTTTGCCATTTGAGTTAGTCTATTTTTTAAGGTGTTGTTTTCTTCAGTGTATTTTTCAGTATTTTTTGGGTCTCCTTTATCAAGTCGTTGACTTGTTTTTCATGGTTTTCTCACATCCTTCTCATTTCTCTTCCCAATTTTTCCTTTACTTCTCTAGCTTACTTTTCCAAATCCTTTATGAGCTCTTCAATGGCCTGAGACGAGTTCATGTTTTTCTTGGAGGCTTTTGTTGTAGGCTCTATGACTTTGTTGACTTCTTCTGGCTATATGTTTTGGTCTTCTTTGTCACCAAAGAAAGAATCCAAAGTCTGAGACTGAATCTGGGTGTTTTCCTGCCCATATTCCCAACCAACTAACTTGACCCTTGAGTTTTTCAGCACGTATGACTGCTTGTAGACTAAAGAGTTCTATGTTCCATACTTGGGGGATGCACCAGTTCTGCCACACCAACACTCCTCCTTCCCCAAGAATCCCCAACCCGGACTGGGCTTAGATCTTCAGCAGGCTGTGCACTCCTGCTCTGATCCACCACTTAATTCCTCCCACCAGGTTGGCCTGGTGCTGGAAGCAACTGCAGCTGTACTTCTGTAGCTGCTCCACCTCCGCTGCCACCAGGGCAGTAGCTGAACCGAGAACTCCTTCCCTCCCGCAGCTTTTCCCACTAACCTTCTCACTTCTCTTTGGTGTTTGTGGGTTGAGAAGTCTGGTAACTTCTGCAGCTCACTGATTCAGGGTGCTAGGGTATGCTCCACTTGGCTCCTGGTCTGGTTCATCTGTGCCGCTCATGCTGGGCTCTGCTCTGCGCCGCTCTGCTCTGCTCCCAGCTCCATGCAGGATAGACCTCACCCAGAGACCATCCAGTCTGTCCTGGGCTGGAATCCTGATTCTCTCTGCTCTTTTGTGGGTTCTGCAGTTCTAGAATTCGTTCAGAGTCATTTCTTATAGCTTTTTGGAGGGACTCAGCGGGGGGCTCACCCTAGTCCCTGCTTTTCAGCCGCCATCTTGGTTCTGCACCTGGAAGTCTGTAACTATCAATTCTATTGAAATATTTGCTTGAGAATGATGAGGTATGATAGGAAATCAAATAAAATCCTCATTTACCCTTTCCTTAAACTCAACTAAGGAACCTGAAGAACCTTTTGTAAGGACTGAAGATATTTGGCAATGTTACCTATATACAGTAATGATTATTATAATAGAGATGTGAGATATAACTAGGAGTACTGCTAAAATTTTTGAGAACTCTACCACAATTAAAAGGTGTAATTCCTTGCATGGGTCTTAAAAGATACATTTGAATTCTTTACTCAGATTAATTTGCCTTTCCCATGGAAAAGCAAAGGTCTTGTATAAGTTATATCAAGTAGCATGGAACATGCTATAGTCCTTTCATTTCAAAATAAGATATAATTTCTAGCTATCAGACAAAGCTTACAGTTATTGTTGTTTAGTCATTTCAGTTGTGTCCAACTCTTTTTGACTTTGTATGGGATTTTCTTGGCAAAGATACTGGTTTGCTGTTCTCCTCTCCAGCCCATTTTACAGATGAGGATACTGAAGAAAACCAGGTTAAGTGATTTGCCCAGGGTCACACAGCTAGTAAGTGTGTGAGGCTGGATTTGAACTCAAGTCTCCCTGACTCCAAGTCCAGCAAATAATTCCAGTATCTTTCCTAAGAAAACCCCAAACTGGGTCATGAAGAGTCAGATATTACTAAAAGTGACTCAGCAACAAGAGTATCTCCAAGATAATGTACCAATGCTTCTAGGACAACTATGTGATTTCCTATTAAAAGACATCCTTTATAGGCCAAAGAGATGGATGAGTTGTCAATAGCATGAACTTCCAAGGATACCTGCCCTCTACACCTCATATGTGCATTTTAGGGGGTGGGCCAATCTTGAGATTTTATGTAGAAAATAATACAGTTTATTATTCAGAAGTTGTAGGTCCAGGAGATCTATCATCTAAACATTCCATGGAGGTCCTACAACATAATCTCAGAAATCTAGTTTTATTTGGCTTGGAGCATCCACTTTCAATATTGCTTAAATAATCAAGTGTCCTCAACACTATATGCCAGGAGACACAATAAATAGTAAAAATATACATAAAAGACCATCCCACAAGACACTTGTGGTGTAGAGGTAGTTATGAAACCTCATAATACCTACAGCAATATGAACTTATTGTTTGTTAGTTTGTGTGTAGTCTATTGTAGACTCTATAAAAGAGAGTCGTCAATGCCCTTTTTAACCTAATGTGTGAAAATATAGCCTGACTGACAATAACAACTATGAAAATTGATTTTGCTCACTAAAGGTTGCGAAGCACTTTTCTATTTAAGCCAATTATGGCTTCAGTTTTAATCAGGAGGAACAGCAAATAACTCTATGGAAAACCCACAGCTACAATACCAAACATACTCAATAGCAGGTATCATTCATTATTCCTTGTTGTAATGAATGCTTCCTCAGCAGGCCCTGAACAACTGGTATCCCAATCATTCACACATAACCCCAGATCTTAGCCTCCTTTTGGTTGTCTTAGTTTTGCAACACACACCCCTTACACAACTGGAAATATGTGGCATTAGTCAAGATCCTTTACCTGATGCTCTGTATGACTCAATTACCTGAGGGCAGAGTGAGTGGTGAAGGGAGAAAGAGGTGTCTATAGAGACATAAAATGCCAGAGAGAAAGAAACCCACCCTGGCATTGATCTGGCTGTGTTCAGTAGAGATTAAATGCTAAATAGCTAATAATTAGCTCTATAACAAAGCTTTCAATGCAGCTTGCATATTAGCCTCTCAAATTATTGTAACTAATTTATGATGCTTTTTTTAAATTATTGCATAGTGCTTGCCTTCCAGTGGTAGAATGCAATTTGCTGATTTCATATCTCATTCCTGTTTGTACTCTGGGGCATTTTTACCATCCCCCAATTCATCATCCCCCAAATAATAGCCTAAATGTAACTTTTTCCTCAAAAATCTGATGTGAAGGTACAATTGAACCTCTAGAGACCTTGTTCCCCTATTGAAAGAACAGGCAACCACACAATAATGAGCACAAGACAGGGTAAGGACAGAGATTACCAAAGATTTCTAGCTCTTGTGGTCAGAGATGGTGGTTTCTGGCTATCTAAGCCAACCAGAAGCCAGCCCCAATTCTTCTCACAAGTTCTTTTGGACTAGACCCAAGCAGGGTGTATCTATGCATGCTCCAAAAACTAGCAACTGAGCATGGAGGTAGAGAGTGGGGGACAAGGCTTCCAACAAAAGTCATATTACTTTAAATATCTAACTCCCTAAAGTGATTAGGAGATTCTTATGAGTATATAAAATACTTAGAATCGCATAAATCTAAGAAAATATCATAACCCTTATCTGCCTACTTTCTTATAAAACAATGACAGAATCAAAAGGTAGAATGGGGAGGAAGAGTAGCAAAGAGAGGAAAATATAAAACTGGATAATACACCTTTAAATTATTTCAATGGAGTGGAAGAAAATTAATTTATATCTGGAGAAAACTTTAGAGGAAGTTAAGGAAGGCCTAGGGAAGTTTAGTAACTTGTCCAAGGTAACATTGGCCATAAGTGTCAGAGGCAGAATTTGAACTCAGATCTTTTGACTCCAAATTAATTTCCTTGTGATTATACCTGCTGTTTCCCATTCCCTCTCCCCAATCTTACTGAATTGATTATATTAGGAAAATAGCGTGTATCAGGAAATTATAAGTCCTGTTGCTCTGAGATATCTTATTTTTAAAAGTCATTGGTTTTTAAAGTTGTAACTTCTCTATTAAAATGATTCTTCCCTAAGATGTTTTCAAAGGTGCTGTTATAAAACAATCCATATAAAGAAATCCTTTCCTGCCTACTGTATAGAATATCTTTTATGGAAACATAATACCAAGAGCCAACTGGGCAGGCTTCCTGATTAGGATTCAAGGGAATATGATTACATGCATTAAATTACACTCAGAATTCTTTGAGCCAAAGAAACAATGTGATTTCTTAAGAGATTGTATCTCCATGTTCTGAAGTGAGATTTCACAGAACACTAACAGATGAACAGGTCAGGTAGGTTTAAGCTAATGAGAAATAAATTGTTCTAATAAGTGACCTAACTTTGCCTGAAGGATTTCCTTCTCCAGTAATGGAGTCAGTCTGGCAATGGGGGTCTTAGCATTGCTGTTTGAAAGTCCTGTTTGGCATTCTTAATATTGTTCTTAGGCATGATTACATCATGCATAAGTTAGTCCATTACTGAGCTTTGCCCAGAGTGATTTAATTTGAAGCTTTCTTGAATAATCAGCTTGACGGAACAGGAAACATCATTGGCTTACTGCCTACCAAGCAGCATGGCTCTTGGTTTCCCCCTTTTTATGATACATTTTTCCCTGAATCTCTGGTCCCCAAGGCAATCCAAGTTCAAAAGATGTCTTGGTTGAAGAAAAAAGCCTAATATATTACAACTCTATTAATTTAAACCTGACATTAGGCAATTATCTTTGGGTGGCTTCCTTTTGGACTGAAATATTATTATACAGCATAAATAGGATATTTTATATTGAGGAAATCTCTTAGCATCATTTGTCATTAACCCTCCCATGGAATACATACATGATAATTGATATTAACTCCTCCATTGATGAGAAAACAAAGATGTGGAGGTTAAATGACTTTCCAATCTTTTACACTAAATAAGTGGAAATATTAGGAGAATTTCATTTTTTATGATTCTTCATCTTGTGCTCAGCTCTATGAGTTGCTGCTTCTTGTTTCTAAGAGGGTAGGGCATCAACAATACCTGAAATTTGGCTTTACATCACACAAACACAGTCCCCAGAATTATTCTAGTGCTGTCCTAAAATTTCCTTGCTGAATGTTTCAACAATTCGGCTAGCAGCTAGCTCCTGTGGTTGTGTAAAACCAACAACAACCAGCATACAGAAGGGCTGCTAACACAGGTTAATTTACCTGTTTTACTAAGGAAAGCAATGTTTAGGGGCTAACAATCTTACATTAATCAAAGCTACACACACACACACACACACACACACACACACACACACACACACACACACATATATATATATATATACACACTTAATTCAGGAGGAAAAGCCAGCACCCTGAACGTCAGAGCAAATACAAACAAATTACAAACATACAGGATGTAAACAGACAAAATCACAATTCATAGTTACCAGGAAAGCATCAACATCTGGATTTACGAGTTGGGAGGCTCTTAATGGCTGCCCAGATTTCCACGCCACTCTTCCAGTGACTGAGAGTCCCCAGACAGAATGCCAACCTTTGAGCTTTTATACTCTGTTCAGGGCTCAAAGGATTCACATCTAATCAGCAAAAGTGCATGAGCCTGGGGCTTTACATTTAGTAAAAGTGTGTATGCCTGGAGCTTTGCACCTTGTAAGACTCAATCAAAGATAATTAATTAATTTAGCATTCTAAAACAGTAAAAGAGTCCCACCTTAATTACCAATACACTGAGTTTATTTATCATTAAGATAATTAGTGACATTGTATTTGATATCCAAATGATTTTCCTATGCAGTATCAGTAGCTAAGTTGTCAGAGATGGAGAAGCCAGGAAATAGAGAAAGAGGAATCATTAGAGATTGGGAGAATATCCTCCCAAAACATACTAAAGCCTTGTAAGGTTTTATTGAAACAGGAGCAGAAAGATGTCAACTTAGTGACTGTTGTGGGTGTAATTTAAATAGCTGTGCCAATAAGTATTTTATATTTTGGTGGACTCTCATTTTTATGACAGGTTTTATCACATAGAGGATGGAGTTTAAATTAGTATTTAGATTCAAATCTTTCCTCTTATAGTTTCTATTTTTGTGTAAAATAAATGACCTCCCTAAGTTTCTGTCCTTCATGTGGAAAACAGGGTTAAGAACAGCACTTATCTCACAGGGTGGTTATGAAAATCAAATGAGATAATGTATGTAATATGACTTACAAATCATAAAATATGATATAAATGTTATATATCGGAAAATACTAAGCCTTATTGAAACCAAATTTGGTAATACATGTGAAATTTTTGGTAACCCTAAAACCAACAAGTGAATATCAAATATTGTTGCTATCACTGCCATCAGCACTAGTATCATATTTCAGTGGGATAGGGAAGTAGGGAGAGGCAAAGAATAATTGAAGAATATGATGTGAAGTGGCTTATGCACAAATTTCAATGGTTCACTGCTTTGCAATGGCAAATATCAGCCCTAAAACTACCTAAAAATTCTTTAGAAATTAGGTTTTTTTGTTAGGAAAATTCACAGCTTCCTTTGAGCCTGGTAATATGATCATATGTACACAGCTATCTTATGTTAATAAGGATGTTAAAAATATACACCTATTCTAGCCCTTGGACTCATTAATACAAAGATATTTATGAAACTGCCAATAGAAATATTCACGCCAGTAGGGAAAAGTGTAAAGATGCCAAAAGACAAGGGAATATATTTTGTCCCTTTAGTATAAGAGGTGCTGGTGCACATGTATTCCCTTCATGTAAACCTCACTAAAATTGTATTCTGTTTGTATCTGCTCTTCCCGATGATGCTGTGTATATTTGTTGTAGGGTGGACCAACAGCTTTATAGGTGAGAATAGTACTCTCCCAGCTAATATTCTTACTATGCCATCTTAATGAATGTCATTGCTTTAAAATAATGGTGTCTACTTACTATTAAAGATAAGTTTAGCAATGAAGGCTCACTAGCCATAGTTGTCAACAAGTAGGCCAATAGGGTTTCTTTGAACAGGATAGTAAACACTCCCTTTAGTATACAACCTACCAACCTATGAGTGATGTTGAGGAAATGGCTCCTAAAAGGGGTGCTACATGTGTAAAGGTGATGGATAAACTGGAAAACTCCTATAAGATATACAAAATATGTTTTTAAATCATCAAATCAGATTCTGAGTGGGATAATGAATGGGTCATCTTTTCAGAGCCCAGGATAGTTTAAAATGATAAGAAGAAAGATCTGCAGAAATTATGGTACTGGCAAATCAGGAACATAGTGTATTAGAAGTAGCATTAAATATAGGGTCTAAAGACAAGCAGTAGCAGTGATGCCACAAAAATAAAAAAAAAATCTGTAAGTAAAAGGAGAGATTAAAAAAAATTAAAAGTAAAAAAAAATAAAGTAATAATAAATGTAGGAACTTGTTTTACACAAAAAGAAAAAAAATATGACTAACTTGATTTTAAATAATTAAATTACCAGTGTCAAAAACAAAAAAAAAGGTAAATGCACAACCAATAAGAATAAAATTACAGAAATTATTAGGAGCTACTTTGTGCAACTTTATGCTAATGAAACTCATAATGTAAATGAAACAGATGAATATTTATAAAAATATAAATAGCTAAGATTCACAAAAGAGGAAATGGAATACTTGAATTACTCTATCTTAGAAAAAAAAACTGAGCAAGCCACAGTTCAGCTTTCTATTTTTTTGGGGGGGCAGGAACAGATGGATTTACAGACCATTTAGAAAGATTACTTCTAATATTACACAAATTGCTTGAAAAATGGGTAGAAAAGGAGTCCTACCAAATTCTTTCTGTGACACAAATATAATTTTGATGCCTAAACCTTGGGGTAAAATAGCAAAAGTAAGTTGCAGATCAATTTCCTCAATGCATATTGATGAGCAGATGGAAGAGGAGAAGGAAAAGGAGAAGCAGAAGCAGAAAACAAAGAAGAAATCCCTAACAAAAAATGCAAAAGGGATAAAATGGAACTAACTATCCATGTATTTTAATATTTTAAAGTGTCCTGTTCTCTAAAATATTCCTACATTTTTTTTGGCGGCAGAACCATGATGGTGGATTAGGGGCAGCCACTCAGCTGAACTCTCTCAACATTCCCCTGCAAAAAACTTTAAAATAATGTCTCAAATGAAATTTTGGAGTGGCAAAGCCAGCAAAAAGTCAGAGCGAAATATTTTTCAAGCCTAAGAAAATTTAAGAAATGGGCAGAAGTTTGTGATATTGTGGTAGAGGTCTGTCCACAGCCCACACAAATAGTTGTATCAACAGTGGTTGGAAAAGCAACATCAACTTTAGGAGCTTTCATCACAGGAATGGTAAAGGGGTTGATTAACTGGTTAGAAAGAGATTACATGCAACTCTTTGTTGGCACTGATTACAGCTAGTGCTGATTGGCAACTCTATTGCCAATCCAAGTTCTGGGGCACAGTTGTAGGGTGAAGAAAAGAAGTTCAGCTCAGTCACAAAGGAGCAAGAGCCTTGATTGCAGTTCAGAGGCAAAAAGAGAGCTAGTGATTGTGCTATAGGGGAACAGGGGCTGTTCCTTGCTAAAGATCAGAGTGCAGACCAATAGGGCACTCTTCACAAGACCAAACAACCTTGGAAGCACCAAAAACTTTCAGACCACCAGAAATGGCTCTGAAAACAGCAGCACAAAAAAGCCAGGAGCTTGAAACAGTAACTTCCCACTCCCGAGTGAGCAGAGCCCAATTTTAACAAGTTCAAAGTAAAAAACAAACAAACAACAAAAAACCAAGTAGGCAACAACAACAGAATAATTTAACCATAAAAAGCTGCTATGAAGGTAGGGCATACCAAGATATAAAAGATAAAAACTCCAGAGAAAATAACAATTTGAAAACAGCTTCAATACATGTCAAAGAAAAAGCTAATTGGATCCAGACCCAACAGGAATTCCTGGAATGGTTAATAAAATCGATAAGAAGTGGTACAGAAAAGTATGGAAGAAGAAATCAGTGCATGAAAATTAAGAAAAGAGAGTTACTAGCTGATAAAAGAGAAAAAAATGAAAACTGAAGATCATAACAGCTTAAAAAATAGGACTAATGGTAAATGAGACACAAAAAAAATCCCTGAAGAAAAGAGCTCTATAAAATGGAAAACTAAGTACAAAAATTCACTGACTAAAAGAACTCCTTAAAAACTAGAATTGGACAAACATTAAAAGAGGTACAAAATATAAAGGAAGAAAATAATTCCTTAAAAATTAGAATTGGGCAAATAGAAGCTAATGAGTCCATGAGAGATCAATGAACAATGAAAGAATGAAAAAAAAATTTAAAAATGTGAAATATCTCATTGGGAAAACAAATGATGTGGAAAATAAGTTGAAGAAAGAAAATTTGAGAATTATTGGAACACCAGAAAGCCATGATCAAAGAAAGAACTTAGACATAATATTTCAAGAGATTTGGGAAAATTGCCCTCATATCTAAAATCCCAAGGTTAAAATAGACATGGAAAGGATCTAGCAATTACCTCCTAAAAGAGATCCCAAAGTGAAAATTCCCAGGAATAATATAAGCAAATTCCAGAGCTCCCAGGTTATAAAGAAAACACTTCAAGCAGCTGGAAAGAAACAGTTTGACATCCAAACAGTGGACTTAAGAGAAAAAAATAGATAAACTTGAAAGAGAAATAAAAAATTGTTTGCATTCCTATGGGAAGATGATACATCATACATGTAACTCCTAAGAACTTCATTCTTATTAGGGAAGATAAAAATAGTTTAGATTGATGGAAAGCATGTGTGTCAATTGATTATGTTGGGATGATATCCACAAAAATGAAGTAGGGAGATAGCAGGATTCACTGGGAGAAGGTGAAAGGGAGAGCTAGAATGGGGGCATTGTCTCACATAAAAGAGGTTTACAAGAAAGATATTTTACAGTGCAAAAGTGAAGGGGCAATGCTTGAACCTCACTTCCACCAGAACTCATTAAAAGTGGGAATTATATATAGATGAATAGATCTATATCTATATTCATATAAAGATATAGATATACATACTTAGTTTGTATAGAAATTTGAATGTATCAAATAGGGAAACCTAAAGGGAAGAGGATAATAGAGGGGGAGGGGAGAGAGAGAGAGAGAGAGAGAGAGAGAGAGAGAGAGAGAGAGAGAGAGAGAGAGAGAGAGAGAGAGAATAAAATGGGATAGAGGGAAACAGGCAGTTAGTAATAATACCTGTGAATGTGAAAGGAATGAGCCCATCCATAAAATGAAAGCAGATAGCAGAATGGATCAGCAAGCAGAATCCAACAATAGGTATTTTACAAAAGATACAATTATGATAGAAGGACATACAAAGAGTTAAAATAAAGTGCTGGAGCAGAATCCAAAATGCTTCAGCCGAAATAAAAAAGTCAAGGGTAACACTCATGATCTCAGGGAAGGTAAAAATAAAAATGGACCTAATTAAAAGAAAAAGGAACTTACAGGTTGCTAAAAATATTATCCAAAAATTATAGAAAGTTTCTCTCATAAAGACCTCATTTCTCAGATATATACTGAGTATAGAGCTGAGTCAAATTCATAAAAAATTAGAGCCATTACCGAATTCATAAATGATCAAAGGATGAGAACAGGTAGTTTTCAGAAGAATAAAGCTATCTATAGTCTTATGAAAAGTGCTGTAAATCACCTTTGATTAGAGAAATGCAAATTAAAACAACTCTGAGGTACCACCTCAGACATATTAGAAATGACAAATGTTCACATAGATGAGGCAAAAATAGGTACACTAATGAACTGCTGGTGGAGTAATGAACTGGTCCAAGCCATTCTGGAAAACAATTTGGGACTATGCCCAGAGGACTGTGCTCTTTGACCCAGAAGTACCACTCTTAAGTATGCATTCCAAAGACATTTTTTAAAAAGAAAAAGTACCTACACATGCAAAAATATTTGTTGCAGCTCTTTATGTGGTAGCAAAAAAAAAATGGAAACCAAAGGTTTGCTCACCAGTCAGGGCATGGTTGAACAAGTTGTAGAATAAGGTTTTAAAGGAATACTATTGCACTATAAGAAATGATAAGAGGGTGTTTTTAGAACAAGAAAAAAAAAACATGGCAAAAACTACATGAACTGATGCAAAGTTAAGTAAGAATTGAGAATTCACTGTGCATGGTAACAATAATGTCATGATGATCAACTGTGAAAAACTTGGCTATTCTGATGAATAAAATGATCCAACACCCATGATGAAAAAATGCTATCTTCCTTTAGAGAAAAAACTGATGAAGTTAGGGTGCAAATTGAAATTTTCTCTCTTCATTTTTTGTTTTTTTTGAAATATGTCTAATATGGAAATATGTTTTGTATGATTTCACAAGTAAAATTGATATCATATTGCTTGCCTTCTCAGTGAGGGGGGGAAGGGATTTAGGGAGGAAGCAATTTGGAACTCAAAATTTAAAATAAAAGAACACTTAAATAAATAAATGATATTTAATTGCTCAAAATAAAATATTTCTAAATCACAGACTAATTGGAACAATCACTTAATAAGCATATATTCAATATGAAAAGTGCAATGTGCTTAGCAGTATGTTAAGCACTGAGGATACAAATATAATAAAAAGTTCCTAGTATGTGATTTCAAAGCTGGAAAATAACTTAGAGATCACCTAGTTCAAAGTCTTTGTTTTGTAAATGAAGCCGAAGCCTTGTTCTATCCCTCTTGAGTTGAATGCTTTTCTACATCAAATTCTCCATGTTTTTATTGTTTGTGGTCTGTCCTCTTTTAAACAACTCAGATGAATTTGAAGTTCCAATTACACCTGCTCTTCCCATTCATTTTCATACTAGCACATACTTCTATTTGCAAAATGCAAGAGGCCAAAAAAGGTTAGTGATCTTATGTTTAAAATCACACTGTAACAGGGACAGGATTCAAACCCCATTCTCTGACAACAAATTTTGCATTTTTTCTCAGTTACTCCTTGCTCTTGACAAGAAATCCATCAGTGGGTTCTAGACAGATTTTTTTTCTGTAATTATTTGATCAGGTCTAGACACTTCATGATTTTAGAGTTTATTTTTTCTACTTCATAAGGCACATTAGGGATAAGGGTTTTACACTTAAAATGTGCTATCAATGATGAGAATAAGGTTTAAGGAAAAACTGGCAGGCTTTTTCCATTGTGTGTGGGGTGTCCACATGTTGCTAATTGTTTATTTAGCTAATAGAGCAAGCAACTCATGCAAAAGGAGAGGATATAATTTTCTTCTTGATTCATATACAAGAAAGACAATTGAAAAAAATCAGAGCACAGATTTACCACTGAGTTCATGATATAAATATCTGGGAAAGTGGACTCTCCAGAGAGAAGATGATAATGAAGGAATATTTCACCATTATCTATAAAACTGGGTGTCCTGTAGATGGGAAGTTATAAAGCAAAACAGTTATTGACATTGTTTTGCTGCCTAGATGGGAAGCAAGCAATCTTTAAGATTATATATATTAAGCATGATGGTACAGTAAAAAACTTACCTCTTCTCCTTTGGGGTGAGGATAAAACAATTTTCTTTTTAACATGAGGCACTATGGTAGTGCTTGTATAGAATTGTAGATGACTGCTATCCAACAACAGGAAAAATGAGAATTTCCAAAGAAATTTGCAATACCGATAAATAAATGATTGACAAAAGTCTTTTATCATTCCATGGGACCTTCTCCTTCTTGCTCATCTGGTTTTGAGATATTACAGGGTATTCAAAAGGGCCTTTGAAGGCTGGGTGATAAAAATATGAAATGTTAAAATCCATGTTGGATCACATTAATGCCTTATGTTTTCTGTAATCCCTATACTTAATACAAAATGGTAATACTTTGATGGACTAGAGTGAGCTCCGTACCCGAGTCCCTCCAAAAACCTATAAAAATGGCTCTGAACCAATTCTAGAACGGCAGAACCCACAGGACAGCAGAGGGAAGCAGGGCTCCAGCCCAGGACAGCCTGGATGGTCTCTGGGTGAGGTCTATTCCACACGGAGCTGGGAGCTGGGAGCTGGGAACGGAGTGGAGCAGAGCCCAGCCTGAGCGGCGTGGACGATCCAGACCAGAAGCCGGGTGCAGGGGGCCCTAGCGCCCTGATTCAGTGAGCTGCGGCAGTTACCAGACCCCTCGACCCACAAACATCAAAGACTGTGGAGAAGGTTAGTGGGAAAAGCTGCAGGAGTGGAAGGAGTTCGCGGTTCGGCTTCCAGCCCCGGGGGCAGCGGAGGTGGGGCAGCTACAGCTGTTGTTACTTCCGGCTCCAGGCCCACCTGGTGGGAGGAATTAAGTGGCGGATCAGAGCAAGAGGGCAACAGCCTGCTGAAGATCTAAGCCCAGCCTCGATTGGGGGTCCTTGAGGAAGGAGGAGTGCGGCTCTGACAGAGCTGGCACCTCCCCCCTAAACGTAGAACATAGAACTCATTAGTCTACAAGCAGTCATACCCCACTGAAAAACTCAAGGGTCAAGTTAGTTGGTTGGGAATATGGCCAGGCAGCGAAAACGCGCCCAGATTCAGTCTCAGACTTTGGATTCTTTCTTTGGTGACAAAGAAGACCAAAACATACAGCCTAAAGAAGACAACAAAGTCATAGAGCCTACAACAAAAGCCTCCAAGAAAAACATGAACTGGCCCCAGGCCATAGAAGAACTCAAAAAGGATTTGGAAAAGCAAGTTAGAGAAGTAGAGGAAAAATTGGGAAGAGAAATGAGAAGGATGTGAGAAAACCATGAAAAACAAGTCAATGACTTGCTAAAGGAGACCCCAAAAAATACTGAAAAATACACTGAAGAAAACAACACCTTAAAAAACAGACTAACTCAATGGCAAAAGAGCTCCAAAAAGCCAATGAGGAGAAGAATGCCTTGAAAGGCAGAATTAGCCAAATGGAAAAGGAGGTCCAAAAGACCACTGAAGAAAATACTACTTTAAAAATTAGATTGGAGCAAGTGGAATCTAGTGACTTTATGAGAAATCAGGATATTATAAAACAGAACCAGAGGAATGAAAAAATTATTGGACTACCTGAAAGCCATGATCAAAAAAAGAGCCTAGATACCATCTTTCAGGAAATTATCAAGGAAAACTCCCCTGATATTCTAGAGCCACAGGGCAAAATAGAAATTGAAAGAATCCATCGATCACCTGCTCAAATAGATCCCAAAAAGAAATCTCCTAGGAATATTGTTGCCAAATTCCAGAGCTCCCAGATCAAGGAGAAAATACTGCAAGCAGCCAGAAAGAAACAATTTGAGTATTGTGGAACCCCAATCAGAATAACCCAAGATCTGGCAGCTTCTACGTTAAGAGATCGAAGGGCTTGGAATGCGATATTCCGGAGGTCAATAGAGCTAGGATTAAAACCTAGAATCACCTACCCAGCAAAACTGAGTATCATGTTCCAAGGCAAAATATGGATTTTCAATAAAATAGAGGACTTTCAAGCTTTCTCAGTGAAAAGACCAGAACTGAATAGAAAATTTGACTTTCAAACAGAAGAATCAAGAGAAGCATGAAAAGGTAATCAAGAAACGGAAATTGCAAGGGACTTACTAAAGTTGAACTGTTTTGTTTACATTCCTACATGGAAAGATGATGAGTATGATTTATGAGACCTCAGTATTAGGGTAGTTGAAGGGAATATGCATGTGTATATATATATATATATGTTTATGTATATATAAGTGAATGTGTTGTTATGTATATATCTATGTGTATATGTATGTATGTGTATGTATATGTATATATGTGTTTTTATGTATGTATGTGTATATATATGTAAAAGAGAGAGAGCAGACACAGGGTGAGTTGAAGATGAAGGGAAGATATCTAAAAGAAATAAAATGAAATTAAGGGATGAGAGAGTAACATACTGAGAGAGGGAGATAGGGAGAGATAGAATGGGGTGGATTATCTCACATAAAGGTGGCAAGAGGAAGCAGTTCTATGGGAGGAGGGGAGAGGGCAGGTGAGGGGGGAATGAGTGAACCTTGCTCTCATCAGATTTGGCCTGAGGGGGAATACCATACATACTCAGTTGGGTATCTTACCCCACAGGAAAGAAGAGGGAGGAAGATAAAAAAAAAATAAAAGGCGGGGGGATGATGCAGGGGAGGGCACATGGGGGTGGAGGTAATCAAAACAAACACTTTGGAAAGGGGACAGGGTCAAGGGAGAAAATTCAATAAAGCGGGATGGGTTGGGAAGGAGCGAAATGTAGTTAGCCTTTCACAACATGAGTATTGTGGAAGGGTTATACATAATGATACATGTGTGGCCTAGGTTGAATTGCTCGACTTCTTAGGGAGGGTGGGTGGGAAGGGAAGAGGGAAGAGAATTTGGAACTCAAAGTTTTAAAATCAGATGTTCAAAAACAAAAAAAAAGTTTTTGTATGCAACTAAAAAATAAGATACACAGGCAATGGGGCGTAGAAATTTATCTTGCCCTACAAGAAAGGAAGGGAAAAGGGGATGAGAGGGGAGGGGGGTGATAGAGGGGAGGGCTGACTGGGAAACAGGGCAACCAGAATATAAGCCATCTTGGAGTGGGGGGGAGGGTAGAAATGGGGAGAAATTTTGTAATTCAAAATGTTGTGAAAATCAATGCTGAAAACCAAATATGTTAAATAAATAAATTGCATTTAAAAAAATGGTAATACTTCTTTCATAGTTTTCCATCACCTTAGTATTCTATTTATCTTTAGTACAATTATTCATTCAATTGAATTGTCATGTCTCACAGGCTTGGAATAGTCTCTTTACTCCTTGCTGTGTTTTCTTTCCTTGTTTTAAACACTATCTTTTTTAAAGCTTATTATTGACTTGCATTCCCAATCGATATTTTATTATATAATTTCGTAATTTCTAATGCTCTGTTTAAGTGTTTTACAAGTAACTTCCATAATTTGTGTAATACATACATACATGGCTTCAATGATAAAGACAGGGTGATAAAATTATTTTGTACTTGACATTTATTTTATATGGCAAGTTAATACAAGGCACATACTGATGATGAATAAACACTTTTTATTCTATTTGATTTTTGGTTCAAATTTATCTCCCTCCCTCCACCTTCTCACTTGCTCATTGAGAAGTGAAGAAATTGAATACCTATTTTACACAAGAAATCATACAAACTATATTTCCCCATTAGCTATGTTCTGAAAGAAAGAGACAGAAAGAGAGAGAGAGAGAGAGAGAGAGAGAAGAAAGACAAAAATTTGCTTCAATCTGCACTGAGTCTATGAGTTCTCTGCTTGGTGGTGGATAGTATTTTTCATCATGAGTCCTTTTAAATTGCAGTGAATTTCATAGTTATCTTTACAATAATGCTGTTACTTTGTAAAGTGTTCTGATTCTGCTCACTTCAATTTCTATCAGTTTATATAAGTCTTTCCAGGTTTTCCCTGAAAGAATTCCCTTCATTTTTTATAGTACAATAATATTTCATCACATTCATGTACCATAACTTGTTTAACCATTCCCCACTTGATGGTTATACCCCATCATAACTTTTTGGAATAACTGATTACAAGTGACATGGATAGAGGTTGAATGGAAATACTCTGTTCCTATGAAAAGTAAGACACTGATTAAATAAATTCTAAATTTAAGTTATTAAAATATACATGCTACATAATAATTTTATAGGAAATTTAAGTGAAATTAACTTTTTTAGAATGGCTGGAGATTGTCAGGGCTTAAAATACAAGTCCCACATTGCTCATGGGGCAGATTTGTTATTTGCTATGGTACCAATCACTACACTAATAAAATAGGAAATTAGCAGTGCTTGCTAAAGAAAATCTTGAAGAGAGTTTCATGTTTATGCCATTAAGAGAAATTAATCTGTTTTTAAAGTTCCAAATAAGTGGCATTTGTTTTTAGCCACAAAAGAACCACATTTAAGCATTATTTTATGATAATAGAACTTCTTAGTCACTGATTATCTAAGTTTAAAAAAGAAAGGAAAAAAGAGTTATGTATAGGTGGAGGTAGAAGAAAAGAAAACAAATATTAATTTATAAAGGGTCATCAGTGGAGCCAGTGATCAATTGAAGAGTTTACCACCACCCTCATGAGTCTATGGGGTAAAACCATTATTTGTAAGCAACTGAAAGACATCCCCTCTTGAAAGTTGATCATGGCCATAGGTATCTATTGATTGAATTTCAGACACTGTGCTGGCCTCCTGATTATTAGTCACTTATTCTCCATTGATCTATAAAAGCAAACTGTGAAACCCAGTTCAATACTTTTGTTGTACCTTGTAATAATCAAAGCTTCTGACCCCACATCCACTCTCAGGGCCTTTTCCAGTACAAAGAAATATAGTAAAGGATTTTCTTTCTCCTCCCCTTATCATGTCCTATATAATGGTAGATCTAAGAAGCATTTGACAAGGGAGAACATATATTTGAATGTCACCTGAAAAGGATTTTCATTTCTAAACCCTTTGTGTAGAAAAATAGGAATTTTGAATTCCTACGGTATTATTGTCCTTGGGGCAGCTAAGTGATACAGTGGATAGAATGCTGGGCCTGGAGTCAGGACAACCTGAGTTCAAATCTGGCCTCAGATACTTACTAGATGTGTGACCCTGAAAAAGTCACCTTGTTTTCCTGTTTCCTCAACTATAAAATGAGCTAGAGAAGGAAATGTCAAACCGCTTTAGTATCTCTGCCAAGAAATTCCAGAAAGGGGGTTATGAAGAGTCAGACACAATTGAAAAACAACAACACCATGACGCTTAATCCTTACCTTCTAGTCAAAGGATGAATGATCTTTGGGTGTTGCCTCACATATTATCCCCAATTCAAGTCCCCAAATTCAAGCCTTCTGGGTAATGGGTCTTCTAGAAAGAGTAAATTATTACCAGATCTATGAAAAAAGAAGAAAACCATCACTTCTGTGAATAGTATGTGTATAACATTCTATGTATAGGGAAAAAATAATCAATGTCATTTTGACACCTACAAATCTAATAGGAAGGAGATTTTTCTATTCAGTAGCCCCCAAAGTATGTTGACTTTTCCTATGGTGTCTAAATCATAAAGTGATACTATGTGTCTTTGGGAGAGTAGAGAGGGCTTCCTGAGAAAGAGAACCTCATGAGAATGACGAAAGGTCACTGGAATAAGTTCAGTTCCCTTTTGGAGGAGTGGAGCAGATGGGCTATTTTTTAGTTCTATGTAATTTTGTTACTATTTATTGGCTCTTGTGAGTCTCCTATATCTTACATTTATTTTGTGGAGTAAGAAAAAAATTGCAACACACTTAAGTATTTATGTCACAAACTGAGCCTTGTGGTAGTTGAGGATACTTTAATATATGGAGCCCTCTAAATATGTGACATACTTGTGTTTCATTGTGTAGAATGTCCCAAAGTAAAACATTGTTGTGGAAACAAGAAGCCAAAAAAGGAACAGACCCTTTTATGGTTAGTTCTCATGACTAAGCCCAGAATATCTGAGTTAAGAATATTGGACAAGGGGCCTGGCACAAGACTCACATTAAAATGATCATTATGTGTTTGTTATTTATATTTTAATAAACAGATTCTGTCTAAATCTTTATCTTAAAATATGAGTCCAAAGGGCATTTATAACTTTATTTATTTAACTTATATGCAGAATACATCTTGCAAAATGCCAAGCTGAATGAATCAAAGCCAGAATTAAGGTCACCAGGAGAAATATCTATAATCTCAGATATGTAGATGATACCACTCTGATGGCAGAAAGTGAAGAAGAATTAAGAAGCTTTTGGATGAGAGCGAAAGAAGGGAATGCAAAATCTGGATTGAAGCCTAACATAAAAACAAACAAACAAATGATGATCTTGGCAACTGCTCTCATCACTTCCTGGCAAACAGAGGGAGAAGAAATTGAAGTAATGTCAGATTTTATATCCTTGGGCTCAAAGATCACTGCAGACAGCGGATATCACCATAAAATTAGAAGAATCTTTCTCCTTGGATGGAAAGCTATAGCAAATCTGGACAACATGCTAAAAAGAAGAGCAATCATCTTCCCAACAATGGTCTGTATAGTAAAAGCTATAGCTTTTCTGGTAATGTATGACTGTGAGGGTTGCACTACAGGGAAATCTGAGGAATACAGAATTGACTCTTTCAAGTTGTGGTGCTAGAGATGACTTTTAAGAGAACCTTAGGCAACAAGATGATGAAATCAGTGAATATAAGATGAGAGGACTTTTTTGGAAAAGACCCTGATATTGGGGAAGATTTAAGGTAAAAGTAAAAGGGGATGACAGAGGATGAAATGGATAGATTGTGTCATGGAAGCAATGAACATAAGCTTAGACAGACAGTGAAGGATAGAAGGGCTAGATGTGCAATGAGCCAGGGATCACAAAGAGTTAGACATGATTTAATAACAACAATAATATTCCACTCACTGGAGTGGTCAAATATAATTATGGAATGAATTATATCTTAGCAGATATAAAACAAGTCAGTATGTTAGATTGTTTTATTTTACTATATTTATATTACAAGAACAGCTCATATTAGTGCAGGAGGTCATTGGGAAGTGACAGAAAAAAAAGTTAAAACATGACTTTAAAAATGTATTTTGTACTGATTTACAAAATTTAGTAGTCATTTAGGGAAGGATTCCCTATCCAGCATGAATTTCTAGGAAGACTGGAAACCTTCAAAAAATATAAAATAGACTATTTTGATTACATGAAATAGAAAAAATAGAGCATTTATGAACAAAATAAATAAAGATAGAATAAAGTGGAAACTTTCAGTAGGTAAAATATATTTATATCAGATCCCTCAGTTGAAGGTTCGATATTCCAGATAGATAGGACATTAAAAAGATGCATTTTCCAACTAAGGGTCAAAAATATGAACAAACACTTCTTAAAAGAATTCCACACTGTGGACAATTATGTGGAATATTGATCCAAATCTCTAATAAAAGAACGATAAATTAAAACAAGTCTCAGGTTTTATTTCATGCCCAAAAAAGTGTCATAGATGACAAATGATAAAAATAATAAATATTAGAAAGACTTCAGGAAAATATGCATACTAATATACTATTGGTGGAGGTGTAAATTGATCAAAAAATTCTGGAAAAGGATTGATAATTATGTGTGTATCTATGTATGTATGAAAAAAACTGACTAAATACATATATCCTTTGACTCAGAAGTTTCACTTCTCATAATATGCCAAAAAAATTGAGAAAAGGTCCCATATATATTACACCAGACCTGTCAAATTGTCAAATATGTGGAAGGTCATATGTAGTCTGCAACATTTCCAAGTGCTACCTGAACCAGATTAAAATGCAATAGAGGAATACATAACCAAGCAGATAAAGCTACAATAAAGCATATATAACATTAATATGTTGTTTTCTAATTCAATATGTTGCTTCTATGGATCCTTATGTACTGTATGAAGCTTATTGATATTACCTTTAGAAAAAAAGCTACAAAAAGTGTGTTTTGCTTAACTATATGAACAAAATCTTTGTCATAAATTAAGGCTAGGTGAGATATGTTAGAAACGACTTTGACAACAAAACAGAAGACATCACTAAAACTTTTTAACTTGAAAATAAACATTAATGATACCAGTTTTACCAATAATTTCATAGTAGATGACAAACAAATAATTGATGTGTGAGAGTCTGTGTGTTTGTGTGCATGCGTGTGTGTGTGTGTGTGTGTGTGTGTGTGTGTGTATAACGAGAATCTAGGATATATACATAAAATCTCTAATGACATCTCTCTTCATGGAGAGACTGGGATCCTAAGGCCTATTTCTGCGATGTGTGATGAGATGAACTGGAAATGCCTCCGACATTCTGTAGCATATGTATGAATATTCTGTAAATGGTTTCAGTCAGCTAATCGCATGATAAACATAGGGTCTTTGGTTACTGAGACATTAAAAATGGCTTGCGAGCCTCAAATTCTCTCTGCCTCAGTGCTCCTGGAATCATTCATAGTGACCAGTGAAAGGAGTAGAACCTTGTCAGTTGGAGAGTTTTTCAGGGGACCTTACAATCTTCAAATTTAAATCTTTCAGTTTTCAAGCAGAACAGCATCAGGACCCACAGAAGTGATCTTCAGCAGTAATCTTAGGCATGCCATGCAAGCAGTAGTTGATACAAGATTCATCTGGCAGGAACTCCACATGTGGGTGTTAATTTTGTGGGACTAATGCTTTGTAAGAAGTGAGCTAAACTGGGGCTCATTTCCCCCAAGATAGAGGGAGTACAGGGAAAAAAAATATACCTCTGAGGTATTTTGGATTCTGGAAATGAACACCCCTTTGTAAACACTATTTCTTATTAAATAATTAAATTGAAATAGGCCACTATTCACTGTGCCCTCCTAATAGAGGAAATTCAAATAGTCAGAACTCTAGCACCTGATAGTACAGAAGACACACCCCATCCCTCAGGCTACCTAGCACCATGTAAGATGTAATCAGTTTGGGAGGACGAGGCAGAGGATACTCCCTATATCCCTAAATATGTATGTGTGTTTTCTATTGCATGTTCAGCACTTTGCTGACATTAGAACTGAATAGAAATTTCATTTACTGTTTGTTCTCATGCCAGCAAGTACAGGTTTGGATTTGTCAAGTGTGAGGCATGATGTCCTGTATGCAATTGGTGCAGCAAGTCTGAACCTGAAAAGGGAGGTCAAGGCTGTCAATTCAGTTATATAGATTATCCATATCCAAGCCATATGATTAATATTGTCAGAGGAGAGAAAAATATGAAGTATACTCAATAAGAAGTGGCAAAATGTACTTTCTTGGAGTCTCAAAAATCTAATAAAAATGGCAAAGGAAAACAATTACTCCTTATGGATATCTCCCCAGCTAGATATCATCAAGAGCATTTATTTCCAAAAGTATTTATGTACCACATAATAAATTCAATGCACTCAACTAGATGGAAGAGATACAAAGATAATAATTGAAGAAAATTCCTTCCTGTAGGAGTTTATAGAAGTCTAATCTCAATTTAGAATCTCTGCAGAAATAAACCTATAATTCTTCAAGCATACAAATGATTGCTGTCAGGAAGGAAATGTATATTTGTAACATAATTGGAGAAGGTCTTACTGCTTAAATAGTAATTACAGAATTTTTAGCTCCAAACTCTTGGATCATTGTCATGAACTCCTTGGGCATAAGTGAACCACTAAATGGAAAACAGTGGTCTATGTTAAATGAATAAGTATATACCAAATAATTTGTGGGGAGATGATCTTTAATAATTAAGAGAATCAAAAAAGACTTCTTTGGGAAGTAGTATCTGAAATGAGTCTTTTGAAAAACAAACAAGGATTAGGAACGTCAGAGTTAAAAAGAATTAGAGTTATGGGGAAACAGTTTGTGCATAGGCATGTAGATAGGAGAGGAAATCTCTTCTTTCAAGGACATCAAATTGGCCATTTTAGCTGAACATGGAGCATGTGAAGAATATTAGTGTGAAAGTTTAGAAAGTTAGGATAGGAACAGATAATGCACTGCAAAAGGGTTTGTATTTTGTCCTCAAATCAACAATGACCTCCTAAAGATTCTTGATCAGTGAAGAGAGATGGTTAGACTAATACTTTAGGAAGAAAGTAACTAGAATGAGTTTTAACTTTACAAGTATGTCTCTGAATAGACAATATAGAGTAATGCATGAGAGCTGGTCTTGGAGTCACTAAGTACTGGTTATAACCACGTTTTTAATACTTAATAGCTCTGTGATCATGGGTGAATCATTTAATCTTTCTGAGTTTCAATTTCCTCATCTATAAAAATAAAAATGACACCAGTAATTTTTACCTCAAGAGCTGATATGAGAATCAAGTCAGATAATACATACAGAGTGCTCTGTATATCTTAAGTACTATAAAAATACTAGCCATTGTTATTATTATCCCCAGCAGAGATCATCTGAGCTTAACATAAAGACAAATAGTGTCCATGATTTCCCAATGTCCCTACTTGTCAAGGAAGTCCACTCTGTTTTGGGACATACCTCATTTTTGGAAAGTTTGTTGTTGTTTTTTTCTCCCTCAATGTGTTCAATATTCTTCTTTGTAGCATCTACAAAGAAGGTTTATACATATTTTATATAATGGCCCTAAAATTATTTGAATACAATTATCGTGTCTCTCCTAAGTGTTTTCTTTTTTTTTTTTTTTTTTAAAGCTGAATGATTTTAAATCCTTTAAGTAATCTGACACGCATACTGCAAGGTCCCAATTAGAACAAATAAGAAACATCATGTGATATATTGAACACAGTGTATTTACTACACAATACTGTAGTGAGGTTAATGTATTCAGGTTCCTATTACTTGAGGTTACAGGTATGTAAAATATGGTAATTGATTCTACTCCAATGGTTACCTTCAATGTGAATTCAAATAATGTGAACACTTAATGGGATTCATTACTTGCACTATTCAAAATCTAGCTACACTATTACTATTAATGTAGCCCAAAGATTTCATTCACTTGCTTGACTTAAATGACACAGTATTGACTCATAATGAGCTTATAAACTAACTAAAATCACAGGACCTTTTTATATGAAACAGCATGTAGCCAAAATCTCTGCATCCTATACTTGTACCATCATTTTCCCTTACAATTCTAGGACCTTTTAAATGCATCTTTATTAATGTTCTCCTATTAGATTACCTTCATCACTCTATCCTGTCAAGATCATTTTGGATCAAATTATGTCTATAATGTGATAGTGATCCCTTGAAGTATCTTGTCATTCATAATTTTTATAAGCATACCATGTATGGTTTCACCCAAGTAATTGATAAAAATAAACTTCCCATGCTACACTCTTTATTCCTAATAGGTTTCCATTCAGCAACAGTCACCCATATCTTTTTTCACATCAATGAATATTAAGTCAGGTTTCTTCTATAATGTACTTTTAGAGCAAGCATTTTTTTTTACTTATATATAGGACATTACTATTATTCTGATTTGTTTCATCTTGTTACTTTAAGTTGAATCCAATATGTTCACTATTTCTCACTTTGTTGTAATCCAAATTTTAAAAGGCTTGCTTTGAATATTTTCATAAATAATTAGTAAAACTCTTCAAATGGATAAGAAAAAAATGAAGATCCCTATAGAACACCAATAATGAACTTTCTCTGTACTGAAATCAATCCAGGCCAGCAACAAACATTCAGACAATATACATTTATTAAGAGCTTACCCTGTGCCAGGTTCTGTGATAAATGCTGGAGATGCAATTAAATCAAAAATAAATATGGTCTCGCTCCCTCAAGCAGTTTATATTCTAATGAGTAAGACAAAAAATGGAAAAGAGCTGAAAATCATGGGAGTCCTAAGTGGGAATTATAACCACATGACAGCCTCATGAGAAATGTCCATAGAATCACATATACAAATGGGAGGAGCAAAAAAAGCATGGAGCAACAGGTGGGTGTCTAAATTAGAAACTTTGAAAGGAATGCACCAATGGGGAGAAGGGAGCTAGCATGGAAGTAAGATGCTTGAAGACGGGAAAGGCTCAGGTACTAGAGGCTATTCCAAGGGGAGAAGACAGCTAGTCATGGTGGTGAAATCCATTAATAAATATTCTTTTTGTCAGACCATTCAAATAGGTATGGATTTACATAAGTTTGTTATTTGATCCACATTTCTCCATACTAAATTTAATCCTTAAAGTATTTTTATACCTTTTTGATAAGCCTATAATATTAAACTATTAGTTTAAAAAGCTATGATTTATGAAATATGTTTTGAATGGCTATGCATGAATATTCTGTGTCAAAGGAGGAGAAGGGAGGGAGAGAATTTGGACCTCAAAAACTGAAAAAAAAAGAATGTTAAAATTGTTTTGTACATGTACTCAAGGAAAAATAAAACATCAAATTAAAAAAAAAAAAACCAACAACTATGATTTACTCTTAGAGAAACCACACTGCTTCTTGACTTGTTTTGCTTTCTTTTATAAATATTCAGAAATCATCTGTATAAAAACCTGAATGATAATTTTAGGGATAACCAATATGGCTTATTCAGACTGATCCTGAAGGGTAAAAGTAGAACTGGTTGTTGGAAGCACAAATGAGAAGATTTTTGCTTCATATGAGGATAATTTTGTCACAATTAGAGCCGAAACTTGCATTTGCTACCTGATGAAGTAGAGAATTTAACTACTTTTCCACTATTACAAAGGAGATTCCTATTTGTATGATTATCAAGTCTACCAGGTAGGAATTGTCTAAATACTACTTTTCTTCTTTTTAAAACTGAAATATTTGCCTATCTCCATTTGGCAGGTATTCCATCTATTCTGCATTATATTTCAAAGATTAACGATTGTGTTTCAACAATTTGTAAGTTTTCTTACTTGCCATAGATACAATTCACCTAACCCTGGAGACTTGATTTAATTTAGAATTCTATTCATATTTCTACCTCCTTATCTATCTTGAAGTTTAAAAATTATTTTTAAAACATGTTATGCATGTATGTGTATGTTTGCGAATCTATATTTATCTGTATATATGTGTATATCTATATATCCATATCTATCTACATATGTGTATAGACATATATAATTTAATTTAATTAATGCTTATAAATATACATAATATCTATGTATATAGAAAGATACATACACACACACAACCTCTTGAATATTGTCAACTATGGTAACAAATGACCAAAGAGTCACAATTTTCAAAACCAGTTAATTCCAAGAACACCAAAGAGATCACAAAGGTTGCAAGCAAAAAGCTTTCTTTATTCCACTGTGGGAAGAAAATTAAATATATGTGTCAGGGCCTCCTCTAGTAGGAGACCCAGAGCAGTGGAGCTCAACCTAGATTTATATTTTGGTGGCTAGACAAAGAATCAGTGTTATATAGCAATAGTGATGAGGCATAGCAGCAACTGTGGGGCAAGACTTCCCAGTGACAAAAAATCCATTCGTACCAAGACTTCATGTCTGGGACTGTAGGTGACTACCAGAGCTCAAGGACCATCAATTCTGTGATTTAATTACAGCAGTGTTCATCCAGTGGGTGATTGCAAAAGATTGCTGTCATGTCAAGCTCAGGGTGTACTTGCTTGCTGGGCCTTACCTCTGGAAAACAGGGTGTCTCTTAATAGTAAAAAGAGAGGAGGAAAGAGAGGGGTGGTTTTTTGGATTCTGACAATGTCATTCTCCTTCATGAAGAAAAGTCATCTCAAGAAAAGACTATCAAAATAGAAGTGGAGCTGGCTTTCCTATCAGTTAGCTGCCTATTATATACAGTAAGCTCATTATTCCCTTTTTGTTATTGTTCAATAGATAGATGAATAGATAGATAGAGATAGACCAATATCTATAGATCATCTATGTATATCTTGTGCTCTCTCTGCATTTATGTATGTGTGTGTGTGTGTGTGTGTGTGTGTGTGCACATATCTCATGGTGTTTCTCTTTTTAATTTTTTTGGTCACAATTCAGTTCCAAGCTGTTATCTCCTCTCCCTCCCAATCCCTTACTAGAGAAGTCAACATTTCTCACACACACACACACACCCACACACCCACACACACACACACACACGTGTGTGTGTATGTGTGTGTATGTGAAACTATGCAGCATATATTTCCATATATTGGTTCTTTGGAGATGGAGAGCATCTTCCTTCATAGGTACTTTGTAGTTGAACTGAATAGTCACATGGCTCAGAATAGTTTAGTCACTCACAGTTACTCTTTGAACCATAATGCTATTACTTTGTAGAATGTCCTCTTGGTTCTGCTTATTTCACTCTCCATTATCTCATTGAAGTCTTTCCATGTTTTCCTAAAATTAACCTGCTCATCATTTCTTACAGTACAATAGTATTCCATCACAATCAAAAAATGTTTTATAAAGCTCCTTTGCTTTTTTGTGATTAATTTTTCAAGTCTTAGTCCATTATTTGCTTTACTGATTTTTAAGACTCTGTTATATTTAGGTACAAATTATTTCATTGAATTTTGAAAAAAAAATACTATTGACCTAATTTGTTTTATTATGAAGTTGCCCATCTAAAATTAGAATAATTCAATAAGTAGTTTTGTATTTTAGTACGTACATTACACAAAGACAGTTTGGTTTTAATTTTAATTGTTGTAACATGGAGATTTCTTTTAAAATATTTATTTTTAAAAATCTTTTCTATTTAAATTTTGAGGTCTAAATTGTCTCCCTCTCTCCAACTACTCCTCCACCCTCCAATAAAGCAAGAAATATAATTTCAATTATACATGTGCAATCAAGTAAAACATTTCCACATTAGCCATATTATAGGAAAAAGAAAGAAAGAAAGAGAGAGAGAAGGAGAGAGAGAGAGAGAGAGAGAGAGAGAGAGAGAGAGAGAGAGAGAGAGAGATTAAGACAGTGAGAAAATTATACTTTATTTTGCACTCAGAGTTCATACTTTCCATATCTGCAGGGGAGTAACATTTCTTTTCTTCATGAGTTTTTTTGAATTGTCTTGTAACATTATTTCCAAGTCTTTCACAGTTGATCTTTGTTATGATGCTGTTATTATTACTGGGCACAAATGGTTGTTCTCACTCCATTTTGCATCAATTTTTATAGGTCTTGCTGGTTTTTTGTTTTGTTTTGTTTTGCTTTTTTTTTTTTCTGAAACTACCCCTGGCCAATTCTTATAGCAGAATAGTACTGCATCATGATCATATGCCACAACTTATTCAGTCATTATCCAACTGATGGGCCTCCTCTCAATTTCCAATTCTTTACCACCTCAAAAAGAGCTCCTATAAATATTTTTATACCAATAGATCTTTTCCCCTTTTCTTTGATCTCCTTGGACGCAGACTTAGCAGTGATATTGTTGGGACAAAGAGTACACACAATTTTATGGCCCTTTCATCACAGTTCCAAATTGCTCTTCAGAATAAATGGACTAATTCAATACCCCACCAACAGTGCAGCAGTGTTGCAATTTTTCCACTTCCCCTTCAGCATTTGCCATTTTCCCTTTCTGTAACATCAGTCAATTTGATATGCATTGTGGCATTTCAGAGTTGTTCATACTTCACTCTTTCTTTACCCTGTCTCTCCTTGAAAGTTTTTTTTTTTTTTTTGCTTCTAACAATTGGCTCTCTTAGTTCACTCTCCCTTTAATGGCCACCCCCTTGTCGCATTTCTTTTATCTCCTTCCCCTTCTATTTTCCTATTGGGCAAGATAAATTTCAATATCAAACTGAGTATCTGTGGATAGATAGATAGATAGATAGATAGATAGATAGATAGATAGATAGATTGACAGATAGATTGACAGATTGAGATAAAAATATACGCACAAATACATACATACCTACATATACATATACATACATATATACATATGTGTGCATATTCTTCCATCTTTGAACCAATTCTAACAAGAGTGAGATTCAAACATTGCCCACCCTCCCCCATTTTCACCTCCATTATAAAAATGCTCTTCCTTGTACACTTCTTTCTTGTGAGAAAAATTTCCCCATTCTGCTTCTCCCTTCCCCTTTTCCCAGTGCATCCCCTTTTTAACCATTCATTTTTCTCTTTTTTGGGGGATGGGGTTGGGACATCATTCCAACCTAATCAACTCACACCCATGCCTTTTATCTATGTAGACTCCTTCTAACTGACGTAAAATGATAAATTCTCAACAGTTAAATGTATCATCCTCCCATGTAGAATGTAAAAAGTTAAATTATTACATCCCTTATGATTCCTGTTTCATGTTTACTTTTAATGCTTCTCTTAAGTCTTCTATTTGAATGTCAGATTTTCTTTTCAGTTCTTATCTTTTCATCTAGAATGCTTGAAAGTCCTCTATTTCATTAAATATCCATTTTCCACTTGAAGGATTATACACAGTTTTGCTGGTTCATTCTTGGTTGTAATCTTCACTCTTTTGCCTTCTGCAAAATCACATTCCAAACCTTTTGCTTTTTTAATGCGAAAGGTACTGGTCTCTAGTGCCTGACTACAAGTAGTTTTCTCTGCCCTGGAAATGCCTCCTAGAAACTGGAAACTAGAAAAATCGTGAGCAACAGAATTGCCAAACAGCACTAACTGCACCGTTTAGCAACAAACAACAATCTCTTTATGACCAGTTATGTGGCCCCTTATTATCTCCCAGCTCTGAGTCCCTGAAGTTCTTGCTGTTGCTGTAGTGTCTGCCTCTAAGGCCCACAGCTGGTCCTCCCACTGAATGTATGTACTCAGCACCAGGCAACAACCCTGTTGTCACAAATCTCTCTTGCCAACCTCCTATATTGTCTTAGGCTGTAAAAATGTCTTACTTTGACCTTTTGTTGGCTCTATCATCTCAACATTATTTCATGTAGGTTTTTTCAGGTTATTATGAAGTCTGTATCATCCCTATTTCTTATAGCACAATAGTATTCCATCAACTTCATATACCACAATTTGTTCAGCCATTCCCCAAATGATGTGCATCTCCTTGACTTCCAATTCTTTGCTACTACAAAACTAGTTGCTGTAAATATTTTTGTACATATGGGTCCTTTGCCCACTTGTGTGATCTCTTTGGGATACAACCCTAGAAGTGGTATTGCTGGGTCAAAGCATATGAACATTTTTATAGCCCTTTGAGCATAGTTCCAAATTGGTCTCCAGAATGGCTGGATCAGTTCAAAACTCCATCAGCAATGTAACAATGTTCCAATTTTCCCACGTCCTTTCTAGTATTTATCATTTTCCTGTTTTGTCATTTTAGCCAATCTGACAGGAGAGATGTGGTACCTAAGAGTTGCTTTGATTTGCATTTCTCTAATTAGTAGTGATTTGGAGCTTTTTTCATATGCCTATAGATATTTTAATTTCTTCATCTGAAAACTGCCTGTTCATATTCTTTGACCATTTCTCAATTGGGAATGACTTGTATCCCTATAAATTTGGCTCAGTTCCCTGTATATTTTAGAAATAAGGCCTTTATCAGAGAAACTGATTGTAAAGATTTTCTCCCAATTTTCTGCTTCCCTCCTAATCTTTGTTGCATTGGCTTTTTTTATACAAAAACATTTCAATTTAACATAATCAAAATTGTCCATTTTGCATTTTGTAATGCTCTCTATCTCTTGTTGTGTCATGAATTCTTTTCTTTTACATAAATCTGATAGGTAAACTATTCCTTGCTCTCCCAAATTGCTTGTAGTATCAGCCTTTATTCCTAAATCATAAACTCATTTTGACATTATTTTGGTATATGGTGTAAGATATTGGTCTATGCCTAGTTTCTGCTCTACCATTTTCCAATTTTCCTAGTAGTTTTTGTGAAATAGTGAGTTCTTAGGCCAGAAGCTGTATTCTTTGGGTTTATCAAAGAGTAGATTGCTATAGTCATTGACTTCTGCATCTTGTGTACGTATCCTATTCCCCTGATCCACAACTCTGCTTCTTAGCCAGTACCAGGTAGTTTTAATGACTGCTGCTTTATAGTACAGTTTAATATCTGGTAGGGCTAGGCCATCTTCCCTAGCATTTCTTTTCATTAATTCCCTAGATATTCTAGACCTCTTGTTCTTCCAGATGAATTATGTTATTATTTTATCTAGCTCTGTAAAGCAGTTTTTGGGTAGTTCAATTGGTATGGCACTGAATAAGTAAATTAATTTAGGTAAAATTGTCATTTTCATCATATTAGTTTGGCCTAACCATGAGCAACTGATATTTTCCCATTTATTTAGATCTGACTTTATTCATGTAAAAAGTGTTTCATAATTATTTTCACATAGGTTCTGGGTTTGTGTTGACAGATAGACTCCTAAATATTTTATGGTGTCTATGATAACTTTGAACAGAATTTCTCTTTCTATCTCTTGCTGTTGGGCTTTGTTAGGAATATATAGTAATGCCGAGTATTTATGTGGGTTTATTTTATATCCTGCAACTTTGCTAAAGTTGTTTATTATTTCAAGTAGCATTTTACTTGATTCTCTAGGATTCTCTAAGTAAATCATGATATCATCTGCAAAAAGTGATAATTTAGTTTCTTCTTTGCCTATTCTAATTCCTTCAATTTCTTTTTCTTCTCTTATTGATAGCAGCAGCTAACATTTCTAGTACCAAATTGAATAGTAGGGGTGATAATGGACATCTTCATTTCACCCCTGATCTTATTAGGAATGCTTCTAGCTTATCCCCATTACAAATAATGCTTGTTGATGGTTTTAGGTAGATGATACTTATAACTTTAAGGAAGCCTCCATTTATTCCTATGCTTTCTAGGGTTTTTAATAGGAATGGGTGTTGTATTTTGTCAAAGGTTTTTTCTGCATCTATTGAGATGATCACATGATTTATGCCAATTTTGTTGTTGATATGATCAATTATCCTGATAGTTTTCCTAATATTGAACCTGCCTTGCCTTCCTGGAATAAATCCTACCTGGTCATAATGTATTATTCTAGTGATAAGTTGCTGCAATCTATTTGCTAATATTTGATTTAAAATTTTTGCATCAATATTCATTAGGGAAATTGGTCTATAATTTTCTTTCTCCGTTTTGAGTCTTCCTGGTTTGGGTATTAGTACCATATTTGCATCAAAACAATTTGGTAGACTCCTTCTTCACCTATTTTCCCAAATAGTCTATAATGTATAGTAATTAATTGTGCTTTAAATGTTTGATAAAATTCACATGTAAAACCATCTGAACCTTGAAATGTTTTCCTAGGGAGTTCATTGATAGCTTACTCAATTTCTTTTTCTGAGCTGGGGTTATTTAGAAATTTTACTTCCTCTTCTGTTAGCACAGGCAATTTATATTTTTTGTAGATATTCATCCATATCCCTAAGGTTGTCAAATTTGTGGGCATACAATTGGGCAGAATAATTCCTAATTGTTGTTTTGATTTCCTCTCCATTAGAGGTGAATTCGCCCTTTTCATTTTTGATACTGGTGAGTTGATTTTCTTTTTTTCTTTTTTAAATCAAATTGACCAAAGTTTAGCAATGTCATTGGTTTTTTTTCATAAAACCAGAACTTGGTTTTATTTATTAATTCAATAGTTTTCTTGATTTAAATTTTATTAATATCTTCTTTGATTTTCAATAGTTCTAATTTGGTATTTAATTGTGGATTTTCAGCTTGTTCTATTCCTAGCTTTTTCAGTTGCATACCCAATTCATTGATCTCCTTTTTCTCTTATTCATGTAAGCATTTGGAGACATAAAACTTCCCCTAAGAACTGCTTTTGCTGCATCCCATAGGTTTTACTATGTTGTCTCATTGTTGTCATTCTCTTGAATGAAGTTATTAATTGTTTTTATGATTTGTTCTTTGGCCCACTCATTCTTTAATTTAGATTACTTAGTTTACGATTAATTTTTAGCTTATTTTTCTCTGGTTCTTTATTACAAACAATTTTTATTGCATCATGATGTGAAAAGGATGCTTTGACAACTTCTGCCTTTCTTCACTGGATTGTGAGGTTTTTATGCCCTAAAACATGGCCAGTTTTTGAGTATGTGCCATGTACCATTGAGAAAAAGTATATTCCTCTTTATCCCCATTTAGATTTCTACAGAGATCTATCATATCTTCCTTTTCTAAAATTCTGATCACCTCCTTAACTTCTTTCTTGTTTATTTTGAGGTCAGATTTATCAAGGTCAGAGAGGGGGAGGTTGAGGTTTTGCATTATTATTTCTTCCTGTCACTCCCTTAACCTCTACTCTAAGTATCTGCATGCCATACCACTTGGGGTATATATATTAAACAATGATATTGCTTCATTGTTTATGGTGCCTTTCAGCATGCTATAGTGTCCTTCCTTATCTCTTTCAATTAGATCTATCTTTGCTTTTGCTTTTCTGAGATTAAGATTGCTACCCCTGCTTTTTTTTTACTTTAGCTGAAGCACAATATATTCTACTCCAGCCTCACCTTTACCCTATGTGTATCCTCCTGTTTCAAATGTGCTTCTTGTAAACAGCATATTGTAGGATTATGATTTTTAATCCATTCTGCTCTCTGTTTCTTTTTTTATGGGAGAGTTCATCCCATTCATATTCACAGTTATGATTACAATCTGTGCCTTTTTCTCCATCCTATTTCCCTCCATTTATGCTTTTATTCCTCCCTTACCCCTTCCACTCCTCAAAAAAGTTTTGCTTTTGACTGCCTCCTTCCTCAGTTTACCCTCCCTCTTGATTCCCCTCCCTTATCTTCCCATTTTCCACTTGCTATTTCTTCCCTTCCTTCTGACCACCTTCCTCCCTTTTCCCCCCTTTCCCCTTCTGCTGCCTGTAGGACAAGTTAGATTTCCATACTTATCGGGGTATGTTATTCCCTTCTTGAGCCAAATCCGATGAGAGCAAAGCTCAGATACTGCTCTTCTCCCTCCCTTCTTCCCCTCTACTACAATATGGTTTTGTGCCTCTTCATGTGATGTAATTTACCCTTTTCTACTACCTCCTTACCTCTTCTCTCAGACCATCCCTTTATATCTGTATAATTATATTTTTTATCATTGTATTTGTTATTTTATACTGACATCCACAGTTTATGAATATCCCTTTCAATTGTCATAATAAGTATATTATTCTCAAGATTGATATTTATGTATCAAACACATATCAAACAAAATAATCCTATATAAGGATGTAATTAATTAGCCTTATTGATTAACTAGGGTTTTTCCCCCCATTTACCTTTTTATGTCTCTCTTGAATTTTGCATTTGAAGATCAAATTTTCCATTGAGCTGTGGCCTTTTCATCAGGAAAGTCTGGAATTCCCTTATTTCATTGCATGTCCATCTCCTTGCCTGGGAAATTCTGCTCAGTTTTACTGAGTAGTTGATCCTTGGCTGTAGTCCAAGCTCCTTTGCCTTTCAGAACATCATATTCCAATTTCTCCCCTCATTCAATGTAGAAGCTGAAAGGTCCTGCATGATCCTGACTGTATTTCTGTGATATTTGAATTGTTTCTTTCTAGCTGCTTGCAACATTTTATCCTTGACCTGGTAGTTCTGGAATTTGGCTATAATAATTCTTGGAGTTTTCAATTTGGGATCGTTTTCAGAGGGTGATCAATGGTTTCTTTCGATGAGAGTTTTACCCTCTGGTTCTAGGACCTCTGGGCAATTTTCTTTAAGGGTTTCATGGAAGTTACTGTCCAGGCTCTTTTCTTCATCACAGCTTTCAGGTAGAGCAATAATTCTTAGATTGTCTCTCCTGGATCTCCCTCTCTTTTTAACCTGTCCGCACCTCAAGAGTCTGTTTTTATTCTGATCACCACTTCCCTTAACACATGCTCCATCTTATTCCTTTTCCCATTTCTCTAAACCACTTTCACTCCTATGTCCCTATTGAGTGAGATAAAGTGACATACCCAGATTTATGTGTATGTTCATTCTTGTCTCCTGGAAGCAAATCAGATAAGAGTGAGGTTCAAATATTTCCCACTTCCCCTGCCTCCCTCTTTCACTACATTGTATAAACTCTTTTTTGTGTGTCCTATTGGTGTAAGATAATTTTCTAATTCTTACTTTCCTTTCTAATTTTCTAATTCATCTCTCTTTCTCATCCTTCCATTCTTCTTTTGAGATCATCCTAACATGGTAGAATCTAACAGCCTTAGTAATGGTAAAGTTCTCAAATGTTACATGTATCATCTTCTCATATCAAAATGTAAACAGTTTAAATGCTTTTAATCTTTTATGATTTCTCACTCATGTTTATTTTTATGCTTCTCTTGAGTCTTGTGTTTAAATGCCTAATTTTCTATTCATCTCTAGTCTCTTCATCAGTTTATTTTTCTAGATAAGGGCTTCTTGTTTGTAATCTTAACTTCTTTTCATTCTGGAATATCCTATTCCAAGACCACCATTTCTGTGATGTGGTAGTTGCTAAATCCTATGTGATATTGATTGTGGTTCCACAGTATTTGAATGATTTCTTTTTGGCTGCTTTCAGTATTTTCTCCTTGCCCTGGGAAAACTCTAACCTTTTCATTTTGGGATTTCATTCAAGAATTGACTGGTAGATTCTTTGTCTTCTACTTTGCCTTGTGGTTCTAAGATATCTAAGGAGTTTTCCTTTATAATTTCTTGAAATATAATAGCTGGACTCTTCTTTTCTTCCCCGACTTTCAGGTAGTGCAAAAATTTTAAAATTACCACTCTTTTACCTATTTTTCAGGTCATTTGCTTGCCCTATGAAATGTGTCATATTTTCTTCAATTTTTCAGTCTTTTGACTTTGTTTTATTGTTTCTTGATGCCACCAGTTTCCACTTGACTAATTTTAAATTTTGACAAGTTATTTTCTTGGAGTGTTTTATGCCATTCTAACCTATTAGTTATTTATCTTTTCATTAAGAAAATTTTGCATAGCTCTCATTTCTTTATTTAAAATAATTTACTCTACTGTGGTTTTTTTTTGCTCTTTTGTAACTTTCTTTAACACTTCTAGGAATTCTTGTTGACTTGTTTTCACTCTGAATTTCATTTGAACCTTTCATGTAGATTTCAAGGCATTGTCTTCTTCTGTGTTTTGTCTTTTGAGCTTCCTTGTCATCATAATAGCTTTTTAATTGTAAGATTTTCTATTTGCTCACTTTTTCCATGGTATTTCTTGACTGAGGACTTCATATTAGTGTTGAACTCCGTTCACCTCTGAGTGGGAGGGGTGTCCTGGATTGAACTTTTGCTATTTTCAAAGTTCACTTTGGGGACCTGTAAGTTTTTGGTGTTTCCAAAATATTGTGATCCATGGAAAGGTCTGTTCAATACCTTCCTTGTCTGGCCTCTGAATACTGGTGATCTAGTTTGAGTCTTTTAGTGTATTTGTGATTTACTTTCCATAGACTGCTGCAGTGCTCACTCATTGAAACCTTCCAGGAGAATTTGTACATACAGATTTTGAACTGTTGGCAAACCTTTGGCTTTCTTCTCCTGACATGGCACATTCCATTGCAGGCTTATGTGGAGGTCTAACTACTACAAATGAATAGCCACTCTGCACTTAGATCCAGAGCCACATACCTATATTTCTGGAACATGTTCCTAGTCCTTGTTTTTGTCCTTGTCCTTGTTCTGGCTTCTCTGCAACCTTGACTTTGCAACCGTCTCTCCACCCTGAAACTTTGACGTGGAATTAGGTGATGGGTGGCAGCCATCAGATGGCATCTATTCCTGCTTCTAGTGTTAGTAGACAGATCTTCTGGTATTTTCCTGTCTGGGTGTTCAGTCACCTTATTGTCCCTGGGAACTGGACTGACCCCACCACTACTGCCACTGCCATAACCTGGTACCACTTTTTCCTCCTGCCACTCTGCTACTGTTACACTCCTAACCAGCTCCCATCCTAGTGTCTAGAGTTCTATTTTCTTAAGCTCCCCTGAATTCCAAAAATTACTCCTTATAACTTTTTCTTGGTGTTCCTGATCTGAATTCATTCTGACACACATTTCAGTTGTGTTGAGTGGTTTAGTTGAGGGTTGTGTAGGAAATAAAAGCAAAACTGTTACTTCTTATTCTGCCTTCTGGACTAAACTCCCAACTAAACATTCAATTTCCAAACATTTATTTACAATTAATTATGTGTAATTAACTATACTAGACACTGGAGAAAAAAAAAACAAACAACCAAAAACAAACAAATAAATGAATGAGTAAATAAATTATTGAATAAACAAATGAACTAATGGATAAATGAATAAATGAGTGACTAAATAAAGAGATAACTTGTTCTTGTTGTTGTTCATCCTTCCTTTTTGAAGACCAATGATATGACAGGGAAATGACTTGACTTGCAAGTCAAGTGGATTTAAGTGAGGCAAAGTTTGTGAAAAATCATCAGCCTCACCCTCTCTTTATGAGTCACTAAGTCCAGTGGAAAGACAAAAATGACTTGCAATGGCTCAGGATGCAGCGTTTGACTTAACAGTGTCTAATTCAGCTGTTGTCATGGCCATTGGAACAAATTGTTCTTATCTACCCATTCCACCAGGGGAAGTCTTCACATGCTTGTGATAGACATCGCCCTGCTCCTTCCCCCTCCCAATTTCCTAATGGTTTTGAAGACTGTTAGTTACTATCAACCTGGTTTAGTCTTTGCCAAGACAGTTTTACTGGGATGTGTCCATTTAACACACTACAGCTTCCTGAAGCCACAGGTGAGATTTGGGTGATAGGTGGACACTAAGGTGGATGAACAGCACTGAAAATTGCTCAGGAAGCCTTCACATCAGAGGTGCTAGTCCTCCATGAATAACCTATACAATCCAAATAGAAAAGTAAATAACAAAATTACAAATTCCTCTGTGATCACATAGAGGAGACCCCCTTTGCATACTACCTCCTGTGATGATCTTATCAGCTCTTATGCTTTCAATTACCTTCCCCATGAAGATGATTCTCAGATACGTAAATCTAATCTTGGTCTCTCTATCACTATTACAAAGATTTGATGTCTTTTGAATGTCTAGAGTTGGCAATCCCAAAGATATCTCAAACTCGGTATTCTCAAAATAAAATGCATTATTTTTTTTCAAATCTTTTCTATTTCCAAACTTCCTAATTACTATCAAAGGCACTATCATTCCCATAGGCACCCAGGATCTTAACCTGTGTGCCATTTTCAACTCCTTACACTTTATGGATTCACATATAAAATCTGATTCCAAATCATGTTTTTTTTTCCCTCTTCATATAAAGTCTTAGATGCATTTTCTTCTATCAATTCAAAGTCACAGCCCTGAACCCCTCATCACTTCAATCCTGAATGAGTGCAATAATGTTCTAACCAATCTCTTTGACTCCTCTCCTCCAACTCTGATCCATTTTTCACTGAACTTCCAAAGTGCTTTTTCTAAAGAGTAGGTCTGAATAGGTCACCTCTCTCATCAATGAATCCCAATAACTCACTATTACCTTTGCAATCAAACACAAATTCCTCTGTTTGGCTTTTAAATCCTGAATAATCTGGCTCTTTTCAATCTTTTTTTGTATTTATAATCTTGCTCATGTTTCCCCCATCTAAACAAATAAACAAACAAAAAGCATTCACTTTAACCTTTCATTTCTGCTAGCTATTTTCCTATATCTTTATTCCCACTATTTTGTGGTTAAAATTCTAGAGACGGCTGACTATAATAGTTGCCTATAATTTCTTTCCTCTCACTCTCTTCTTAAATCTCTAGCATGTGTCTTCCAACATCATTGTTAAAACAAAACTGTTCTCTTGAAAGTTACTAATGATCTCTTAATTACCATATCTAATGAACTTTTCTCAGTCCTCATTCTTTTTGACATTCCTGAAGATTTTGACACTATTGATCATGGTCTTCTCCTTAATAATTTCTTTTCTTTAGGTTTTTGTGACACTATGATCACCTGGTTCTCTTCCTTTCTATTTGAATACTCCTTCTCAGTCTCTGCTAGATCTTTATCTACATCATGATGGCAAACTTTAGATATTCCACAGGGTTCTGTCTTTGGAACTCTTTCTTTCCTATTTTTTCATTTAAATATCTTATCAACTCCCATAGATTCAATTATCATCTCTATGCTTGTTATTCTCAAATCTATTTATTCAGTGCTGACCTCTCTGATGACCTTCATTGTAACAACTTCAGCTACTATTGAACATTTTAAAGTGGATATGCCATAGAAATCTTAAACTCAACAGATCCAAAACTGCACTCATTTTCCTTTCAATAAAACCCTTCCAGCTTCCTAAGTTTTCTATTATTGTTGAGCCTATCGTCATCCTCCCAGTCAACTAAGCTACAAGTCTAGGAGTCATCCTCAAGTACCCATTCTATTGTACTCTCTACATTCGATTAGTTGTCAAGCCTTGGCTTTTACATTCAAAGTAGCTCTTGTTTTTGTACATTTCTGATACCTGCACTGTACTCATCATTTCATACTTGAACCATTACAGTAATATGTTGGTGTATCTTCTTTCCAGTTAATTCTCCATTCAACTTTTAACTTATCAGTCTGACCATATCACTCACCTCATAGACTCCAATGGTTCCCTATTACCTATCAAGGATCAAAGCCCTTCAAAACCTATCGTTCACACCTTTCCAGTCTTCTTGCATCTTACACTCCACCAATGTACTTGGTGAGCAAGTGACACTAGCCCCTTTGCTGTTTCTGGAACAAGATATGCCATCTCCAAAAATGGGCATTTTCACTGTCTGTCTTCCATCCTGCAGTGCTATTCCTTCCCCTCTTTGAATGCTGGCTTCCTTGGCTTTCTTCAAGCCTCAGCTAAAATCTCAACTTCTACAGAAAGCCTTTTGGAATTCATCTTAATTCTTGTGCCTTCCCTCAACTGATTCCAGTTTTTCAGGTCTATATCTTATTTATATATTGCTGCTTTTGCCTTTTGTTATATCCTCAAAACAGTGTATAGCATAAAATCAGCATCTATTAAATTTTCATTGATTGAATAACTAATGATGTAGATTTCAAAGCATACCTGCCAAAACAATATTATACTTGTCCTTATATTTCTTTAAATATACCACAGGTCTACCTAATGTGTTAGGATCTTTCCACATTTTCTTTTGATATTGAGATAATACTAACATAGCATCTCAGTTAACCACTGCTTCTCACATGCTTTCATCACATAAACAGTCTACATTTCTTTTTACTCACACATTTTATTCATGATATCCCTTTAGGATTTCTCCATAATTACTTATCAAACTCCTCCTCCTCCTTCTTCTTTTTCTTCTTCCTAATTCTACAACTGCTTCTTCTTCTTCTTCTTCTTCTTCTTCTTCTTCTTCTTCTTCTACTACTACTACTACTACTACTACTACTACTACTACTACTATTCTTAGCCCTAGTCCTACCACCACTCTAGTGTTTTAAACATCAATATTCTCCTCATGATGTCATTTTCTGGTAATCATAGAACACACACAAAGACACAATCTCTGAATAATTCCAATCATGATTTTTTCAAAGGAAAAAAAATATGGATGGTGAGTACAAACAAACTGAAGTAAATCAGCAGTGATAACTTGTTTGTAAAAGTGACATAAAATATTGATCAAGATATATGTATGCTCGTGGCTAGAATGTAACAGAAACAAGGCATACCATTGGGACAACTTTTATGGTTATCTGGTGCCCATGAAATATTAAAATATCTAGATGAAAAGCTCCTGAAAATTTGTTGGCTTTTCTATTAAATTTTTATAGGGAGGAAAGAAAGAAAGACAGACAGATAGATAGATAGATAGATAGATAGATAGATAGAGATCACATCCGATGTGAAGGCCAGAGTGGGTCACAAACAACACAGTTGCTAGAAGGTGCAACTCACAGATTCTTTGAGGTAGGAAAGAAGTATTTTTTTTTTACCTCCACTAGAATTTACTTCTCAGACACTTACTGTTGTTGTTATTATTCATTAATTTTTCTATGAGTAGAATACCACTTTGTAATTGTTTCAGCACACATATAGGCTTACATGTTTTTATCAAATTAAAGTAAATTATGGCCCAATTCTGGGGAACAAAATCAAGGCTTCTGTTATATGTTAAGTATATTTACAATATATTTTTTGAAAAGCATAAATATCACTGAATATCATGAGCCTGCCTGTTTAGTTCTCTTAATTTTTTTTTGCAATTATCTGCTAAAATTATTATCACCTATATGGCATATCTTAGAAAAAAGGGTAGGTGGCCTGGACAGAGGAGGCCTCAGGGCACGGAATCACTGAGCTGTGGAGATTTCCAGACTTCTAAACCCACAAAAACCAAAGACAACTTAGCAGGTCAGTGGGAAAATTCTGCTTGACCTGAGTGAGAGAAGGGAGCAGTCTGACCCCAGCCCATGTGCAGCAAAGGTAGCTACAGAAGCAAGAGTGGTGGCTGCTTCTGGAGCTCCAAGACCAGAGACAATGGCGGAATCAAGTGGCAGATAAGAGTGTGGAGTGCAAGGATCTCTTTGCTGGTGCTAAGGCAGGGTTCTCTTACTTTGCCATGCTTGGATCTGGGTCTCAGTCCTGGTTTGTGGTCCTGGAGGGAGGAGGATAGTTGGTGTGATTGCAAAATCCCTGAAATTTAGGACAGAGTGCTCTCCACTCTGGAAGCAGAGGTCTACCTTGACAAAGAGCTAAAAATTCAAGTAATTGGCTGGGAAAATGAGCAGACAGAGTAAAAAGTGGCAGACTGTAGAATCTTACGTTGGTGACAAAGGATATAGCCAGAAGAAGATAACAAAGTCAAAGATTCTATATCAAAAACCTCCAAGAAACATATGACTTGATCTTAGGCTCAAAATGGATTTGGAAAATCAAGTAAGAGAAGTAGATGAAAAATTGAGAAGAGAAATGAGAGTGATGCCAGAAAATCATGAAAAAAAATGAGTCAACAGTTTGCTAAAGGATACCCAATAAAATACTGAATAAAATAACACCTTTAAGAATAGAATAAGCTAAATGGCAAAAGAAGTCCAAAAAGACAATGAAGAAAAGAATGCCTTAAAAGGCAGAATTAGCCAAATGGAGAAAAAGGTCCTTAAAAATTAGAATGGAGCAAATGGAAGCTAATGATTTTGTGAGAAATCAAGAAATTATAAAACAGAACCAAAAGAATGAAAAAAAATAGAAGATAATGTGAAATATCTCATTGGAAAAACCACTGCCCTAGAAAATAGATGTAGGAGAGATAATTTGTAAATTATTTGTCTACCTGAAAGTCATAATCATAAAAAGAACCTAGATATCATATTTCAGGAAATTATCAAGGAAAAGTGCTTTGATATTCGGGAACCAGAGGGTAAAATAGAAATGGAAAGATTCCACCAATCATCTCTTCAAAAAGATGCCAAAAAGAAAATTCCTAGGAATATTGTCTCCAAATTTCATAGTTGCCAGGTCAAGGAGAAAATAATGCAAGCAGCCAGAAAGAAACAATTCAAGTAATGTGGAAACACAATCAGGATAATACAAGACCTAGCAGCTTCTACATTAAAGGATTGAAGAGTTTGGAATATGATATTCCTGAGGTCAAAGGATCCAGGATTAAAACCAGCAATCACCTACCCAGCACAAGTGAGTATAATACTTCAGGGCAAAATATGGATTTTCAATTAAAGAGAGGACTTTCAAGCATTCTTGATGAAAAGATCAGAGCTGAATAGAAAATTTGACTTTTGAATACAGGAATAAAGAGAAGCATGCAAAGGTAAACAGGAAAGAGAAATCATAAGGGACGACTAAAGTCCAACAGTTTACATTCCTACATGGAAAGATAATATTTGTAACTCATGAGACATTTCTCATTATTAGGGTGGTTGAAGGGAATATACATAGACACATACATACATACATACATACATACAAGTATGTGTGTGTATAGATACATACAGACAGAGGGCACAGGGTGAGTTGAATATGAAGGGATGATATATAAAAAGTTAAGGGGTGAGAGAGGAATTTATTGGGAGAGGGAGAAAGGGAGAGATAGAATGGGGTAAATTACCTCACATAAAAGAGGCAAGAAAAAAGCTGTTATAATGGAAGGGAAGAGGTGGTAGGTGAAAGGGAATGAGTGAACCTTACTCTCATCAGATTTGGCTTAAGGAGGGAATAACATACACATTCAATTGAATAGCTTACCCTACAGAAAAGTAGGGGGGAAGGGGACAGGGGGGGATGACAAAAGGGAGAGGATGATAGAAGAGGGGGCAGATTGTGGGAGAGGGTAGTCAAAAGCAAATATTTCTGAAAAGGGACAGGGACAAAGGAGAAAACTGAATAAATGGGGTATGGAATAGGATGGAGGGAAATATGCTATATTACCCCATGTATAAGATGCATCCTTTTTCAAAACATTTGGGGTCTAAAAACTGAGTTCATCTTATACAGTGGTTGTAGATTTTTTTACTTGCAATTCCCACTTTTTCATGCTTGTCTTTATGCTCATTGTTTTGCATTTGTTACCAGTATAGTAAGTTATGTTTTACCACATTCTTCCCAGAAATCATTCAGAAAACATTTTCATACAGCACTGAATTCAAGTTAAAAGTCATCCAGTTTGCAAAGTGAATGGATATCATGCTACTGAATGTACGTTTGGTCCTCCTCCAACTGAGAAAACAATCCGATACTGGCTACGGGAAGAAGACACTCTACTGAACACACCATGGCAGAAGAAGGCCATGAGAGGGAAGTCAGCAAAATGGCCTGATGTAGAGAGGGAATTGAAGATATGGATTGACGTGCAAAAGGCAATTGGAATTCCTGTGTCCACAAAGATGGTTCAATATGAGGCAAGAAGAATTGCTGATGAAAAAGAAGTTACTGATTTCAAAGGAGGACACAATTGGTACTTCAGGTTCATTAAACAGAATGGACTAAGCATGTGTACATGCACAAGACTTGCTCAAAAGATGCCTGAAAGCTATGAGCAGAAGGTCCTTGAATTTCACCACATTATTGTATGAATTTTATGATGAATAAAACCTGAATTCAATAACTTTATGGAATATATTTTGTTTTCAAATTTTGGGTCCCAAAATTAAGGTACATCTTATACATGGGGAAATGCAGTAGTTAGTCTTTCACATCATTACTAGTATGGAAGTGTTTTGCATAATGATACATATTTAACCTATATTGAATTGCTTGCCTTCTCAAGGAGGGTAGGTGGGGAAGGAGGATGGGAGAGACTTTGGAACTCAAAGTTCTAAAAACAAATGTTAAAATTTGTTTTTACATGCAACTGAGAAATAAGATATACAGGCAATGCCCTACCAGAAAGTAAGGGGGAAGGAGATAAAGGGGTGAAGAGTGGAGTGATAGAAGGGATGGCAGACTGGGGAAAGGGGCAATTAGCATATATACTATTTTAGGATGGGGGAGATGGTAGAGATGGGGAGAAAATTTGTACCTCAAAATCTCGTGGAAAAGAATTGTGAGCACTAAAAATAAATAAATTAATATTTTAAAATAAATAAAATAAAGTAGCTCAAGGAGAAAAAGAGAAAGAAAAAAGAGTAGTAATTTATCATGTAACCAGTTTAAACAGGCAGTTTTCTGTTGTTAATTGGGTTGGATATTTGTAAATAAAAAAGTGACTGGTCTCTTGAAAGGACACATTATCCTCACCAATAGTCCTTAAATATTGCCAATAGCTTGGAATGCAGAAGAAATGGATTTGTTTCTATGATTCAGAGGATTATGAGGGAAAAGGATAGAAATACTGTTGAAAACGAGAATAATTGTTGACTCACTAGATAAAAAAAAGAGAAGGTACACATAGCTTGTACTCACCCTTATCTCCTGGGCTGGTTCTTTTTCATATGCTAGTTAAAGGAATGGCTAGCAATAGGGGAGGAAGAATGATGTAGTAGAAAAATAGTGCATTCAAAGTCTGTTTTGGATACCATGTCTTGCAAGTTTGCTAATTGACTGGTTGTTTCAATTGACTTTAGTTGACTCTTTAGGCTCCCTGAATACATGTTCATATCATTTGAAAAAAAGGGGATAATTTCATTTTTTTCTTTACTTATCATCATTCCCTCAGTTTATTTTTTCCTCATTATATTGCCATAGTTCGCATGTCAAACAGAAATGTTGACAGTAGACATTCTTATTTCACCCTTGGGTTTATTTGAAGTAATTATAGTTTATTTTCTTTTACAAGTAATGGAAGCTCTCAGAACTGACATAAAGTTTGTATGCTAACTACTTTATCTTTTTAAGAAAAGGTGTGTGTATACATGTATATATATGTGTATACACACATACATGTACACATATGTGTGTGCATATGTACATGGATATGTGTGTACAGAACATTTTCTTAAAATGATAGTTTACAAAGTATATGTCAATTGTGAGATATGTGTGTATGCATGTTCATGTGTATGTGTGTTTGTGTATTTCAGATAGGGGTGTTGTGTTTTGTCAAAAACTTTCTATATCTTTTGTTATAATCACATGATTCTTCTCGATTTTATCAGCAATATGTGTAATTAAGCTTAAAGTTTTCCTAATGTTAAATTAAACATTCATTCTTGACACACATCAAATCTGCTCATAATGTATTATCTATTGATATGGTGTTTTATTCTCTTTTTAATATTTTATTTAAAGTGTTTTCATCTGTGGTCATTAAGGTATTTGTCCATAATTTACCTTTTCTGTTCTGCTTCAACGTGGTTTATGTATGACAACCGTATCTATGACATAGAAAGGAAGTTTGGTAGCAACCTTTTTGTCAGAGTTCTTTAATGTTCAATTATATTTTTTTTAATTTGTTGATTTTCTAGTATTTTGGTTGCATCCTTCATTTATGATTGCAGTTTTCTCTCTCTTTTTCTGTTAATAAAAATATTTAGATAAATTTTTATCTAAGAATTATTTTTACTATATCCCCCAAATTTCAGTAACCTAAATTAATAGGATTAAAAGCCATTGCCCAACAGAGAAATGGTGAAACATATGAATAAAAAGTTCAAAAAATTAGAAAACTATTAATAGCCATCTCAAAATACTCCAAATTGTTAATGAGCAGAGCAAGTCAAATTAAAACAACTCTGAATGATAACACCCACCAGTCCCATAACATTGCCAAAGCTCGAAAGTATTATTGTTGATATAAAAGGGCCAGACTACATAAGATATGTACTCATTGTTTGCTTGTGTAGTTGTGAATTGGCCCACCATTTTACAAAGTAATTTGTAAGAAAAGTTACAAAATCATTCATCCCCACTGACATTAATGCCCTATAATATGTTTATAGCCCCAAAGATTTAATTGGTAATAAGAAAAAAAAAGTATTGCAGTTCTTAGAAGAATTATCTCCAGTAGCAAATGCTTGGTGGTGGAAACTCTGTCTACAATTTTGGGATAGATTGTTATATATCAATATAATGGACTATTATTATCTGGTAAGGAACAACCATATCAAAAAAGATGAAGTATTCAAAGAAATAAATGAGAGGAAAAAGAGTAAGGAAAATAAAAAGAGCGATAAAGGTGATTACTACACTTTTATAGAACAAAAACAGTTTTAACTATCAAGATAAAGAAACTGGAGCAAAAATGGAAAAATTATTACTACTTTCAAATATGTATATGTGTATATGTACATATATATTTATTTATTTTTAATAAAAAGAAAATAATTAAAATGCAAAGTTGAATGAATTCTTTGACCAAATTGCATTTTTATACTGTTTAGTTCTTTGTTTGTTTGTTTTTAGGGACTGTATATTGTTAGGAATGCAATCATAAGTATCTTAGTATTCTATTTGGTGTGTCAGAGTAGGACAGTAAAACAAAGCAACTAGCTTTTTCACTCATATGTTCCAATCCAGTTCTTCTCTGCTCTTTCTATGGGAGGCCTGCCTAATCCTAAAGAAGTTTATATGGGCATTCTACTTCTGTTTTTTTTTTTTTTTGCCAGAATACTCATATGGGTGTGTATGATTCCAGTGAAAAGTTACATCTTCAATTGAAAAATTTGTAATTGAGGATTTCCAAGATAGCACTGAACTAGAATTTTCCCTAATGTCCATATGTGTATGAGTCTTTATTATTTTCTTGAGTAAAATTCAATTTATAAAACAATAAGTATTTTAAGTGCCTACTATATCTTAGACATAGTCTTAGGTGCTGGGGAGAAAAGGTTGTTTTTGTTGTTATTGTTTTTAAAAAAGAGTCTCTGGGCTCAGATTGCTAATATATTTGATCAAAGGATAAAATCTCTGTCCAAGGAATTCTAACCTAGTATAGTATTTAATGTTGATGGCTTAAAGACCCACAGAACTCAAGGCAGGGAAAATGATGAAATGAGCCTCCCAATTTCTTTTTGGAATATGCTTTTAACATTATACTTATGCTGAACTTTCTTTTTCTATTTACAAAGTCCTTAAGGATTCTGATGCCCAGATAAATTGAGTGATTGATTTGAGTGAGGTTTGAGACACAAAAGTGCCATATGGTTGTTGTCCTTTATTCTCTAAGAGTGCCAAAATGATATCACTATGTTGGGGCCAAGATATAGTTGTCTGACTGTGATTGATCAGACCCATATGAATTCAGAAGGCCCAACCCTATGTCAGGTTCTAATAGTCCAAATGTACATTTGAAGTAGAGATGTCTCTGAATTTGCACATCTAATGTTTCTTTGCTTATAAAGTACAAAGCCTTCTTTGATGCTGGTATACTAAGTTGGGTGATCCTATACCAGAATCACCCATGTATCACAATTGATTCCGAAGTTTTTCAGAGAGGCCTTGAGAGTGTCCTTGTAATGCTTCTGACTTCCATGTGGGTGTCTTCCTTGCATATAGTCTTTGTGAAATAGTCTTTTAGGCAAATATACATTTGGTATTCAAAAAAACATGTTTGAGTGCTTGGCAGTACAACTTGAGAAAGGACCTCAGTGTTCAGTACCTTATGTTCCCAAGTGATCTTCAGAATCTTCCTAAGAGAATTATAATGAAAATGATTCAGTTTCTTGGCAAGGCACTGGAATACTGTCCAGATTTCAGAGGCACACAAGAATGAGGTCAGCACAATAGCTATATAGACCTTCGGTGGACATTTTCCTATTTTGTCATATTAACCAATCTTATAAGTGTGAGGTGGTACCTCAGAGTTGTTTTGATTTGCGTTTGTCTAATCAATACTGATTTAGAGCATTTTCTCTTGTGCTTATAGATGGCATTAATTTCTTCATCTGAAAACTGCCTGTTCATATGCTTTGATAATTTGTCAAATGGGGAATGATTTATATTCTTATAAACTTGGCTTAATTCTCTATATATTTTAACAATGAGCTCTTTGTCAGAGATTCTGGCTGTAAAAATTGTTTTTCAGCTTTCTGCTTCCCTTCTAACCTTAGTTGCATTGGCTTTGTCTGTGCAAAAACTTTTCAATTTAATGTAATGAAAGTCATCCATTTTGCATTTCATAATGTTCTCTATATCTTGTTTAGTCATAAATTCTTCTCTTCACAAATCTGACAGGTAAACCATCCTTTGTTCTCCCAGTTCACATAAAGTACAAGTCTTTATATCTATATCATGTACATATTTTGACTTTATCTTGCTATACCGTGTAAGATATTGGTCTATGCCAACTTAATACCACACTATTTTCCAATTTCCCTAGCCCATTTTGGTTAATTAGTAAGGTCTTATCCCAGAAGTTGGAGTCATCAGGTTTATCCAGCAGTAGTTACTATAGTCATTGACGGTTGTGATTTGTGTACCTAACTGATTAGACTGATCTACTACTCTGTTTCTTAGCCAGTACCAAGTAGTTTTGATGATTACTGCTTGATAATACAATTTAAGATCTGGTATGTCTAAGCCACCTTCCCTTGCATTTCTTTTCATTAATTCCCTTAATATTCTGGACCTTTTGGCCCGGCAGAGCCAAGATGGTGGCTGAAAAGCAGGGACTAGAGTGAGCTCCCTGCCGAGTCCCTCCAAAAATCTGTAAAAAATGGTTCTGAACCAATTCTAGAACTGCAGAACCCACAAAAGAGCAGAGGGAAGCAGGGCTCCAGCCCAGGACATCCTGGATGGTCTCTGAGTGAGGTCTACCATGCACAGAGCTGGGAGCGGATCAGAGCAGAGCCCAGCAGGGGTGGCACGGACCAACCAGACCAGGAGGTGAGTGGAGAGTGCCCTAGCACCCTGAATTAGTGAGCTGCAGCAGTTACCAGACTTCTCAACCCACAAACACCAAAGACAAGAGAGAAGGTTAGTGGGAAAAGCTGCAGGAGTGGAAGGAGTTCATGGTTCAGCTACAACCTCAGGGCCAGCAGAGGTGGGGCAGCTACAGAAGTACAGCTGCATTTGCTTCTGGCCCCAGGCCCACCTGGTTTGAGGAATTAAGTGGCGGATCAGAGCAGGAGTGCAGATTCTGCTGAAGATCTAAGTCCAGTTCAGGTTGGAGGTTCTTGGGGAAGGAGGAGTACTGGTGTGGCAGAGCTGGCACATCCCCCTAAACTAGGAAAATAGAACTCTTTAGTCTACAAGCAGTCATACCCCACTGAAAAACTCAAGGGTCAAGTTAGTTGGTTGGGAATATGACCAGGCAGCAAGAACACACCCAGATTCAGTCTCAGACTTTGGAATCTTACTTTGGTGACAAAGAAGACCAAAACATACAACCAGAAGAAGTGAACAAAGTCAAAGAGCCTACAACAAAAGCCTCCATGAAAAACATGAACTGGTCCCAGGCCATGGAAGAGCTCAAAAAGGATTTGGAAAAGCAAGTTAGAGAAGTAGAGGAAATACTGGGAAGAGAAATAAGAAGGATGCAAGAAAACTATGAAAAACAAATCAATGACTTGCTAAAGGAGACCCAAAAAATACTGAAAAATACACTGAAGAAAACAACACCTTAAAAATAGACTAACTCAAATAGCAAAAGAGCTCCAAAAAGCCAATGAGGAGAATAATGCCTTGAAAGGCAGAATTAGCTAAATGGAAAAGGAGATCCAAAAGACCACTGAAGAAAATACCACCTTAAAAATTAGATTGGAGCAAGTGGAAGCTAGTGACATCATGATAAATCAAGATATTATAAAACAGAACCAAAGGAATGAAAAAATGGCAGACAATGTGAAATATCTCATTGGAAAAACCACTGACCTGGAAAATAGATCCAGTAGAGATAATTTTAAAATTATTGGACTACCTGAAAGCCACGATCAAAAAAAAGAGCCCAGATATCATCTTTCAAGAAATTATAAAGGAGAACTGACCTGATATTGTAGAGCCACAGGGCAAAATAAAAATTGAAAGAATCCACTTATCACCTCCTCAAATAGATCCCAAAAAGAAATCCCCTATGAATATTGTCACCAAATTCCAGAGCTCCCAGATCAAGGAGAAAATACTGCAAGCAGCCACAAAGAAATGGTTTGAGTATTGTGGAAACACAATCAGAATAACCCAATATCTAGCAGCTTCTACATTAAGAGATTAAAGGGCCTGGAATACGATATTCCAGAGGTCAATGGAGCTAGGATTAAAACCAAGAATCACCTACTCAGCAAAACTCAGTATCATGCTCCAAGGCAAAATATGGATTTTCAATAAAATAGAGGACTTTCAAGCTTTCTCAGTGAAAAGACCAGAGCTGAGTAGAAAATTTGACTTTCAAATACAAGAATCAAGGGAAGCATGAAAACGTAATCAAGAAAAATAAATTTCAAGGGACTAGTAAAGTTGAACTGTTTTGTTTACATTCCTACATGGAAAGATGATGTGTATGATTCATGAGACCTCAGTATTAGGGTAGCTGGAGGGAATATTCATATATATATGTATATATATGTATATATATATATATATATATATATATATATATATATATATATATATATAGACAGAGAGAGAGAGAGAGAGAGAGAGAGAGGAGAGAGAGAGAGAGAGAGAGAGAGAGAGAGAGAGAGGGCACAGGATGAGTTGAAGATGAAAGGAAGATATCTAAAAGAAATAAAATAAAAATAAGGAATGAGAGAGGAATATATTGAGAGAGGGAGATAGGGAGAGATAGAATGGGGTAAATTATCTTGCATAAAAGTGTCAAGAAAAAGCTGTTCTGTAGGAAGGGAAGAGAAGTCAGGTGAGGGGGAATGATGGAATCTTACTCTCATCAGATTTGACCTGAGGAGGGAATACCGTGCATACTCAATTGGATAACTTACCCCAGAGGAAAAAAGGAGGAAGAAGAAGATGAAGAAAGGGGGGATGATAGAAGGGAGGGCAGATGGGGGTGGAAGTAATCAAAAACAAACACTTTCGAAAGGGTACATGGTCAAGGGAGAAAATTCAATAAAGGGCGTTGGGTTGGGAAGGAGCAAAATATAGTTAGTCTTTCACAACGCAAGTATTGTGGAAGGGTTATACATAATGATATGCATGTGGCCTATCTTGAATTGCTTGACTTCTTAGGGAGAGTGGGTGGGAAGGGAAGAGGGGAGACAATTTGGAACTGAAATTTTAAAAACAGATGTTCAAGAACAAACAAAAAAAGTTTTTGTATGCCACTAGGAAATAAGATACACAGGCAATGGGGCATATAAATTTATCTTGCCGTACAAGAAAGAAAGGGAAAAGGGGATGGGAGGGGAGTGGGATGACAGAAGGGAGGGTTGATTGGGGAACAGGGCAACCAGAATATATGCTATCTTGGAGTTGGGGGGGAGGGTAGAAATGGGGAGAAATTTTGTAATTCAAATTCTTGTGAAATCAATGCTGAAAACTAAACATATTAAATAAAAAATGCATAAAAATATTCTGGACCTTTTGATCTTCCAGATGAATTATTTTTTTCCTAGTTCTACAAAACATTTTTGGTGGTTTGATTGGAATGTCACTGAATAAGTAAATTAATTTAGGTAGAATTGTCAATTTTATTGTATTAGCTCAGTCTACCCACAAGTAACTGATATTTTTCTAATTTAGATCTTAGTTTATTTGTGGGAAATGTGTATTGTCATTGTGTTCATATACTTTCCAAGTTGTTCTGGCAGGTAGAATCCCAAATATTTTATAATGTCTACAGTAACTTTTATGTAATTTCCTTTTTTTATCAGCTGCTGTTGGGCTTTGTTAGTAATATGTGGAAATGCTGGTGATTTAGGTGGGTTCATATTATGTGCTTCAACTTTGCTAAATTTGTTTATTTCTGGCAGTTTTGTACTTGATTCTTTAGGATTTTCTAGGTTTAACATCATATCATCTACAAAGAGCAATAGCTTTGTTTCTTCTTTGACTATTCTAATTCCTTCAATTTCTTCTTCTCTTAATGATAAAGCTAATATTTCTAGTACCATACTGAATAACAGTAGTGATGATAGATATCCTTGTTTCAGCCCCAATCTTATTGAATATACTTCAAGCTTATCCCCATTATATATGATACTTGCTGATGGTTTTAAGTAAATGCTACTTATCATTTTAAGGAAGACTCCATTTATTTCTATGCTCTCCAGTGTTCTTAATAGGAATAGGTGTTTTGTTTTATCAGAAGCTTTTTTCTGCATCTATTGAGATAATCATGTTTTTTTTTAACTTTTTTTTTGTGGATTTGATCAATTAGGTTGATAGTTTTCCTAATAGTGAAACATCCCTGCATTCCTGGAATAATTCGTACCTTTGTCAAAGTGTATTTTTCTTATATTAAGTTACTGAAATCTCTTTGCTAATGTTTTATAGAAAAAAAATTTGCATCTATATTAATTAGGGAAATTGACCTATAATTTTCTTTCTCTGTTTTGGCTCTTCTTGTTTAAGTATCAGCACCATATTTCTATTATAGAAAGAATTTTGTAGGACTTTTTCTTTGCCTACTTTCTCAAATATTTTTATAGTATTGGAATTAATTGTTCTTTAAATATTTTGGGGGGTGGAGCCAAGATGGAGGTAGGAAAGCAGGCACTTGGTTAAGCTTCCCTCAAATCCCACCAAACACCTGTAAAACATGGCTCTGAACAAGTTCTAGAACAGCAGAACCCACAAAAGAGTAGAGAGAAACAGATCTCCAGCCCAGGAGAGCCTGGATGGTCTCCAGGTAAGGTTTATCACATGATGCTGAGAGCAGAAGGCAGCCCAGCATGGGCCACTCCAGGACAGACCAGACCCAGAGTCAGCCAGCCAGAAGAGGCCTTGGGCCATGAAACAGTAAACTGTGGCAGTTACCAGACTTCTCAACCCGCAAATGCCAAAGAGCAGGTTGGGGGAAACTACGGGATCGAGATCAGAGAAGTCAGGCGGCCAACTCTAGGGGTGGAGGAGGTCATGCATTGGTGGCAGTAGCTGCAGCAGGAAGCCCCTGAGATTGCCTCCACAGTGCCAGAGTCAGCAGCTTCCTGAGTCCCTGGCTCACACGGAGGGAGGAAGATAGCAGCAGATCAGAGCAGGAGTGCAAGGAGCGCTTTGTGGGCACAAAGGCAGCTTCTCTTGCTCTGCCCTGCTTGGATCTGAATTGTGGTCCTGGTTGGCAGTTCTTGTGGGAGAAGGAGCACTGCTGTGACAGAGCCTTGGGTTATGGTGAAGTAGAAGTATTTCTGAAAACAGCAATGCTCAGACTCTAAAGCTTGGGACAACGTACTCTCTACTCTACAAGCAGTCATATCGTGACAAAAAGCTCAAGGGTCAAGTAGTTCCCTGGGAACATGAACAGGCAGTGAAAATGAACTCAGACTCAAACTCAAACTCAAACTCAAACTCTAGATTCATTTTTTAGTGACAAAGAAGATCAAATCATACAGTCAGAAGAAGTTAACAAAGTCAAAGAGCCTACATCAAAAACCTCCAAGGCAGACATGAACTGGTCTCAGCCCATGGAAGAGCTCCAAAAACATTTGGAAAAGCAAGTAAGAGAAGTTGAGGAAAAATTGGGAAGAGAAATGAGAGTGATGCAAGAAAACCAAGAAAAACAAGTCAACAACTTGCTAAAGGATACACAATAAAATACTGAAGCAAACAACACCTTAAAGAATAGACTAACCCAAATGGCAAAAGACCTCATAGAGCCAATGAGGAGAAGAATGTATTGAAAGGCAGAATTAGCCAAATGGAAAAGGAGGTCCAAAAGACCACTGAAGAAAATACCACCTTAAAAATCAGAGTGAAGCAAGTGGAAGCTAGTGACTTTATGAGAAATGAAGAAATTATAAAACAGAACCAAAGGAATGAAAAAATGGAAGACAATGTGAAATATCTCATTGGAAAAGCCACTGACCTGGAGAGTACATCCAGGAGAGATAATCTAAAAATTATTGGACTGCCTGTAAGCCATGATCCAAAAAAGGGCCTAGACATTATCTTTCAAGAAATTATCAAGGAAAACTGCCCTGATATTCTAGAAACAGAGAGTAAAATGGAAACTGAAAGAATCCACCAATCACCTCTTTTAAAAGATCCCAAAAAGGAAACTCTAAGGAATATTGTCACCAAATTCCAGAGTTTCCAGGTTAAGGAAAAAATACAGTAAGCAGCCAGAAATAACCAATTTGAATATTGTCGAAACACAATCAGAAAAACACAGGATCTAGCAGCTTCTACATTAAGGGATCGGAGGGCTTGGAATATGATATTCTGGGGGTCAAGGGAGCTAGGATTAAAACCAAGAATTGCCTACCCAGCAAAACTGAGTATCATGCTGCAAGGCAAAATATGGATTATCAATAAAATATAAATAGAGCACTTTCAAGCTTTCTCAATGAAAAGACCAGAGCTGAATTGAAAATTTCACTTTCAAATACAAGAATCAAGAGAATCATGAAAAGGTAAACAAGAAAGATAATTCATATGGGAGTTACTAAAGTTGATCTGTTATATTTACATTCTTCACATGGAAAGGTGATGTGTGTAATTCAGGAGACAATTTTCAGTATTAGGCTGTTGAAGGGAATATAGACAGAGGACACATGATGAGTTGAATATGAAGGGATAACATCTAAAAAATGAAATATTTTTAAGGGGTGAGAGAGGAATATATTGAAAGAGGGAGAAAGGGAGAGATAGAATGGGGTAAATTATCTCACATATAAGTGGCAAGAAAAAAGTAGTTCTGTTGGAAGGGAAGAGTGGACAAGCGAGGGGGAATGAGCTAATCTTACTCTCATCAGATTCAACTTGAGGAGGTAATAACATACAAACTCAGTTGGGTATCTTACTCCTCAGGAAAGTAAGGGGAAGGGGACAAAAAGGGGGGATGATAGAAGGGAGGGCAGAATAGGGGGAGGAGTTAATGAAAAGTAAATATATTTATAAAGGGACAGGGTCAAGGGAGAAATTTGAATAGAGGGGGACAGTATGGATGGAAGGAAATATAGTTAGCTTTTCACAACATGGGCATTGTGGAAGTGTTTTACATAATGATACATGTATGATCTATGTTGAATTGCTTGCCTTCCTAGGCAGGGAGTGTGGAAGGGAAGAGGGGAGATAATTTATTTTTTTTTTTGCATGCAGCTGGGAAACCAGATACATCTATCCTGCCCTACAAGAAAGTAAGGGGAAAGGGGATGGAGTGGGGAATGGGGGGAAAGAGGGGAGGGCTGACTGGGGAATGAGGAAATCACAATACATGTCATCTTGGAATGGGGGCGGAGGGTAGAAATGGGGAGAAAATTTGTAACTCAAAATCTTGTGGAAATCAATGTTGAAAACTAAAATATTAAATAAAATATATACAGAAAATAACTAAATAAATATTTGACAGAATTCACTTGTGAATCCATCTGGCCCTGGACATTTTTTCTTAGGGAGTTCATTTATGGCTTATTAAATTTATTTTTTGCAAATGGAGTTATTTAAGTATTTTATTTCCTCTTCTGTTAATCTGGGCAATTTATACTTTTGTAAATATTTCCCATTTCACTAAGATTTCCTGACTTATTTGCATACCGTTGGACAAAATAGCTCCTAATTATTGTTTTAATTTCCTCTCCATTGGTGGTGAATTCACTCTTTTCATTTTTGATACTAATTATTTAGTTTTCATTTTTCTTTTTCTTAAATCAAATTACCCAAAGGTTTATTTATTTTATTGTTTTTGTTTTTCACAAAACCAGCTCTTAGTTTTATTAGTTCAATAATTTTCTTAATGTCAATTTTATTGATCTCTCCTTTGGTTTTCAGAATTTTTAATTTGGCATTTAATTGGGGACTTTTAATTTCTTCTTTTTTTAGGTTTTTTAGTTGCATGTCCAATTTATTGACCTCTTTGTCTATTTTATTCATATAAGGATTTAGAGATATAAAACTTCCCGTAGGGACCACTTTAGCTGCATCCTTTGGCATATCGTCTAATTGTTGTCATTGTCTTGGATGAAGTTATTGATTGTTTCTATGATTTGTTGTTTGACCTACTCATTCTTTAGGATCAGATCACTTATTTCTCAATTAATTTTCTATCTGTCTTTCCGTGGCTCTTCATTATATGGCATTTTTATGGCATTATGATCTGAAAAGGATGCATCTAATATTTCTGCCTTTCTTTTTTTTTTTGGTAATATTTTTATTCATTTTAAATTTAAATACAAAACTAGAAAAGAAAAAAAAGAACATTTCCATGTACACGGCAAAGCATGAGAGGATTCAATATAAAACAATAAATTTCCATTTCAAGAAAACCTATAGATATAGATATAGATATAGATATAGATATAGATATAGATATAGATATAGATATAGATAGATACTACCCATTATTTTCAACACTACCCAGCTTTTCTTTGCTTCCTTCTAGGTTTTCTTTTGTTCTTTGTTATATACTTTTTTTTAAAGGTGTTTTATTTATTTTTAGTTTACCACACACGGTTCTACATAGTTTTGAGTTCCAGTTTTTCTCCCCTCCCTCCCCCCTCCCTCCCCAAGACGGCATGAAGTCTCATACAACTGTCATGTATAACTTCGCATTGAATTAATTTATGTTCTAGTCAAGTCGTGGAGAAGAATTTTGACCAATGGAATGAATCATGAGAAAGAAGAAACAGAACCAAAAAAAAAAAAAACAAAACAAACAAAAAAAACCCCAAAAACAAAAACAAAAGAGAAGCAGAAAAGGCAAGCATGTAGTGTGCCTCAGTCTGTATTCAAACTTCGCAGTTCTTTCTCTGAATGAAGATAGCATTCTCCATCGTGAGTCCCCTGGAGTTGTCCTTGCCCCTTTAGGTTGCTGAAAGAAGCGCAGTATGTCAGGGTTGGTCTTCACGGAATCCACATATCTGTGGCTGTGCACAACGTTCTCCTGGCTCTGCTCCGCTCACTCAGCATTATGTCGTGTAGGTTTTTCCAGGTTGTTATGAAGTCTGCATCATCCCCATTTCTTATGGCACAATAGTATTCCATCACCTTCATATACCACAGCTTGTTCAGCCATTCCCCAATTGATGGGCATCCCTTTGCTTTCCAATTCTTGGCTACCACAAAGAGAGCTGCTATAAATATTCTTGTACATATGGGTCCTTTTCCCGCTTGCATGATTTCTTTGGGATACAACCCTAGAAGTGGTATTACTGGGTCAAAGGGTATGAACATTTCTATAGCCCTATGGGCATAGTTCCACACCGCCCTCCAAAATGGCTGGATCAGCTCACAACTCCACCAGCAATGCAACAATGTTCCAATTTCCCCACATCCTTTCCAGCATTTATCATTCTCCTGATTTGTTATTTTAGCCAATCTGACAGGAGAGATGTGGTATCTAAGAGTTGTTTTGATTTGCATTTCTCTAATCAGCAGCGATCCAGAGCATTTTTCCATATGCCTGTAGATAGCTTTAATTTCTTCCTCTGAAAACTGCCTGTTCATATCCTTTGACCATTTCTCAATTGGGGAATGGCTTGTATTCCTATATATTTGGCTTAGCTCCCTGTATATTTTAGAGATGAGGCCTTTATCAGAGATACTAGTTGCAAAGATTTTCTCCCAATTTTCTGCTTCCCTCCTAATTCTTGTTGCATTGGCTTTTTTTGTACAAAAACATTTCAATTTGACATAATCAAAATTATCCATTTTGCATTTTGTTATGCTCTCTATCTCTTGTTGGGTCATGAATTCTTTACTTTTCCACAAATCTGATAAGTAAACTATTCCTTGCTTTCCCAAATTATTTAGAGTATCAACTTTTACTCCTAAATCATGAACCCATTTTGACTTTATTTTGGTATATGGTGTAAGATATTGGTCTATGCCCAGTTTTTTCCCTACCATTTTCCAATTTTCCAAACAGTTTTTGTTAAATAGTGAATTATTAGCCCAGAAATTGGCTTCTTTGGGTTTATCAAAGAGTAGATTGCTAAACTTGTTGATTTCACCTACTTGTGTACCTATCCTATTCCACTGATCCACACCCCTGTTTCTTAACCAGTACCAGGCAGTTTTGATGACTGCTGCTGTGTAGTACAGTTTAATATCTGGTGTGGCTAAACCACCATCTCTAGCATGTCTTTTCATTAATATCCTAGATACTCTAGACCTCTTGTTTTTCCAAATGAATTTTGTTATTATTTTGTCCAGCTCGGTAAAAAAAATTTTTGGTAGTTCGATTGGTATGGCACTGAATAGATAGATTAATTTAGGTAGAATTGTCATTTTTATTATATTAGCTCGGCCTAACCATGAGCAACTGATATTTCTCCATTTATTTAGATTTGATTTTATTCACGTGAAAAGTGTTTCATAGTTATGTTCATATAGTCCCTGGGTTTGTCTTGGCAAATAGACTCCCAAATATTTTATAGTGCCTTCAGTAACTTTGAATGGAATTTCTCTTTCTATCTCTTGCTGTTGGGCTTTGTCAGTAATGTATAGGAATGCTGTGGATTTATGTGTGTTTATTTTATATCCTGCAACTTTGCTAAAGTTGTTTATTATTTCAAGTAGTTTTTTACTTGATTCTCTAGGATTCTCTAGATAAATCATCATATCATCTGCAAACAGTGATAATTTAGTTTCTTCTTTTCCTATTCTAATTCCTTCAATTTCTTTTTCTTCTCTTATTGCTACAGCTAATGTTTCTAGAACCAAATTGAATAATAGGGGTGATAATGGACTTCCTTGTTTCACCCCTGATCTTATTGGGAATGCATCTAGTTTATCCCCATTACAAATAATGCTTGTTGATGGTTTTAGGTAGATGCTATTTATAATTTTGAAGAAGGTTCCCCTTATTCCTATGCTTTCTAGTGTTTTTAATAGGAATGGGTGTTGTACTTTGTCAAAGGCTTTTTCTGCGTCTATTGAGATGATCATATGGTTTCTGCTAGTTTTGTTGTTGATATGGTCAATTATGCTAATAGTTTTCCTAATATTGAACCAGCCTTGCATTCCTGGAATAAATCCTACCTGGTCATGGTGTATTATTCTCGTAATGAGTTGCTGCAATCTTTTTGCTAATATTTTATTTAAAATTTTTGCATCAATATTCATTAGAGAAATTGGTCTATAATTTTCTTTCTCTGTTTTAACTCTACCTGGTTTGGGTATTAGTACTATATTTGTGTCATAAAAAGAATTTGGTAGGACTCCTTCTTCACCTATTTTCCCAAATAGTCTACAAAGTATTGGAATTAGTTGTTCTTTAAATGTTTGATAGAATTCACATGTAAAACCATCTGGAGATTTTTTCCTAGGGAGTTCGTTGATGGCCTGCTCAATTTCTTTTTCTGATATGGGGTCATTAAGAAATTTCACTTCCTTCTCTGTTAGTCTGGGCAGTTTATGTTTTTGTAGATATTCATCCATATCTCTAAGGTTGTCAAATTTATGGGCATACAGTTGGGCAAAATAATTCCTAATTATTATTTTGATTTCCTCTTCATTAGAGGTGACCTCACCCTTTTCATTTTTGATACTGGTAATTTGATTTTCTTCTTTCTTTTTTTTAATCAAATTGGCCAAAGGTTGGTCAATTTTACTGGTTTTTTCATAAAACCAGCTCTTTGTTTTATTTATTAATTCAATAGTTTTCTTGGTTTCAATTTTATTAATCTCTCCTTTGATTTTCAATATTTCTAATTTGGTATTTAATTGGGGGTTTTCAATTTGCTCTTTTTCTAGCTTTTTCAGCTGTCTGCCCAGATCATTGATCTCCTCTTTCGCTATTTTATTCATGTAGGCATTTAGAGATATAAAACTTCCCCTAAGAACTGCTTTTGCTGCATCCCATAAGTTTTGGTATGTTGTTTCATTATTGTCATTCTCTTGAATGAAATTATTAATTGTTTCTCTGATTTGATCTTTGGCCCACTCACTCTTTAGAATTAAATTATTTAGTTTCCAATTAATTTTTAGCTTATTTTTCCATGGTACTTTATTAAAAATGATTCTTATTGCATCATGATCTGAAAAGGATGCATTGACTACTTCTGCTTTTCTGCACTGGATTATGAGGTTTTTATGCCCTAGTACATGGTCACTTTTTGAGTATGTGCCATGTACTTTTGAGAAGAAAGTATATTCCTTTTTATCCCCATTCAGTTTTCTCCAGAGGTCTATCATATGTGCCTTTTCTAAAATTCTGTTTACCTCCTTAACTTTTTTCTTATTTATTTTGAGGTTAGATTTATCAAGTTCAGAAAGGGGGAGGTTGAGGTCTCCCAATATTATAGTTTTGCTGTCTATTTCTTCCTGTAACTCCCTTAACCTCTCCTCTAAGAATTTGTATGCCTTACCACTTGGTGCATATATGTTAAGCAATGATATTGCTTCATTGTTTATGGTGCCTTTTAGCAGGATATAATGTCCTTCCTTATCTCTTTTAATTAGATCTATCTTTACTTTTGCTTTGTCTGAGATTAGGATTGCTACACCTGCTTTTTTTACTTTAGCTGAGGCACAATATATTTTACTCCAGCCTTTTACCTTAACCCTATGTGTATCCCCCTGTTTCAGATGCGTTTCTTGTAAACAGCATATTGTAGGATTATGGTTTTTAATCCATTCTGCTATCTGCTTCTGTTTTGTGAGAATGTTCATCCCCTGCACGTTCAGGGTTATGATTTCTATCTGTGTCTTTTTCTCCATCCTAATTCCCCCTGTTTATGCTTTTATTTCTCCCTTTCCCCTTCTCCTCCCCAACAAAGTTTTGCTTTTGACCGCCGCTTTCCTCAGTTAACCCTCCCTCTTTATTCCCCTCCCTTATCTTACCGTTACCCACTTGCTACTTCTCCTCTTCCTTCTGCCCTCCCCCCTCCCTTTTTCCCCCCTTTCCCTCCCACTTCCCGTAGGACAAGTTAGATTTCTAAACTTATCAGAGTATGTTATTCCCTTCTTGAACTAGATCAGATGACAGTAAAGCTCAAATACTACTCTTCTCCCTCCCTTCTTTCCCTCTACTATAATATGTTTTTTTTGCCACTTCCTTTGGTGTAATTTACCCTTTTCTACAACCTCCTTACCACTTCCTTCATAGCCCTCCCTTTATATCTCTTATTTATATTTTATATCTTTACATCAGTTAATTTATACAGGCATTCACAACCTATGTATATCCCTTTCATTTGTCACAATAGTTGTACCATTCACAAGAATGACTTATATATGTATATGTATATATATATATATATATATATATATATATATATATATATATATATATATATATATACATAAAAAACATACACAAGATGATATAATCCCACATAAAGATGTAAACAACCTAACCTTATTGGTTAATGACGTTTGTGGGGTTTTTCCCCCTGGTTACCTTTTTATGTCTCTCTTGAGGTTTGTATTTGGAGATCAAATTTTCCATTGAGTTCTGGCCTTTTCATCAGGAAGGTCTGGAATTCCCCTATTTCATTGAATGTCTATCGCCTTGCCTGGAAAATTATGCTTAGTTTTGCTGGGTAGTTGATCCTTGGTTGTAGTCCCAGCTCCTTTGCCCTTCGGAATATTATATTCCAATTTCTCCTGTCTTTTAATGTGGAAGCTGAGAGATCCTGCGTGATCCTGACTGTAGTTCCACGATATTTGAATTGCTTCTTTTTGGCTGCTTGCAGTATTTTCTCCTTGAGTTTATAGCTCTGAAATTTGGCTATAATATTTCTTGGTGTTTTCAGTTTGGGATCTCTTTCAGGGGATGATCAGTGAATTCTTTCAATGACTATTTTGCCCTCTGGTTCTAGGACCTCTGGGCAGTTGTCTTTGATAATTTCTTCGAAGATACTGTCAAGGCTCCTTTTTTCATCGTGGATTTCCGGTAGACCAATAACTCTCAAATTGTCTCTCCTGGATCTATTTTCCAGGTCAGTAGTTTTTCCAATCAGATATTTCACATTTTTTTCTATTTTTTCATTCTTTACATTTTGTTTCATTACTTCTTGATGCCTCATAGATTCATTAGCTTCTACTTGCTCAAGTCTAATTTTAAATGAGTTAGTGTTTACATTTTGCTTTTGAGCCTCCATTTTCAATTGGTTGATTTCACCTCTCAGGGTGTCCTTTTCTCTCTCTAGATTCTGAATCTCCATAGCTATTTCGCCAATCTTATTCTTTAGGGACTTTTCCATTTTTTCCATGTTTTCTTTTACCTCCCTAATTTGGTTTTAAAAATCCTCTTTTAGCTCTTCCAGCAGTGCTTTTTGGGCTGGAGACCAGATCATATTAGCTTTTGAGGTATCTGATGTATCTACCGTGTCATTGCTATCTTCTTCTATGTCGATATTTTGATCCTGCCTGTCTCCATAAAAAGAATCTATTGTCCTCAGTTTTTTTGTGTTCTTCTTCATGTTGGTTCGCCTTTTGCTGGCTTTACAACGAATTTCTATCTGTGGATCTCAGGGCTTTCTGTCCCAGCTTTCTTATTCTGGGGGTTGTGAGTCTAGAATTATAACCTTCAGTTTCCTGAGGTGTGGGGGAGGGGTCTGGCTCCCTGACGTCTCACTCCCTGTGGGTGCTCTCCAGCACTTGCTTTTCAGCAATGGTCTCAGCTGTTTGTTGTTTGAGCTGATGACTGGCGCTTCCCCTGGGGGAGCAAGGTTACCTCTGGGCTCCTGGCTTGGCCCCCTGCCGACTCTTCCCCTCTGGGACTAATGAGCTTCTAGTATTTGTCCTGTGAAGCCCCGCTACTCTCTCCTCTGTTTCAGTTCTCTTTTTTTTTTCCCGAGGAATTCTCTGGGTGAGGGGGGGAGGGGTTAGAGCCGGTTACCTGGCCATTGAGTCTTCTGGAAGTTCAAGAAGCCGAGTTCCTGGGTTTTGCAAGTGTCAGGGCTGGGTGTTTTCACGGCTGGTGGCGTTGCGCTGCCTCTCGTCACTCCCAGAGACTGCTGTCCTGTGTTGGGAGGCCTGGGGATCTCTGCCGGTTTCGGGCGCCCAGCTTTCTCCCAGCCCGTCTCCCACGTGGATTTCCCGGCCAGCCGCTTCCGCCTTGGTCTGGAGCAGCTCCTCACTGAGCACTCTCGAGCCTGCAGGTTCGTTCCTTCGGCCTTTCAAACTCTCCCGGCTCGGAAATTTGCCCCACGCAGACTGCTCGCGGTTTCTGACTCTCTGAAACCTGCTCAAATTCCCTTTTTTTGGGAATCTGACAGACCTTGTGAGAGAGCTCCGGTAAGAGGCTGCCTTCATGCGGCCATCTTGGCTCCGCCCTCATATTTCTGCCTTTCTGCATTGGATTGTGAGGTTTTTATGCCCTAATACATATTCAGTATTTGTGGAGGTGCCATGTACTATTGAGAAAAAGATATATTCCTTCATAACCCCATTCAATTTCTTCTAGAGACCAAGGATATCTAATTTTTTTCTAAAATTTTATTCACCTCCTTAACTTCTTTCTTTTCTTTTTTTATTTTGAGTTTAGATATATCTAGTTCTGAGAGGAGGAAGTTGAGGTATCCCACTGGTATAGTTTTGTTGTCTATGTCTTTCTGTAACTCACTTAACTTCTCTTCTAAGAATTTGGATGCCATACCACTCGGTACAGATATACTTAGTAATAATATTACTTCATTGTCTATTTTACCTTTTGGCATAATGTAGTTTCCTTCCTTATCTCTTTTAATTAGATCTATTTTTGCTTTTGCTTTGTCTGAGATCAAGGTGGCTCTTCCTGCTTCTTTTTTTTTTTACTTCAGCTGAAATAATGTTTTCTACTCCAGCTTTTTACCTTTACTCTGTGAGAACTTGTCTGCTTCAAATATGTTTCTTGTAAACAACATATTGTAAGATTATATTTTTTAATCCACTCTACAATCCACTTCTGTTTTATAGTACTGTACATCCCATTCACATTCATAGTTTTGATTGCTGTCTGTGTCTTTCTCTCCATCCTCTTTGCCCACCACCACCCATCTATACTTTTCTCTCTTCTTTTGCCCTTTCCCTCCTCACTAAAGATTTTATTTTTGACCACCATGTCCCTCCATCTTCCCTCCCTTTTCCCTTACTAATTTTTCCCTCTCTTCTATCCCTCTTCTCTTCTATTTTCCCTTTCCCCTCCTACTTCCTATTGGGTAAGTTAGATTTTTATGCCTGATTATGTTATTCCCTCTTTTAGCCAAATCTGATGAGTGTAAGGTTCAAACAATGCTCATCTGCTTCGCTTCTTTTCCTCTTCTGTAACAGGTCCTCGTGCCTCTTAATATGATATAATTCATGCTTTTCTGCCTCCTCCTTTTGTCTTCTCCCATTATGATCCCTTTTCAATATTTAATTAGATGTTTTATCATCACCTCAAGGTCAATTATACCTATGCCCTCTGTCTATGTATACCCTTCTAAATGTTGTAATAAAGATACAGTTCTCAGGAGTTAGAAGTATTATTTTCCCTTGTAGGTATGTAAGCAGATTGCCCTTATTGAATAACACGTTTCTTTTTGCTTTCCTGTTTACATTTTTTTAACCCTTTTGAATCTTGTATTTGAAGATCAAATTTTCTGTTGAGCTCTGGTCTTCTCACCAGGAAAGTTTGGAATTCCCCTATTTCATTGAATGTCCATCTTCCATGAAAAATTATGCTCAATTTCACTGGGCAATTGATCCTTGGTTGTAATCAAAGCCCCTTTGCCTTACAGAATATCATATTCCAAGCACCTTGATCTTTTAATGTAAAAGCTGCAAAGTCCTACATAATCCTTACACTGGTTCAATCATATTTAAAATGTGTCTTTCTGGCTAGTTGCAATATTTCTCATTGACCTTATAATCCTGGAATTTGGCTACAATATTCTTTGATGTTTTCAATTTGGGATCACTTTCAGGAAGTGATCGGTGGATCCTTTCAATGACTACTTTACCCCCTATTTCTAGGATGTCATGGCAGTTTTCCTTGATAATTTCTTGAAAGATGTTGCCGAGGCTCTTTTTGTTTTACCAAGGCTTTCAGTTAGACCAATAATTCTTAAATTTTCTCTCCTGATTCTATTTTGCAGGTCAGTTGTTTTTGTTTTGTAATGAAGTACTTCAGATTTTCTTCTTTTTTTCATTCTTTTGATTTTGTTTCACAGATTCTTGATGTCTTATAGAGTCATTAGCTTCCACTTGCCCATTCTAATTTTTAATAAATTGTTTCCTTCAATAAGTTTTTGGACCTCCTTTTCCATTTGACCCATTTTACTTTTTAAGGAGTTCCCTTCAGTGAGTTTTTGTGCCTCCTTTTCCATTTGGCAAATTCTATTTTGAAGTAGTTGTTTTTTTACAATATTTGTCCTTCCTTATCTAAGCCATTGATTCTCTCTTGCATACCTTCTATTTCTTTTCCCAGTTTTTCTCCTACCTCTCTTATTTGTCTTTCAAAATTCTTTTTGAGCTCTTCCAAGAAGGCCTTTTGGCCTTGATCACAGTTCATATTCCCCTTTGATATTTCAGATGCAGGTGTTTTGACAATGTTATCCTCTACTGAGTGTGTATTTTGATCTTCCTGGTCATTGTTTCGGTTATTTACTTATGATGTATGTCTATTTCCTGACTTTTAAAGTTGAGCTCTCCTGTTGCAGCATTGGGGTCACTTTCCCAAGCTTTCTGTGCTGGAGGCCAGGCACCTGGTGCCTGGCTTTGTATCCTAGGGCCTCAGTGGCTGGCACCTAGAGACTGTAGGGGTCTGTCAGCTTACCTGGTACTGAATTGGGGGTCACTTAACAAAAAGAACAAGTATGATAACGTTGGGACATTATCCTGTTATCTACAGGACTGCTAAAGTGAAAGTATTTTCTCAAACTAAAGACAGAGTAATTCCGATCAAGAAAGTTACAATGAGTAACAAAGAAATAGGAAATCTAACCCTAATATTAATCATGCCAGCAATAGTCTGAAATGATAGGCAAAGCTGTACCAGACAAACCTGTTTTCATTAATCCACTCATTGTACTTGAACCTTCCCAAGCCTCTTTCCTTTATTGGGCAAGAATGTTACTGTAGTCTTCAAGGTGACTTACACAAGGTCACACACCTAGTTAGTGGCAAAGTAAGGACTATCATTCATTGGCTTCCTCTTTGTTTCTATATGTGCAATAAAGAAAGTTCCATATGGCATGGGACAAAGTTTCCACACATTTAAACTGAGTCTTGATATTCAGTCATCAAAATATCAGAAATTAAGAAAGTAGTTCTGTTGATACTATCATTTCCCGATTCTTTCCATGGACCATCTTTGCCCTAGGTTTCTCCCAAATATAACAACGAAGAGCTTTTTTGAGCTTTGTGCCAGTGAACATACTGGTTCAGAATCCTTTAATTGCTGTTCCTTAGGGAAGTTTGCTGAATTAACAGAGGTGTCATATTTTTATTATACCATCCCAGAAGGAAATTCATTTTAAATAAATTAAATACATGAAAGTAAGGTCAAACTTAATTCTCCTTATAATTCATGTCTATATCATTAAGCTTTGGATATTTTTCAAAGAAGAGGGAAATTTGTATTTATGATAACATTTCTCAATCACACTGAGTCAAAACAATTCTAACTAATTCACACATTCTGAAATAACCTCTAAAAGTAATTATTCTAAAAGGGAAATTCATAACAAAAAGCACTACAAATAATGGCAGGAAATTTGATTCTTAAAGAAAAAAGTAATTTTATTAAATAATAGTCAAAAAACTACCTTAATAATTGATTTGTCAAAACTGAAGCAAGAACATTGGTTAAGGTTTATTTTGTGGATGTGTCTGCAGAGAAATTGTAAGAGTGAGCAAAATTACTTAGAGAGACATCAATAAGGAATATAAAAATAAAGATAGAGTGTTGTTCTCTCCTACAGATCATTAAAAATACCATCTTTAATAACTGCAAGAAAATATACATAATTAAGGAGAAAACATAATGGTATGGCCAGATCTCAAAATAACATTAGTTTGAGTAAAAAGGGTTTCTGTTTTGCCTGTTGCAAAAACACCACAAGGAACCAAAAGATGAGGCTTGATTAGGGCATTCAGCTATTTCAATACAATAAGGAAGTTCTGTGAATTTAATTCTGTCATTTAACAATACTTCATAACCCAAAGGACATAGGTTTAATCAGAGGGTCTGAAATGTAAATGAAGTTCTGACAGTTGTAGATCAAAGACAAGGGAGGAAAGAAAAAACTCCTCTGAAATAAATCTCTGAGGAATCAAGAAGAATCAGACAAACAGTGCTTAACTAAAATAAAGCCATCATATCACAAATTCTCCTAAGTTTATCTTTAGCAAGAGAACCCAGAAGTAGTCTAAAGACAATGCACAGGATTAGTAAGGATTCTTTCAGTGGGTTAATACATTTGGTATTATGAAGGCTGACTTAGTACCGAATAGAAATTGTCTTGATAAGGTGTAGACTAAAAAGACACCAACATCAAAAGGATGCTGAACTCTTTGATGGGCCCAGGAGACACAATCCCTAAATGCTTATTTAAATTACTTACTGATTGCTAATTCTAAAGAGGCAGGTTAATGCTTATATCAGTGCAAAGACCAAATTAGAGATGGGTGACTTAAGATTCATTTAAAAAGCAATCAACTTTGCAGTCTACTTTTAGAGCCCTGGTTATTAGGGAAAGAAAGAAAGGATGTTATACTATTAATTCCATTGCAGCTCTGTTGCCAGATATGGATAACAATTCATCATGACCATTAGGAACTAAATTGAGAACTGCAACAAAATCACTACATCAAGGAAATTATTGTGCAAGATATTGCCTTATTCATTCAGTCTAATGAAAGCATTTTTAATTAACATGTTGCCTTGCAAAATAAGTCACTAGACTTCCAAGTTTCTAGCAACAGAAAGATAGGGGAAAAGAAACATTTGCAGAAAACCTCAGTATGTTGTTATTAAAAAAGCACTGGCCTTAAAGACAGAAATTCTGAGTTCAAATAATTACTCTGACACTTAGTATCTGGGCAACCTAGCACATGTGTATTAACATTTTTTCTAACGCATTTATATTTTAAAGTGTTACATCAGGTACTTTCTGCTGTAGATGAAAAGAGAACCAGGATAAAAATACTATGATTACATCATATTATGGCTCCACTTGTGACAAACAATAGCTCCTCATGTAGCTATATTTACACTGGCTTTGCACGTCTGTTGGCCAAATAGAAAAGAAAATGATGATAGTTGATACAACATTCACTCATTCAGCAAACGGTCATTAAAGATATACTAGAAGCACTATGTCAGAGTAGATAAAGTGGTCTTGGAGTCAGTAAAACCTGAAGTCAAGGCTTGTCTGTGACACATACTGACTATATGACCCAGGGCAAGTCTCTTATTCTCTCACTGACCAAGACAGCTTTTTAAAACTAATTGTTGCTTGTAAGGGCAAGCAAAGTAGGACTTTTTGCCATTTCTTTTCTTTTGGAGTATTTTTCCACAGTAAGGCAATTAAGTGCCTTTGATTGAGTCTTGCATTTGTTTGTTGGAAGCTCCACAACTTTTTGATGACTAGGTCACAAGAGATGTGAAGCCCTTGGTCCCTGATTAAGGGTACGTATACCCAGAGGATAGCCATTGAACTCAGAATGATAATTATAAATTGAGAACTTTCAGAACTGGGGGAGAAGAGGTTTTGCTTTGGGGGCACACTCACTGAAAGAGTATTGGTGTGGAGACTGGGTAGTTTTTAAGGACTGACCCCACCCAGCTTTGAAAACCCAGATGTTGGTGCTTCTGTCTCTGTTAACTGTGTGTGTGTAGCTTCAGTCAGACAGCTAGAAGCCTGTCTGTTGATTTCTGTTATTTGATCTGTTTGCATTTTCTCTGAAGTTCAGGGTGCTTTTTCCCCTGAACTGTGTGAATGATATATTTATTTTTAGTTAAAGTGAGAGTGTAAAACCCTTAAAGTTTCTTTCCTTAGAAAAGCAGATCAAAGAACCTCTACTAGCAGCCCTTCTGTGTGCTGGTGTTATTGGCTTTGCACAGCTACAGTAGCTGCAAGTAGCAACCTTGTGTTATATTGCCAGAGCTAGTGATTATATACACTGGTAGAGGGAATATTCTCAAGAGCTCCCTATGTTGATGAAACTATAGTGTTGGTAGAAAAGATATTACAATAAACACTCCATAAAAGTACTACCCTGATGCAGAATTATGGGATAGAGGTGATACTACATTTTTTTATACATATGACATTGGCCCATAAACCCAGCTGATATTTCCAAGTAGGAAAAGTTTTGAATAAAGAGAAAATGAAGTTTTATCTGCTTTCTGATGACCAGTCTATTTTAGTTAGGAGAGGATCATTAATAGGATGTCCACTAGGTGATAAATTATTTATCCATTGTGATGCATGAAAAAGATAAAAATACAAGAATGACCTCAGGTAAAAGGAACAATTTTTTTTTTAATTAAAAGAACATCTATTTAAGTGTGAATTGGAGTCACATGACCAACAAGATTAGGCAATGTCTCTGATCCTCAGAACCTCTCAGACTTCTGAAAAAGAAGAAATATGCACAAGAGATAAAGCAATTTCAGCAACACCATGTGTAGTTAACTGATAACATCAATATGACAAAACCAATGAACTAACAGTAAAGAAGGGTAATCCTTTTAAGGCATTCACTCTACATTTCATCCTTCACCAGGCAGCAAACTCTTGTAGGGCTACACAAGCTGGCTTGCAAATACCTAAACATTACCCAATTCCTGACCTTATCCCTGTATGATGGAAAGACAAAAGGAAAACCTTGATCAGGCTTGGATTTTATCACTCTTGACTGCAAAAGTACTCATCTGGAGAACTTAGTAATAGAGGAAACTTAAACAGGCCACCAGTGTACATGGTATGGGTAGTGCTCCACTAAGCTAAAGGAAAAGGGGACTAATGACTAGCTGAGCCAGTTCTGTCTGCTCTGGAGTTACCACAGACTACCACTTAACCCCTAAGGCAAAGGGAAATGGCATAGAGGCAATTGATATGTAGAAGAGTCGCAGGACATTGAAAAAGAAAACATTTTAGAGCAAATGGGGGTGTGTGTGGATCATGGAGATTATGGAGAAAGCAAGAGGTAAAAACTGAACAATCAGGGAAATAAGAGAATTCCTACTATGTAGCACTATTTTTATCCTCACTATCATCTACAAGCACTGATAACTTTAAGAGGGAATAGTAGAAATAATATAGTCAGGATGGGGAATCGACAAGGTAAAAGCATAAAACATAATTTAGATAGAAGCCAAGAGGGGCAGAGCCAAGACATCAGTGGAAAGGCAGAGACTTGCCTGAGCTCTCCCCCAAACCTCTCCAAATATCTGTAAAAATAACTCTAAACAAATTCTAGAGTAGTAGAACCATAAAAAAGACAGAGTAAAACAGTGTCCGGAACAAGGTCAACAGGGAAGGTCTGTTGCACCAGGCTGAGAGAGGAGCACAGTCCAACACAGGTTGCTCCAGTGCAGACCTGGCCTCAGCAAACCCAGAGGAGGCCTTGGAGGACTGAATCACTGACAGCTGTGGTTGTTTCCAGACTTCTCAAACCACCAACGTGAAAGAAACTTAGGTCAGTAGGAAAGCTCACTTAGACCACAGTGAGAGAGAAACACAATCCAGCACTGTCCCAGCAGAGTTCTGCCCCCAGCAAACCAGGAGCAGACCTTGGGAGTGAGTGAATCAGCATTCGTGGTGGCGGTGGCAACAGGGGGCAGAGGCTGCCTCCAGGGCTCTCAGCCCACAGATGGTAAGGGGATCAAGCAACTAATAAGAAGGAAATTACAGGGGTCTCTTTTCTGGCATGGATGTAGGATTTTGTTGCTTTGCCTATACTTGGATCTCAGTTGCAGTCCTGGGTGGCAGTCCTGGGGTGAGGAGGAGCACTGGCATAGCAGAGCTGGTAGCAGCAATGGATAATGAACCCTACTCAGTTCCAGGGCAGAAAAGAGTTTTTGTGGTCACCCATAGACCAGAGCAGAAGCCAAAAGGGGAATTAACACCTCTCTTTAGATTATATCACCTTTAAAGAACTGAAAACTTACAGAACCCCTAGAAGTACGTCTGAAAACATCTACACAAAACCCTGAAACTTAGAACACTACACCCCCCAGAGTGGAAGCAGAGCTGTACTTTAAGAAAGAGTTAAAAATTGAGGTAATAGGCTGGGAAAATGAGCAAACAATAAAAAAATACAAAACCTCAGACTATAGAATCTTACTTTGGTGTCAAAGAAGATCAAAACATACACTCACAAGAAGATAATAAAGTCAAAGCTCCTATGTCCAAAGCCTCTGAGCAAAATGGGAATTGATCTGAGGCCATAGAAGAGCTCAAAAAGGGTTTTGAGAATCAGGTAAGAGGAGTGGAGTGAAAAAAAAATGGGAAAAGAAATGAGAGTAATGAAAGAAAATAATGAAAAGCTAGTCAACAGCTTGGTAAAGAAGACTCAAAAATATACTCAAGAAAATAACACCTTAAAAACAGACTAGACAAAATGACAATAGAGGTTCAAAGAGTCAATGAGGAGAAGAATACCTTAAAAAGGAGACTGGCCAAATGGAAAAGGAGGTGTAAAACCTCACTGAAGAAAATAATTCCTTAAAAATTAGAATGGAGCAAATTGAAGTTAATGACTCTATGAGGAATCAAGAAATTATAAAACAAAATCAAAAGAATGAAAAAATAGAAGACAACATGAAATATCTCATTGGAAAAAGCACTGACCTGGAGAATAGATCCAGGAAAGGTAATTTAAAATTTATTGAACTACCTGAAAGCCATCATCAAAAGAAAAGTGCCTAGACATCATCTTTCAAGAAATTATCAAGGAAAAGTATCCTGATATTCCAAAAGCAGAGGGTAAATAGCCATTTAAAAAATCTATCAATTGACTCCTCTCATCAATGCAAAGTACAAAGACGGCTCCAAGGGACTCATGATGGAAAAAGATATGCACACCCAGGGAAAGAATTATGGAGCCTGAATGCAGACTGAGGTAAACTCTTTGCTGTCTTTTTTCCTTCTTTTTTTGGTTCCATTTTTCCTTTCTCATGATTTATTCCCTTGGTTATAATTCTTTTTTTTCTAACTGGACTACTATGTAAATAAGTTCAATGTGAAGGTATATGTACAACCTACATTGTATTACATGCCATCTTGGGGGGAAGGGGGCAGATGAGAGAGGGAGAGAAAATTTGGAACCCCAAAACTTGTGGAATGGAGTGTTGAAACTAAAAATTAAAAAATATATAATTTTAAAAAAAAATCCATCAAATACCTCCTGAAAGAGGTCTCAGAAAGAAAACCCCCAGGAATACTTTAGACAAAGTTCAGAGTAACCTTGTCAAGGAGAAAATATTACAAATGGCTAGAAAGAAAAAATTCAGCTATTCTGAAAACAAAATCAGGAAAACACAAGATTAGCATCTTTCTACATTAAAGGATGAGTGGGCTTGACATATGATATTCCAGAGTTCAAAGGAGCTTGGAATAAAACCAATAATCACCTACCCAGCAAAACTAGTAATGGCATATATTCTGATATATATTCTGATTGCCCCTTACCCCAGTCTGTGCTCCCTTCTGTCACCCCACTCCCCACCAATCCTCTTTCCCCTTACTTTCTTATAGGCAAATAGATTTCTATACCTCATTGCCTGTATATCTTATTTCCCAGTTGCATGTAAAAAATATTTTTTTGAGCATTTGTTTTTAGAACTTTGAGTTTCTAATTCTCTCCCTTCTTCCCTCCCTACTCACCCTCCTTGAGAAGGCAAGCAATTCATCAAAGGCCACACATGTATCATTATTCAACAGACTTCCATAATAGTCATGCTGTGAAAGACTAAATATATTTCCCTCCATCCTATTCTGTCCCCTTTTATTCAGTTTTATATCTTGACCCTGTCCCTTTTCAAAAGTGTTTGCTTTTGATTTCCTCCTCACCCCATCTGTCATCTCTTCTATCATCCCCTGTCTCTTATCCCCTTACCCTCCACTTACCTGTAGGATGCCCAACTGAGTGTGTGTTATTCCCTCCTTAAGTCAAATGTGATGACATCAAGATTCACTCTTTCCCTTTCACCCGCCCACTCTTCCCTTGCCATTTTTATGAGATAATTTAATCCATTCTATCACTCCTTTACTTGTTCTCCCAATATATTCCCCTCTCACCCCTTAATTTTGTTTTTGTAGATATCATCCCTTCATATTCAACTCACCCTGTGCCCTCTGTCTATATATATATATATACATACATATTACATATATGCATGTATATTCCCTTCAGCTACCCAAATACTGAGAAAGGTCTCATGAGTTACAGATATCATGTTTCCATGTAGGAATGCAAACAAAATGGTTCAACTTTAGTAAGTCCTTTATGATTTCTCTTTTTTGTTTACCTTTTCTTGCTTCTCTTGATTCCTGTATTTGAAAGTCAAATTTTCTATTCAGCTCTGATCTTTTCATTGTGAAAGCTTGAAAGTCCTCTATTTTATTGAAAATCCATCTTTTGCCCTGGAGTATTATACTCAGCTTTGTCGGGTAGGTGATTCTTGGTTTTGATTCTAGATCCTTTGACTTCAGAATATCATACTCCAAGTCATTAGATCCCTTAATGTAGAAGCTGCTAGATCTTGTGATATCTTGATTGTGTTTGCACAATACTCAAATTGTTTCTTTCTGGCTCCTTGCAATATTTTCTCCTTGACCTGGGAATTCTGAAATTTGTTTACAATATTCCTAGGAATTTTCTTTATCAGATCTTTTTCAAGGGAATATCAGTGGCTTCTTTCCATTTATATTTTACCCTCTGGTTCTAGAATATCAGGGCAGTTTTCCTTGATAATTTCTTGAAAGATGATGTCTACACTCTTTTTTTCATCATGGCTTGCAGGCAGCCCAATAATTTTTAAATTATCTCTCCTGGATCTATTTTCCAGGTCAGTGTTTTTTTCATTGAGATATCTCACATTGTCCTCCATTTTTTTTTCATTCTTTTGGCTCTGTTTGATAATTTATTGATTTCTCATAAAATCACTAGTTTCCACTTGCTCCAATCTAATTTTTAAGGTAGTATTTTCTTCTGTGGACGTTTAAAGCTCCTTTTTCATTAGGTTAATTCTGTCTTTTAAGGCATTCTTCTCCTCATTGGTTTTTTGGACTTCTTTTGCCATTTGAGTTAGTCTATTTTTAAGGTCTTATTTTCTTTAGTATTTTTTTGTGTCTCGTTTAGGAAGTTGTTGATTTGTTTTTCATGATTTTCTTGTATCACTCTCATTTCCCTTCCCAATATTTCCTCTACTTCTCTTACTTGATTTTCCAAATCCTTTGTCAGCTCTTCAATGGCCTGAGCCCAATTCATGTGTTTCTTGGAGGCTTTTTATGTAGGCTCTTTGACTTTGTTGGCTTCTTTTCACTGTATGTTTTGGCCTTCTTTGTTACCAAAAAAAGAATCTATAGTCTGAGTCTGAGTCCTTTCATACTGCTTACTCATGTTCCCAGCCAACAACTTGACTCTTGAGCTTTTTGTCAGGGTATAAATGCTTTTAAAGTGGATAGTGCTTTGTCCCAACCTTCAGGGGTCTCATGCTGCTGTTTTCAGAGCTACTTCTACTCCACAGTTACCACAAGCTCTGCAGCAGCACTGTTTCTCCTCCCCAAGAAACACACAATGAGGACAGTGACCCAGATCCAAGCAGGCAAAGAAACAGAACCTTGCTTCTGTGCCAGCAAAGTGCTCCCTGCGCTCCCACTCTGATCTGCTGCTTGATTTCTCCCACAGTGTGGGCCAAGGAGTCCAGAAGGAGCTGCTGCTGCAGCTCTGGAAGCAGCCACCAGAGATTCCTTCTGCTGCTACCCACCATCCCCATTGCTGGCGCTAGACCATGCAATTCTCTCACCCAGATCCAGCCATTTTACCACTGACTCGCATGTTGTCTTTGGTGTTTGTGGGTTGAGAATTCTAGTAACTGTCACAGTTCAGTGATTTATGGCCCTGATGTTTGCTCCACTGGATTTACTCCCAGCCTGGTCTGTCCTGGTGTGGTCCATGGTAGGCTGTGCTCTGCTCCCAGACCCTTCCTAGTGACCATCCAGGCTGTTGTGGTTTGGAGACCTGCTTCCTTCTGTTATTTCATGGGTTCTGTAGCACTACAATTTGTTCAGAGACATTTTTACAGGTGTTTGGAGAGGCTTGTGGGAGAGTTTAAGGGAGTCCCTGTTTTCTAGCTACCATGTAGGCTCTGCCCGAGAAATATATTTTTTAAAGAAAGAGACAAAGAAATCTTAAGTTGATAAGCAAAACATGTTAATAGGGAGGTTAGAAAGTAGAATATTATTTGTCTACTAATTTGAGAGAAAAAAGAGTTAGCTATTAAATAACTAGATAAAAGAAGGAAGACCAATGAATTGATATATTAATCAAAACTCCAAAACTAGGAAAAGGATTAATAACTAGCAAGGTTAAAATGGGCTTGAGTTTGAAAGGACTACAATTAACGGGAATTGTGTTCCCTTAAAATATTCTAATACAAAGTAAAGATAAATTGAAAAAATATATAAAACTAACTCATAAATTTAGTTGCAAATAGATTCAACAATCCAATGAAATAAAGTAAAATTCTTCACCCTTCTGTTTAAAAAGAAAGAAAGAAAGAAAGAAAGAAAAAGTATATCTTTTAAAAAACACATACACAATTAAAATGAGGAGTTGGAAAAAAATTGGGTATCCATTGAATCCAAAAATGTTACATGTAACAGTTGGCATTGATTTTATTAAGCAAAGAAATCAAATACTCCCAATGTAAAAAAAAAAAAAAATTTCTTAAAGTGTCTTACACATTGCTTAGAAAAGCCAAGTCTATGAAAGTTAGTCATCACAGATACCTTGTATCTGTAATTGAGTTTAATGTTCTCCTGATTCTTCTACCCTCACTCAACATCAGATAATATAAGTCTTTCCAGGTTACTGTGAAGTCCATCTCCTCCTCATTTCTTATAGCACAATAGTATTCCACTATATTCATATACCACAAGTTGTTTAGCCATCCCCAAGGTTCTAAGATAGCTCCAACAGACTCATGATGTAAAAGGCTACCCACATCCACAGAAAGAATTATGGAGTCTGAATGCAGATTGAGGCAAACTATTTCCTCTCTCCTTTTTTTAATTTTTTTTTAGTTTATTTTTTGGTTTTGTTTTTTCTTCCTCATGGTTCATTCCATTGATTATAATTTGTATTTATAATTTGACTGTAGTGAAAATAATTTTAATATGAAGGTATATGTAGAACCTATATGAGATAACATGTTGTCTTGCCAGGGTGGGGGAGGGGAGAGAAAGGGGGTAAAATTTGGAACTCAAAAACTTGTGGAACTGAGGGTAGTACACTAAATATAAAATAATAATAATTTTTAAAAGTGCCTTACCCAATACCACATCTCTCCTGTCAGATTGGCTAAAATAACAAAACAGGAAAATGTTAAATGCTGGAAAGGATGTGGGGAAATTGGAACATTATTACATTGCTGGTGGAGTTGTGAGCTAATCTAGCCATTTTGGAGAGCAATTTGGAACTATGCCCAAAGGGCTATAAAAATGTTCATACCCTTTGACCCAGCAATACCACTTCTAAGGTTGCATCCCAAAGAAATCACACAAGAGGGAAAAGGACCCATATGTACAAGGATATTTATAGCGGCTCTTTTTGTGGTAGCCAAGAATTGGAAATCAAAGGGATGCCCATTAATTGGGGAATGGCTTAACAAGCTGTGGTATATGAAGGTAATGGAATACTATTGTGCCATAAGAAATGGGGATGATACGGACTTCGTAACAACCTGGAAAAACCTACACGACATAATGCTGAGTGAGAGGAGCAGAGCCAGGAGAACATTGTACACAACCATAGATATACGGTTTCCATGAGGACCAACCCTGACATACTTCGCTCTTCTCAGCAACATAAGGTGCAAGGACAACTCCAGGGGACTCATGATGGAGAATACTATCTTCATCCAGAGAAAGAACTGTGAAGTTTGAATACAGATCGAGGCGCAATACATGCTTGCCTTTTTTGCTTCTCTTTTGTTTTTGTTTTTGGGTTTTTTTTTTTGGTTCTGTCTCTTCTTTCTCATGATTCATTCCATTGGTCATAATTCTTCTCCACAACTTGACTAGTGTATAAATTAATTCAGTGCGAAGTTATATATGGTAGTTATATGAGATTCCAGGCTATCTTGGGCAGGGAGGGGGGAGGGAGGGGAGAAAATCTAGAACTCAAAATTATGTAGAACCATGTGTGGTAAACTAAAAATAAATAAATAAATTTTAAAAAAAAGTTCCTTACCCAGAAAGGAACCATAGACAACAAACCAATATGTCAATATTAAACTTATGTGTTCCAAGTGTCTAAGTATCTTAACTCATAAAAGGAAAAATATACTGTATTATTTGAAGACATATGAATTAATTCAACAGAGGTAGGAGATTTCTATTCTACTTTCTCAGTTTGCAGCAAATCTAGTGGAAGTATAAGCAGAATGGAAGATATAAGTTGAACAAATTACTGGAAATCTAGTGCTAAAAGACTTGTTGCAACTTTTAAAAGGGACCGTCAAAGAATATACAGATTTCCCAATGCGACATAAAATTTAAAATAAATGACAATGCATTAGGGCACAGAAATATTCCAAACAAATCTTAAAAGGCACAAATAGGAAACATATTCTTTACAGACCTTAATGAGATTAAAAACAGTTAAAAAAAGTTTTGGGAGAGCAAATAAAACACACAAATTCAATTGGATACTTAGCAATGGAATTTTAAATATCGAGGGGAGCAAAGAACAAAACATAGAAACGATTAATACCTAAGTGAAAGAAAATGGTAATAAAGAAATAACATCATTTAGTATACACATAAAATAGGAGTCAGGGGACAAATCTCTCCACAAACATGCTAATATCTCTCTAGAAACACAGAAAAGGAGATGATTAATTGAAAATTTATTAAAAATAAGAATATATAAACAATCTTAAGATAACCTCAAATGAGGATATTTTAATAATTAGAGAAGAAATTAATTGGAAATCCTATATTTATGTATGTGTGTATGTGTATGTGTGTGTATGTGTGTGCATATGTATACACACCTGTATCTATATACATATCTACATATCTTTATATATCTCTATCTATCTATCTATCTATCTATCTATCTATCTATCTATCTATGTGTATCTACATCTATCTATCTATCTATCTATCTATCTATCTATCTATCTATCTATCGGTAAATAAACCAGAGGAAATATGTGTATTGAAAAAAAGAACGTAAATTTATAGCTAGAGGACCTGTACTCATATCTGCCTCCACTACTTACTTTTTTGTGACCTTGAGCAAGTCCTTTTAACTATCTGTGCCTATTCTTCAAAATAAAAGACTTTGAATTGATGATCTCTAAGTTCCACTTTTAACTCTTCATGTATAATCCATTGTTTGGGGCTCTCTCGCACTTCAATATTGATGGTTGTAGAATTGTATCATGGGGGATCAAGATTTCTCACATTTAAAAAAGTAATCTATATACCTTAATTCAATTTCTTGTATTGTAGTGGATAGAGTGCCACGTGGAGAGTCAGGAAGACCAGACTTCATATCTGAGGACAGACACTTACTAACTGGGTGATCCTGGGCAAATCATTTAATCATGTTTGGCTCAGCTTTCCTCAACTATAAAGTGAGCTGGATATGGAAATGCCAAACTACTCCATTATCTTTGCCAAGAAAATTCCAAATGGGTAACAAATATTCAAACATGATTTAAAAAAAACCCTTACCACTGCTTATTATTACACAAAGATTCTCATATAATAAGTTTATATACTACATAATAAGTTGATATACTACAAGAATAAGTGGACCATATTCATACAGACTCTCATAAATTAAAGGAAATTAAAAAATTACAGTGAAGTGGAAGGACAGAACACCAGTTCTCCTTGTAGAGGATTGTGTTGGCAGAGTTGCTTTTATTGTTCACTCAAGGGCAGCATGAGGCCTAATTTAATCAGACATTTTGATATTTTACTTTGAAGACTCAATGTAGGAACATGTAAACAGATGGAATTAGCAACTCCTAGTGAATAACAAGATGAAGCTAGATAGGACAAGTTTGTAGTGGACCTAATAAGCACAGTTCATCCAGAAATGTTTGCCAACCCTTGAGCTGGAAAAAAAAAAAAGCAATCAGAAGAAGTTAACAAATAAAGAGAATAGAGAAAAGGGAGCAAAAGAGGTGAAAGATTCTTGTTTTTACCCTATACAACTCTTTAAATAATAAATTTCTAACACCTTAGTTTGGATAAGCTTATCAGTGGGATTGCCTCTCAGTATGTGTGGGGAAGAGGAGATAATACTATGGGAAACAAGAGCTACTAGGTGTCTGTGGAGGGAAGTTTACTTAAAAAAAGAAGAAGTCTAGGTTGGAGATATAAATGAGTGAACAGTTTAGGGACCTGTAGTAGGCAAAGTTCTACTTTTTAATATATAATCTACCCACTCACACTAGCCTTTTGGATCACCAGAGAGGCAACTACACTGAGGGTAGCCTGTGGAACCACACCTCAAAAACTATACTATACTAGCCACCACAAACCATGTTTCCCATTAACAAACAGCCAGGAGGCAATCAACACATGCACACACACGCACACACAAAGAATTATAGTTATAAAAATCTTCCCCTCCTTAAAAATGTGAGAACTCTTTCACAATTACACATCATGTCAACGGATAGACTGACAACTTGTAACTCAAGAATTACAGGGCTTCAGTGTCCTTTCTTTCTTCAAAACTGCAGGGTCCTGATATTCCTTCTTTCCTTGTAAACTCATCATGAAGTTAACTGACAGGCATGGAGTCTCTGCTGGATGTGCTGTTTTACTGGTCTTGCCAATCCTAAGACAAGGCAGTTCTGCTTGATAGAGTTCTTTAACTGAGTTTGCTCTTCATAGAGCCTAGCATCTCTCCTGTGTGAGCCAAACTACTCTCCAAGGCTTTATTCTTAAATAGCAGCTGCAGTCCATCACCTCCAGCCTCAGGCTCAGTTGCAATCCTGGTTTGTGGTATTGTTTTACTCTTTGAGAAAGAACAGAGGCTCTTAAGTGAGGACTGTCAGAAACTTCTCCAAGTCTGTTCCCTCAGGGACTCAGCTCTCTGGCTGGCCAACTCCCTGATGATACAGAACAGAACTTTACCATCATCTTTTGACAACATTACTTGGTTTGTGTTACTATCCAGTAAAGTTCCCAAATCTTCATTATCTGAGTAGGTCAAAATCAGGCAATGAACACTTACCCAATAAATACCAAACAGTGTTGCGGTTGAGGGATATACTTTTAAACATTAACTTTAAGCTTTTCCTTCTGGTCTATGCAAATGAGTTCCTAGGGGAAAGATAGGGAGTTCATTTATGCTCTGGGAGCAAAATCATCATCTATGCTGGACTTTTCACATACTAATCAAAATTCATATCTTGCATGTAGCACAAATGAGCCTTCTTCAAGTTTTATATCCTTTACCAGGCAGAGGATGAACTGATCAAATGTGAAAAGGGGGTCTTTATCTTAAACAGCAAACTCACTGTGAGTAGAACTCACCCCTGTATCTCATGGCCTCTGTACTTAGCTCTTAGACCCTGACAATATACTGAGTTATAAAATATTCACATATATAATAATTTTTCTAAAAGGCCATGATTTCTTACTTTTATATCATGTTTAAAGGTTTACAATGCACTTTATAGACCATGAATGACAAAAAAGCATTTTTTTCTTCCTCTCCCACCTTCCCTCTTTCTCCTCCCTCTCCCCCTCCTCTCTCTCTCTCTCTCTCTCTCTCTCTCTCTCTTTCTGTCTCTCTCTCAACTATTTTGAAGAGCAAATAAGGAAAAAAAAACCTCTCCTGCCCTCAAAGAGCTTATATTCTAATAAACAGGGACAACACATATATGTGTACAGATTAGAGAGAAGCACTTTGATCCACAAGAGAGTGGGAGTTAGGAGAAGAGATTAACATACATCTTCAAGAAATAATGGAAAAATTGATTTTAACATAGTAATGGAATTGCAAAGAGGATTTCAGGTGAGTGTCATCAAAGCAAACTGGGGCCTGAAGTAAAAAAGGTAGAAGAAGAAGCAATAAATAACAGTGTCCTGAAAACCCATAGCAGAACTAATATCGAAGGGGAGAGGGTGGCAGTACTGTCAAATGCTAAAAATAGTTCAAGAAGCATGATGACAGAAAGGGACCATCATATTTGGCAATTATAAAGATCTTTGGTAACTTTGAGGAAGGCATTTTCAATTGATTGATGAGAGTGGAAGCCATATTGCAAAGATCTGAGAGATAAATAATATAAGAGGAAATGGAGGCCACTTAATTAGACATTCTTCACTCTCATCTCCCTTTCCCCCTCTCAGGCATCTGTCTGTAAAATAGAGATGAGATATAGAATATAACTTGAAAATGTGATAAGATCTAATGAGAGTTTTGTTCGCGAATGTCTGATATGGGAGTATTTGTTGGTAGCAAGGGAGGAACACATAGGTAGAGGAAAAATGAAAGAAAAAGACATTGAAAGACAAAGATAGAACCAGAGACAGAAAATAGAGACACTGATGCAGCAAAAGATGAACAGATGAAGTGAGATTAAGGAACTGGAGTAAATACTAGGGGATAATGTCAAGGTGTTATGAGATATAGAGAAGATGAGAAGAATGAGCTCTTGGTGAATGGCCTCTCTTTTAGGTAAAGCATGAACTAAGTTTCTCAACAGAGGAGGTGAGGAGAAGGTGACATGGAAGTACAGATAAGAGGAGAAATTTTGGAACAGCCACTTTGGAGAATGAGATAGATAATCCATTAGAAAGGACTAAAAAAGTCATGTACAAACAATAAGGGCTGAATTGAGTTTAGATAATACAAATTTATAGTGGAACCAGTCAGTCCTACTGCCTGACTTCCTTCAAAAGCAATGGAGGCAGATTTTGGAAGTAATACAAGCTTAGGGTTTTTCAAGGAATGTAAGAAAGCAAGAGATTCAAAGCAGAGAAGAATTGAATTGATTAGCTAAAAAGGTCGAGACCAGGAAGAGAGGAAATGAAACTGGAACAAGAGAGCTATCATAAGAATGTCCTGAAGGTTGGGGTGATTGTTGATATTACCTAAATCTCACATCATATCGATCAAACCATCAATTATATATATATATATATGTATATATATATACATATATATAATGTATATATGTATATATGTATGTATATATATGCACACACATATATATGTATATATATACACACACACACATGTACACACAACATATACCTATACGTATACATATGTATGTGTATGTATGATGCAAAATAATCAAAATGATGATAATGATGATCCTGAGGTTAATTTGGGGAAACATAAGGTCGAGGATCTGTATCAGTAAGGCAAGATTCACAATATCAATGGTGACCATGAATATGCCTATATAGTTTGGAATTACAAAATGTAAGAGACTGTCTATATAGAAGGCAGAGGAAGTAACGCATTTATTCAGACATCAGATGATCAAATCACAAAACCAATAATTTCATTTTGACATAAGAACAATTTTTTTCTAAAACCAGCAAGTCTGCTTCAATGTAATAGCAAGGAAATTAAAACACAATATCACAGCAAGGAGCCAAGCCATCCTGTCACCTTCGCCTGTGCTAGGGCCTTCCCGTAAACATTCATGAATGAATCCTAACTGTCCCCTTGCCTGCATCATCCCTTCCTGAAGTTATTAAAGCCCTTGCAGTTCTCAGAGCCCTTCCAGTTCTCTCTTTGCTTTTGTATTTCTCTCTCTGTCTCTTTCTCCTTGGACTGAATTCTTTGCAGCTCTCTCCACTTTTGAAGTTCTATCTTCTTCAAATCTCTCTCTACTCTGAGGTTAACAGATATGCTCAGGTAATATATACCTCTTTAGGGCCAGAGGGCTTCACACCTAATCAGCAAAAGGGTGAGGACCTGGGGCTTAACACCCAATAAGAAAAAGGGTGTGGGCCTTGCTATAAACAAGCCTTCCATAATCAAGCTTCCCTTAACTAGCTCCACCTGAGGCCTGTTAAGGGGATGAGTGGGTAGGGAAGATCTTTCATCACATTAGCAGCACAAGATCTCTGGGAAATTTTTTAAAGTATAAATAAAGGGGATTAACAATACCAGAGTTCAAATTTTACTACACAATAGTAAGCATTAAAATAATTTTGTGTTAGTTTTAAAAATAGAAAAGTTAAACATTAGAATAGGTTAGGTAAATGAAATCTAAAAGCAATTAAATATCTTTATTTAATAAACAAGGGAAATCAACTATTTGGACAAGTAACACCTATGTGATTTTTTTTTAATCTCAGAAAACTGGAGAGCAATCTGACTTATATTAGGTATAGGTAGACTGAGACAGCTCTCTAAAAATAAAAGAAGCAAAAAATTAGGGTGATAAAGGGCCAGAATCTTGTCAATTATATATCAGTAATTCCAGAAAGCATCGTAGATGTGGACCAAAATTTTATCTAAGAGTTTATGAATTATGCTTTTACATCTCTACTTCATCTTCTGGGTATGCAAATATCTCCTTTACTCCTGCATTCAGCATGGTCTTCAATGGAGAATAGATTAATTACTAATTTATTCAAACAAGCTATTAAAACTGATTATTGAGAAACTTCCAAATGTGTATCAGAGTCTTTACTTTCCTGAAAGATAGGATAGTAGTAAAAAGACTTTTCTTGATTTTATGAGGCTTGCACTTTCATTGGAGAGACACATTTGCACACATGGTGTAATTAGGGAATAAGACAATATGATTACCACAGCCCCCGAAAAGGCTAAATTATATGATACACCTAGGTTCATAGACCAAGCTAGAAGGACCTTTACAGGTCTTCTATCCCAGTCTATTCACTTTATATTTGGGGAAATAGGTTCATTGGGATTAAGTAAATTGCTTATACACAGCTAGGAAGAACTAAAATTATGATTTGAATACATGTCGTCTGATTCCCAATCCAGTGTGCTTTATCTTTTAATATAGTGTCTCTCATGGTAATATAGATGGGGGTTAGAGAAGAGAGAGAGAAATATAGGCCATTTCCATAATATAAGCTTTATAAAAGAAGCAAGGAATAGGTTTGTCATTAAAGAATAAATAGAATGTGGATTATTCAAGAAGATGAATAATCAGATTATTTTAATAGGATAGTAAAATGGGCAGATCTATATGAGCAAAAGTGAACTTAATAATAACAAAATTGACTGTATGTATGGATTATCACAAATTGAGTAACACAATTAAAGATACTAGATTATTGGCTATGAATAAGGTCACCATGTGACTCAATGGATTAATTGATGTCCCTGTAGTCCAAAGGACTTGAGTTCAGATTTAGACTCAAACCCTTACTAGTTGGCTGACCATGGGCAAATTTGCCTCAGTTTCTTTACCTGTAAAATGAACTGAAGATGGAAATGGCAAACTACCCCAGTATCTTTGTCAAGAAAACCTCAAAAGGGGTCATGTAGAGTTGGACAAGACTACAAAATGACTGAACAACAGCATGGTAACTTAACCTTTGGATCAGTATTCCCTTTGCATCCCTTTGTCTACATTTCAACATAAATCACTTAAATTTATGGAAAAAAATTTCCTGTACCAATGTAAATTAGAAAAAAAATCAGTGATTAAAATAATGACATGATATAACATGCCAAAAATTCTGGAATGCAAAGTACGCAATCCATAGGGGAAGCTTTATATCTCTGAACTGTCATAGCAACAGAAAAGAAAAACCAAGAACTTGAACATGCAAAATGAAAAAAAAAATCAATACATAAATAACCTTCAAACAATTATTTTGTTAGAAATCCTAAAAATCAAAATTGAAAACATAGGATATCAAGGTAAAATCGAGTCATTTTAATGTGAATAACTTCAATTAGGTGGTTGATAAGAAGCTTTTCTGCTCAAACATTCAATAGTCAATTATATACATTATATGTATAATCAAAGTATTATCTAGCTAGCTAAGACAGATTGTCCACCTAGCTAATAATGTTTTAATCATAAACAAGGTATAACTTTGAACCAGTTATGTAGATTCTATAAATCTACATAAAAATCAATAATTATTTTATAAACATAATTTAGAGTCTCCTTAGGGGACTATTTTATAAAACTAACATTCATTTAGAAGTTAAAAGCTTGTACATTTGTTTAAAAATCAGTCTTATTTTAAATTTACAAAATCTGAGTTGATTTTTCTATAATAAAATAAATGTAAATATAATCATGATAAAATTATTTATATAATACATATAGATATGTTACCGATAGAAAAAAACTTAAATAGTGATAGTCATGCTCAATTATTTTTAAATGATCAACTCTAAATAATGAATAGAAAATGGATGCTAAAATTTCTTACATTGAAGGATGGCAGTATGTTTTAAGGGATTTTACAATATTTATAAATTTGATTAGAAAATGAATTTTTTTTAAAATTTCCACATTTGGACCTAAAATAAGCCAATAAGCTGATAAAAGTATTTGAGAAAACTCTATAGTTTATATATATATATATATATATATATATATATATATATATATATATATATATATATATACAGAGAGAGAGAGAGACAGAGACAGAGACAGAGAGACAGAGAGAAATTTTTCACTCAATACAAGTTAGAAGTTTAAATTAATCATCATGATGAAATAAGTCTATGAAATATACATGAAAAAATTAAAAAGTACACCAGGTGAGCATCTTCTCAATTTTATACAGTTTATCCCTAATCAAATACAAGTAGGAGGTAATAATTTTCAACCGATATGGTAATGGCAAGAATCTCAGAACATATTACTTAAGACCAAGAGAAGTAGTGTATTTCTCATAATGTAGAACTTTATTTAATGATCCACTTTTTGATGACAGTCAGCTAGGCGATATAGTGGATAGAGTCAGGAAATCTGGAGTAATATGTCAGGAAGACTCCTCTTTCTGAATTCTAATATGGTCCCAGACACTTACTAGCTGCCTGATTCTGGGCAGGTCACTTTACCCCTATCTGCCTTAGTTTCCTCATCTTTAAGCTTTGAGCTGGAGAGGGAAAAGACATACCACTCCAGCACCTTTGCCAAGAAAACCTCAAATGTGTTCACAAAGAATCAGACATTACTGAAAAAAATAGTGAAGAAACTAATTGCCAGTAAAGTTCCATACATCAGTTTGCCCTGAGGGAGGTTTTAGCACTTGAAGCATCCTTCAATTTTGGACTAGAAGAATGAAGAGGGAAGGAACTATTAAACATATCAAGTCAATCGTCCTCAGATGAGGGCATAGAAGGAAAGGAACTTTGAAAGACTTCAGGAACCATTACCCATCTCTATAATTCTAAAATATAATGATCCTTTGCCATTGTAATGTCATGCTGCCCCAGTAATACCATCAGAATATTGATGGAACTAATAAAATTATGACAACTATGTATAATCAGTTGTTTTCATTCTCTAATAAGCATAATTTAAAGTGGTATTGTTTTAATAAACTCTATAGAACCTGTAGGAGGACATAAAAAGATAGGATGGACAGGTTTATATGGATTGTTATGTTGTAATGGCAAGCAAAGTGGGACTTTTTGTTGCCTTTTGTTTTGGAGTGCTTCTCTGCAGGAAGACACTCAAGTGCCTTTGAGTGATTGAGTCTTGCCTTTGTTTGCAGGAAGGCCCACACACTTTTGCTAATTAGGTCACAAGAGATATGAAGCCCTCGAGAGGTCTAAAGCTCTCTGACTCTGAAGAAGTTTATGTATCCTCTGAGGTTATTATTTTGTTTGAGGCTCACTCATTGGAAGAGGGTTGGTATGGAGACCCTGGGTAGGCATTAAGGAAACCGCACCCCCCCAGCTTTGAAAACCCAGCTGTTGGTGCTTCTCTCTCTGGTAACTATCTATACATAGCTTTGGTCAGACATCTAGAAGCCTGACTGTTGATTTGTGTTATTTGCTCTGTTTATATTTTCTCATTTGTAATTTCTGTTTGCATTTGCTCTGAAGCTCAGGATGCTTACTTTTTCTCCTGAACTAAGTGAATGATATATGTATGTTTAATTAAAGTGAGATTGTAAACTTCTTAAAGTTGCTTTCCTAAGAAAAGCAGATCAAAGAAACTGTGCTATCAGCCTCCCTGTGTGCTGGTGTTGTTGGTCTTGTTATTGGCCTTACACTGCCACAGTAGGTGCAAGTAGCATTGTTGTTATATATCTGCATCTTTGAATAGAGCAGAGACATTGATACAATCACAGAGGATTATTTGAGTGTTTGGGTTTACATCTGTCTGAAGCTCTCCATCACCAAATCTCAAAGATATACTATTGAGTGCACATCAAACAATACCACTTAAACATTTGTACAAGAAGCCTTAAATATAAATTTCTGGAAATCAGGTATAAGTTGGATTAGATAGCCACCAATGTCCTTTCCTACATCAAAATTCTGTTATTCTGTTATCTTAACAACAGTGTGTCATTGGCAGCAATACCAAAAAAGAATTCTAAATTGCAAGGAAAATATAAATTTGCCCAATTAGAATTTAGAAATGATTAGATGCCACAGAAATGAAATACATATAGTTCTTCAGTGCCACCTGATATACCAAGAAAATTGTCTATAACACTATTTAGAAATATTTGCAATGTCATTGTAAAGTGGTGAATGTTCCTGGCCGTTACCCAGGTTTAACCACTGATATGGAGACATGATTCATTTATTTTTTTTTATAAAATATCCATGATGACATATAGTGGACTAACACAAAAAGGGAGGATATTCAACCATAATACTTATAGAAACACTTTTTGTAGTGACAAAGAACTGGGAATAAAGTAAATGCCCATAAGTTGTGCAATATTTCTCTCCAGGTTGTTACTCTGAGTCTCTTCTAGACTTTCTCTACTATTATCCTTCATCTTAGAAGCTCAATCAATCCCTAGAATTCACACATTGGAAGTGTCCTGTTGCCTCCTCATTTCATTGGCTGATTCTTTCCAGATCCTCTATTTTAAGGAGGAGTCCCAGGCCAGTCATGCACTCATTCTTCTCCAAATTGTCATCCTGACTCTGACAGGCTTGCCCTGCTCCCCTATGCCAATTATCTTCACCTTCCTCCACCCTTTTTCACCTTCTCTTAATGTGTTATCTTCCCTGAATAGATTGTTAGGGCAAGGACCATTTTTTTCTTTTTGTTCTTACTCACATTGTTAATACTGAGCACAGTGCCTAGCATATGTATGTGCATATAGCTAGTGCATAGCAGATGTATGATAAAGACTTGTTGAGAGACTGACAGAATGATCAAATTATAGTACTTTAATGCAAAAGAGTATGCTATAGTCATGATAATAAATGAATATGATGTAAACTGGTAGGCAGAGGAAGATTTATATGAACTGATGTAAAATAAAGCAACTTATTCAAAGAACAATATAAAACAACGCAAATGAAAAGATGAAAAATGGCAACATTGAAACCGAGTGAAATGAAACTTTAATTCACAATTTGACCTTAAAGAAATGCATACACCTTCTTGCCTTTCCGGCAATAGTAGAAAATCCTGAAGGTCCAAAACACCATATATTGGCAGATTTTGTTGGTTCTTTTGAAGTTTCTTTCACTTTCTTTTAAATTCTTTGTTGTAAGAGACGGCTTTTTGGTCAGGGGAGGGGAAGAATTATATTGAAGAGTGAGGGCAATATAAATCCTTCCAAAATCATTACTATTTTTAGCAAAAAAGTATTTTTTTGCTTTTTAATTTTTTTAAAAGACGTTTTTTTCACAAGTGACTATGCATGAATGAATAAATTAGTGAAAATTAAGTAAAATGCATTTATTAAGCCTTTACATGTTCTAGGATCTGGGTTAGGTGCTAGGAATGCAAATATGGAAGAGAAAGAAATCCCATGCTCTCAAGGAGGGAGAATACAGAGGGAGAAAATGAATAGAGGAGTATTGGCCATTCAAAGGAATTTTGGTCTAGCAAGTCACAGGGACAGTAAAAGGAGCCAGAAGACAGTGGAATATCATACCCTTTCCAGAAGCAGTGGTGAAAATATTTAGTTACTGTTCCCAGACCAAGAGATGGAAAGAGAAGGATGAGGAATGGGAGTGAGGGTTCAGGCCTATGTATATTGCAGCAGAGCAGATGACTGCAACAGATGACTGGATGGAATGTGAAGCATAGTCTGGGGACAGCTAGATATGGTGGGTATGTATGGGAAAAGGAAGTTTCGTGAAATACAAGATAAATTGAATAACTGCTAGACTGATTATTTTATTTTACTTGAATTCCTCGAAATCCCACAAGATGTATACATTCCAGGTAGAAAGTGAGAGCAGTGCAAATTCAAAGCTATTGATCTCTTAACCTAAATTTCAGTTTTCTGTGAATGATGATCTTCAAATGCATGCTTTAAAACTAGATCTCTTAATATTGCTTAGTTAACCATTTCTTTGCAAAAGACAAAACAAAAAGGAATCATATATGAGGCCATATTATGTTATACCCAGTGTCATTTAAGTTGTGTTCTGCACACTTAAACTCTCTAAAATAACATCACCCATGCAGAAAATGCTTGAGACCTGCTCCTGAGAGACAGAATTGGTGTATGGATAGATATTCTATATGGACCTATGGCATGACTGAAAGGGACATTTTTAAAATTTTATTTTATTATTTTTACTTAATATTTTAGTTTTCGACATTGATTTCCACAAGATTTTGAGTTACAAATTTTCTCACCATTTCCACCCTCCCCTCCATTCCAAGATGGCATATATTCTGGTTGTAATATTCCCCAGTCAGCCCTCCCTTCTTTGACCCCACTCTGCACCCATTCCCTTTCCCCTTACTTTCTTGTAGGGCCAAAGAGATTTCTATGCCCCATTCCATATATATCTTGTTTCCCAGATGTATGAAAAAACTTTTTTTAAGCATCTGCTTTTAAAACTTTGAATTGTCTCCCCTCTTCCCTTCCCACACACCCTCCCTAGGGAGGCAAGCAATTCAACATAGATCACACATGTATCACTATATAAAACAATTCAACAATGTTCATGTTGTGAAAGGCTAACTATATTTCCTTCCATCCTATCCTTTCCCCCTTTATTCAATTTTTCTCCCTTGACCCTGTCCCTTTTCAAAAGTGTTTGTCTTAGATTTCTTCCTCCCCCTATATGCTCTCCCTTCTATCATTCCCCCCACCTCTTTTTTAACCCCTTCTCTTTACTTTCCTGTGGAGTAGGATACCTGATGGAGTGTGTATGTTATTCCCTCCTCAGGTTGAATCTGATAAGAGTAAGATTCACTCATTCCCCCTCACCTGCCCCCTCTTCCTTTCCAACAGAACTGCTTTTTTCTTGCCACTTTTATGTCAGATAATTTACCCCATTCTATCTCTCCCTTTCTCCTTCTCTCAACATATTCTTCTCTCACCCCTTAACTTTATTTCCTTTTTTAGGTGTCATCCCTTCATATTCAATTCATCATGTGCCCTCTATCTATATTCCCTTCAACTCCCCTAATGCTGAGAAAGGTCACATGAATTACATACATCATCTTTCCATGTAGGAATGTAAACAAAACAGTTCAACTTTAGTAAGTCCCTTATGAATTCTCTTGTTTAACTTTTCATGATTCTCTTGATTCTTGTATTTGAAAGTCAAGTTTTCTATTCAGCTCTTGTCTTTTCATTGAGAAAGCTTGAAAGTACTCTATTTTATTGAAAATCCAAATTTTACCTTAGAGCATTATACTCAGTTTTGCTGGGTAGGTGATTTTTGGTTTTAATCCTAGCTCCTTTGACCTCCAGAATATCATATTCCAAGTCCTTCAATCCCTTCATGTAGAAGCTGCTGAATCTTGTATTATTCTGATTGTGTTTCCACAATATTCAAATTGTTTATTTCTGGCTGCTTACAGTATTTTCTCCTTGACCTGGAAACTCTGGAATTTGGCAACAATATTCCTAGGAGTTTTCTTTTTGGTATCTTTTTCTTTTTTTTTTTTTTTCCAAGATGACTTTTATTTATTTTTTAAAAATTTTTCAATTATTTTATTATTTCATATTTTAGTTTTCAATATTCATTTCCACAAGATTTTGAATTACAAATTTTCTCCCCATTTCTACCCTCCCTCCTACTCCAAAATGGCATATATTCTGAATGCCCCATTCCCCACTCAGCTCTCCCTTCTATCACCCCACTCCCCACCCCCATCCTCTTTCCCCTTACTTTCTTGTAGGGCAGGATAGATTTCTATGCTCCATTCCCTATATATCTTATTTCTCAGTTGCATAAAAAAACAAGTTTTTTAAGCATCTGCTATTAAAATTTTTAGTTTCAAATTATCTCCCCTCTTCCCTTCCCACCCACCCTCCCTAAGAAGGAAAGCATTTCAACACAGGCCACACATGTATCATTACGTAAAACACTTTCACAATACTCATGTTGTGAAAGACTAACTATATTTCCCTCCATCCTATCCTGTCCCCCTTTATTGAATTTTCTCCCTTGACCCTGTCCCTTTTCAAAAGTGTTTGCTTTTGATTACCTCCTCCCTCTATCTGCCCTCCCTTCTATTACCCTCCTCCTCTTTTTTGTCCTGTTCCCTTTACTTTCCTGTGGGGTAAGATACCCAATTGAGTGTGTATGTTATTCCCTCCTCAAGTCAAATCCTATGAGAACAAGAGTCACTTATTCCCCCTCACCTGGCCCCTCTTACCTTCCAACCAAACTGCTTTTTCTTGCCACTTTTATGTGAGATAATTTACCCCACTCTATCTCTCCCTTTCTTGCTCTCTCAATGTATTCCTCTCTCATCCATTAATTTTATTTTAATATTTTAGATATCTTCCCTTCATATTCAACTCACTCTGTGCCCTCTGTCTATATATATATATATACATATATATATATATGTATATGTATATGTATATGTATATTCCCTTCAACTACCCTAATACTGAGAAAGGTCTCATGAATCACACACATCATCTTTCCATGTAGGAATGTAAACAAAACTTTAGTAAGTCCCTTATGAATTCTCTTTCTTGTTTACCTTTTCATGCTTCTCTTGATTATTGTATTTGAAAGTCAAGTTTTCACTTCAGCTCTGGTCTTTTCATTGAGAAAGCTTGAAAATCCTCTATTTTACTGAAAATCCATATTTTGCTTTGCAGCATTATACTCAGCTTTTCTGGGTAGGTAATTCTTGGTTTTAATCCTAGCTCCTTTGACCTCCAGAATATCATATTCAAAGCCATTTGATCCCTTAATGTAGAAACTGATAGATCTTGTATTATCCTGATTGTGTTTCCACAATATTCAAATTGTTTCTTTATGGCTGCTTGCAGTATTTTCTCCTTGGCCTGGGAACTCTGGAATTTGGGGCAATATTCTTAGGAGTTTTCTTTTTGGGATCTTTTTTCAAGAGGTGATTGGTGGATTCTTTCAATTTCTATTTTACCCTCTGGCTCTAGAATCTCAGGGAAGTTTTCCTTGATAATTTCTTGAAAGATGATGTCTAGGCTCTTTTTTTGATCATGGCTTTCAGGTAGTCCAATAAATTTTAAATTATCTCTCCTGGATCTATTCTCTGGGTCAGAGGTTTTTCCAATGAGATATTTCACATTGTCTTCCATTTTTTCATTCATTTGCTTCTGTTTTATAATATCTTGATTTCTCACAAAGTCACTAGTTCTACTTGCTCCAATCTAATTTTTAAGGTAGTATTTTCTTCAGTGGTCTTTTGGACCTCCTTTTCTATTTGGTTAATTCTGCCTTTTAAGGCAATCTTCTCCTCATTGGCTTTTTTGGAGCTCTTTTGACATTTGGGTTAGTCTACTTTTTAAGGTGTTATTTTCTTCAGTATTTTTTGGGTCTCCTTTAGCAAGTCCTTGACTTGTTTTTCACGGTTTTCTTGCATCACTCTCATTTCTCTTCCCAATTTTTCCTCTACTTCTCTTACTTGCCCTTCCAAATCATTTTTTGAGCTCTTCTATGGCCTGAGACCAATTCATATTTTTCTTAGAGGCTTTTGATGTCAGCTCTTTGATTTTGTTGACTTCTTCTGACTGTGTGTTTTGATCTCATTTGTCACCAAAAAAAGATTCTAGAGTGTGAGTCTGAGTCTGTGTCCTCTTTCACTGCCTGGCCATGTTCCCAGCCAACTACTTGACCTTTGATCTTTTTGTCAGGGCGTGACTGCTTGAAGAGTATAGAGTGCTTTGTCCCAACCTTTAGGGAATGCACTGCTGTTTTCAGAGCTACTTGTACTCCACAATTACTGCAAGCTCTGCCACAGTAGGGCTCCTCCTCCCCCAAGAACTGCCAACCAGGATTGTGACCCAGATCCAATCAGGGCAAAGCTGCCTCTGGGCCTGCAAAGTGCTCCCTGCAATCCTGCTCTGATCCACTGCTTGATTCCTCCCACAGTGTGAGCCAGGGACTCTGGAAGCAGCTGACACTGGAGCTCTGGAAGCAGCCTCAGGAGCTTCCTGCTGCTGTTCCCATGACCACTGCACCACCTTTGCCACCTTGGGATTGGGGCCAATCACCCCTTCCTCTCATTCAGATCTAGCAGTTTTTCCACTAACCTGCTCCATAGTCTTTGGCATTTGTGGGTTGAGAAGTCTAGTAACTGCCACAGTTCAATGATTCGTGGCCTTAAGGCCTGCTCCAGCTAACTCCCAGTCTGGTCTGTCCTGGCACGGCCCATGCTAGGCTGCACTCCGCTCCCAGTCTGGTGTGATAGACCCTTCTCAGCGACCATCCAGGCTCTCCCGGGCTGGACACCTGCTTCCCTCTGCTTTTTCATGGGTTCCACAGCTCTAGAATTTGTTCAGAGTCATTTTTTTAGGTGTTTGGAGGGATTTGGGGGAGAACTTAACAAGTCCCTGCTTTCCAGCTGCTATCTTGGCTCAGCTCCTGAAGAAACAATTCTTTTCATGCTTCTCTTGATTCTTGTGTTTGAAAGTCAAATTTTCTATTCAGTTCTGGTCTTTTCACTGAGAAAGCTTGAAAGTCCTCTATTTTATTGGAAATCCATATTTTGCCTTGGAACATGATAGTCAGTTTTGCTGGGTAGGTGATTCTAGGTTTTAATCCTAGCTCCATTGACCTCCGGAATATCGCATTCCAAGCCCTTCGATCTCTTAATGTAGAAGCTGCCAGATCTGGGGTTATTCTGATTGGGTTTCCACAATATTCAAATTGTTTCTTTCTGGCTGCTTGCAGTATTTTCTCCTTGATCTGGGAGCTCTGGAATTTGGCAACAATATTCCTAGGAGATTTCTTTTTGGGATCTATTTGCGGAGGTGATCGATGGATTCTTTCAATTTCTATTTTGCCCTGTGGCTCTAGAATATCAGGGCAGTTCTCCTTGATAATTTCTTGAAAGATGATATCTAGGCCCTTTTTTTGATCATGGCTTTCAGGTAGTCCAATAATTTTTAAATTATCTCTCCTGGATCTATTTTCCAGGTCAGTGGTTTTTCCAACGAGATATTTCACATTATCTTCCATTTTTTCATTCCTCTGGTTCTGTTTTATAATATCCTGATTTCTCATAAAGTCACTAGCTTCCACTTGCTCCAATCTAATTTTTAAAGTAGTATTTTCTTCAGTGGTCTTTTGGACCTCCTTTTCCATTTGGCTAATTCTGCCTTTCAAGGAATTCTTCTCCTCATTGGCTTTTTGGAGCTCTTTTGCCATTTGAGTTAGTCTATTTTTTAAGGTGTTGTTTTCTTCAGTGTATTTTTCAGTATTTTTTTGGGTCTCCTTTAGCAAGTCATTGACTTGTTTTTCATGGTTTTCTCGCATCCTTCTTATTTCTCTTCCCAATTTTTCCTCTACTTCTCTAACTTGCTTTTCCAAATACTTTTTGAGTTCTTCTATGGTCTGGGGCCAGTTCATGTTTTTCTTGGAGGCTTTGGTTGTAGGCTCTATGACTTTGTTGTCTTCTTTAGGCTGTATGTTTTGGTCTTCTTTGTCACCAAAGAAAGAATCCAAAGTCTGAGACTGAATCTGGGCGCGTTTTCGCTGCCTGGCCATATTCCCAACCAACTAACTTGACCCTTGAGTTTTTCAGTGGGGTATGACTGCTTGTAGATTACAGAGTTCTATGTTCTACGTTTGGGGGGGAGGTGCCAGCTCTGTCAGAGCCGCACTCCTCCTTCCCCAAGGACCCCCAGTCCAGACTGGGCTCAGATCTTCGGCAGGCTGTGCACCCCTGCTGTGATCCGCCACTTAATTCCTCCCACCAGGTGGGCCTGGAGCCGGAAGTAACAACAGCTGTAGCTGCCCCACCTCCGCTGCCCCCGGGGGCTGGAAGCCGAACCGTGAACTCCTTCCACTCCAGCAGCTTTTCCCACTAACCTTCTCCGCAGTCTTTGGTGTTTGTGGGTCGAGGGGTCTGGTAACTGCCACAGCTCACATATTCAGGGCGCTAGGGCCCCCTCCGCCTGGCTTCTTTTGGTATCTTTTTCAAGAGGCAATTGGTGGATTCTTTCAATTTCTATTTTATCCTCTGGTTCTAGAATATCAGGGAAGTTTTCCTTGATAATTTCTTGAAAGATGATGTCTAGGCTCTTCTTTGGATCATGGCTTTCAGGTAGTCCAATGATGTTTAAATTATTTCTCCTGGATTTATTCTCCAAGTCAGTGGTTTTTCCAATGAGATATTTCACATTGTCTTCCATTTTATTCATTCCTTTGGTTCTGTTTTACAATAATTTGATTTCTCATAAAGTCACTAGCTCCCACTTGCTCCAATCTAATTTTTAAGATGGTATTTTCTTCAGTGGTCTTTTGGACCTCCTTTTCCATTTGGCTAATTCTGCCTTTCAAGCCATTCTTCTCCTCATTGGCTTTTTGGAGCTCTTTTGCCATTTGGGTTAGTCTATTCTTTAAGGTGTTATTTTCTTCAGTGGTTTTTTGTCTCCTTTAGCAAGTCATTGACTTGTTTTTCATGGTTTTCTCTCATCACTCTCATTTCTCTTCCCAATTTTTCCTGTACTTCTCTGACTTGCTTTTCCAAATCTTTTTTGAGCTCTTCCATGGCCTGAGCTCAATATCGTGTGTTTCTTGGAGGCTTTTGATGAAGGCTTTTTGACTTTGTTGAATTCTTCTGGCTGTATGTTTAGATCTTCTTTGTCACTGAAAAAGGAACCTAGAGTCTGAGTCTGAGTCTGCCTTTGATTCTTATTTTTTTTTTTTTGTTTGTTTTTTTTTTTTTTTTTTTTGCTGCCTGTTCATGTTCCCAGCCAACTACTTGACCCTTGAGTTTTTTGCGAGGATATGGCTTCTTGTAGAGTAGAGAGTATGTAATCCCAAGCTTTAGGGTCTAATCACTGCTGTTTTCAGAGCTACCTCTACTCCACCATCACCCCAGGCTCTGTCACAGCAGTGCTTCTCCTCCCCCAAGAACTGCCAACCAGGACCACAATTCAGATCCAAGCAGGGCACAGCAAGAGAATCTGCCTTTTTGCCTACAAACTCTCCTTGTGCTCCTGCTCTGATCCACTGCTAGATTCCTCCAACTGTGTGAGCCAAGAACTCAGGAAGTAGCTGTTTCTGTAGCTCTGGAAGCAGCCTCAGGAGCTTCCTGCTGCTGCCACTGCCACCACTGCTCCACCTCTGCCACCCCTAGGGCTTGTGGCCTGACTGCTCTGAACTTGATGCTGCAGTTTCCCTCTAACCTGCTTTTTGGCATTTGTGGGTTGGGAAGTCTGTTAACTGCCATAGCTCACTGGTTCATGGCCCCAAGGCCTTTTCCATCTGGCTGAGTCTGGGTCCGTTCTGTCCTGGCATGGCCCATGTTGGTCTGCACTTTTCTCCCAGCACCATGTGATAGACCTTTCCCAGTGACCATCCAGGCTCTCCTGTGCTGGAGGCCTATTTCCTTCTGCTATTTCATGGGTTCCACAGCTCTAGAATTTATTCAGAGCCATTTTTACAGGTGTTTGGAGGGATTTGGGGGGAGAGCTTGAGCAAGTCCTGGCTTTCCAGCCCCCATCTTGACTCTGCCCTGAAAGAAACCTTTTTCATTTGTTTGCAAAGCCAGAACTGTCTGCCTCTTCAAAATTACTTAAGCACAGTTGTTCTTTTTCGTGCAATTACAACGAGGGGAGAATAAGTGATTTGTTCTCAGTTGGTGGCACCATGTAGTAAGTGAAACAGGTCCCGAAGATCATTGATCCTTTCCCCCTTAGGCCATGTGGTATTGAGAAATAGATGTGGGGGGGGTTTGATCTTTCTTTGTACATTTCAGTTGTAGGTACTGAGAACAAAGTCTCTGACCCAGAAACTTGAGCCATCGAGATCTTGGAAGCAAGGATTGCAAGCTGTTCTCTATAATCATCCCATAATGGAAGCCTTAAGGAGCAATAATCCAGTGTGTTAGCTGAATGAGTCTTTGAACTTGAACTTGCTGGCATTAATTCTATGTAGGAACTGAATGAAATTGTGAAAGCTAATCTCTTTGCCCTCCTGAGAGACAACATGATTTATGCATGTGGTCAATAAAGTTCTCCCCCCAGACTTTGGGGGAAAATGTTTGTAAGTTTGTTCTTGCTACTTTATTTACTTTGTAAAAGCTAGTTTGTTGTTAAATTATTATATGGAACAGAGGATACTAGTCAATAAATCCTTAAAAAGAGGAATACAGTCTGAGGGGGCTCAAATTGATGTCAGGAGAACAAATTTCCCAAACCTAAAAGTTTACAAGAGAACCCAATGAGTAAGAGCAAAATCTACCATACCTAACCTTGAGAGATTGGGGCTAAAATAAACCCATGTAAAGTCATCTTTCTGGGAGAGTTTAAGGATTCTGTTGCAAGCTTGTAGTTTCTTTTAAATCTTTTGTCATCATCTTCTTAAGTGGTCAACAACTTGCCCTGCCCTGATGGAAGTAGCACGCTGGCTCATGCTTTGGATGTTGTTTTTGTCCTTGAAATCATTTCCTTTTTCCATTAAATATATTCATGTACTTCTAGATCATAGGATCATGGCATTAGAGCTGGAAGACACCTTAGGATCATCTAATCCAATTCCTTTATTTTATAGGTAAAGAAATAGAAGCCAAGAAAGTTTAAATAGCTCACCAAGAGCCATACAGGTAGTTAGCGTCAAAGCCAATATTCTAATCCAAGGTCTTCTGGCTCCAAATCCAGCTTTCTTTCAACAACACTTGAATTTTTCAAGAGTTTAAAATGATTCTCTTAGTAAGAAAAGATGTGAGATTTAGGATTGAATGTTAAAGTGCTGCCAGCAGCTTTTAGGAACACTCTCTTTTCAAAGCATGAAAATCATCCTAAGTGAGGTGTCAATGTATCAATCACTTCAGCTTACTTGGGAAAGCTTTAAGGTGATTCCATGAGCATAAAAACTGAAAGCTCATTGAAACCTCACTTTCTTTAAAAAAACACAATATCTCTTGTGATCCTCTCCAAAGCTAATCTCTTCTTTTAAGTTCCCTCTTCCATATAGGCTCAAGAGAAGAAGCTGAAATATTGTTTTTATCCTGCTGCAACTTGCAGACCCTACTCCTGTCAACATCACCTAGCAGTCTCCCTTTCTTTGATACTCCAGCCACCTATTTTGTTATATCACACTGTCTTAGACCTGAAGGTGGCTATTCCTTCTTCCACAGTTGAGAGTTTGGCTCACCATTTTCTTATCTACCTAGTCTCTCCTGGCATCCAAGATAATTTCAATATTGAAGATAATGAAGACTTCATAAAGCTGACCTCCCAGTAACCAACTTCCTCATTTCCCATGAGCTTTATGTTCCTCACAGAGTGATCATATCTGTGACTTCACAATTA